>NC_081825.1:20577500-20912500 GCF_030867095.1 Alligator mississippiensis
CACCTCATCATAGAAGGTAATCAGGCTGTTCAGGCGTGATCTGGACTTGGTGAATCCATTCCGACTGTTCCTGACTGCTTAGAAATGGATTCTTTGAGGATTTCTCTGGGGACTAAGGTGTAGCTGACTGGTCTGTAGTTCCCTGGATCTTCCTTCTTCCCTTTCTTAAAGATGGGTACTATATTTGCCCTTTTCCAGTTGTCTGGGACCTCTCCTGATTCTTTGAAAACTCATGGCATAATGGCCAGAGGATCTACAATCACATCAGCCCAACTTCCTCCGTACCTTTGGATGCAATGCATCCGGCCCCATGGACTTATACACATCCAACTTTTCTAAATAGTCTCTAACCTGTTCTTTACCACTGAGGGCTACTCACCTTCTCCAATTGCCCTCTGCTGGACTGATAACATCCTTCATGAAGTGTGGGGCCCAAAACTAGAAGCAGTACTCCAGGTGAGGCCTCACTGGTGCCAAGTAGAGTGGAGGAATCATTTTCCTTCATTTGCAACTCCACCCAATTTGGTGTCAGCAGTAGATCTGCTAAGCCTGGATCCCGTTGTCTAAGTCATTAATGAAGATATTAAGCAATACCAGACCCAGGTGCAGACACAGGGGAAAAGGCAGGAAAGCTAATCCCAGACCTGAAATGAACATGTGACTTAATCATCCTGCCTCCAGTTTTCCCTATCTGTAAAGCAAGCAATGGTTTCCGCTCCATACTATGATAGATTACTTACTCATTTGTAAACAGCTTTGAAGGTAAGGAGTGCTTGTCATACTGATGGAACTATGGCATGTTTGGATGTATCATGGATGCATCATGAAGACAAGCTGGCATTAACTCTTGTATCCTCTTTGCTTTGAAAGGTCCACTCATTGAGCAGGTGGCTTAGAACTATGATCCCTTCTGGAACTATGATCATTTCCCCATGATCCCTTCTGACCTGAAGTATTTGCATATTTTTTGCTGCTGTTCTTTTTCTAGAATCAAAAGATTTACAGTTTATTGAGAACTCACCCTGACAAGCTAATTTTCAAGGAAGGAAAACATGCCTAATGGAGTAAATAAGAATCAAATAAGGAAGTTATGTTGCTTAGGCCCTAATTTTATGTGATGTTGTAAGGCTCCAGTTTCTCTGTATTCGCTTTTCTTGGTAGGAGGAAATATTCTGATGTATAAACAGTTGGCAGCAACACTTAAAACAAGGCCTCTCCTGCTATTTGTACTGAACTTGATTAATAATGGATTACCAGCAATTCCAAGACTCGAGATGGCCAGGAATTTTTCCAGGCAGCATTTTTTTAATCTGCTAATACTGATTTGTTCAACCTGAAACTTTGTGGGAACATATCAGTTTCAATTAAACTTTCTCTCAAGTCTTCCTGATGATGGATCTTAGAACAGCGAATTGCCAGATGGTGACAGCACGCATCTGAGATGTGGGAGATTCAAGTTAGTCCTGATTCAACTTTGACTGACTCAGAGTTGTATTTAAAGATGCTGTCCTTCTGGTCCAATGAATATTTATTTTTTGCAAAGTGGTACAGCTGCAATAGGAGAGAATAAGACACTCCAGAATAACTTGGCAGGTAGGAGCACTCAGCTGGCATGTGAGAGGTCTGAGTTCAAATCTCTCTGACTCCTTTAGGAAGGGAGAAACATTTCCAGTCTAACACTAATAAGGACATCTTGTCCTTTTACATGATAAAAGCTTGCTTTAAAGGTCAGAGAATTGGTGGAGATTTTCTTTCAACCTCATTCCCAGCCCCTTTTTCACTTTGGTTGCTATGGACCCAAATCACATTTTGTTCATGAAGAGCAAGTCTTCAGCATGCCTACATCAGAACTTGTACCAGAAATGACTGACCACTCGGGAAAAGAGGGAACGAATAATTTCCTCTTTTGACATATGACATCTTGGACACAGCAGGGAGCGTGCATGTACACTGAAAACTGCTCAGGATCAACCAACAGACTTCTATAAATTAGCAAAAAAGACAGATAACTTCAAGAAATCTGTAGTTGGTTAAAGATGCATTCAACAAGCAGAAAGAGGTTAAGCAAATATTTGTTACATGTTAGTCTGAATTGTATAAGTTCTCTATATAGGACTACATGTGCCTAGTGCTTCACAGTAGATTAGTAATTACTTCTCTATGGCTGCTTACAGACATGAAAAGAAACAAACAAATGGTGTTTTACTCTCAGCTTAGCACGCCCCTTCACCGAGCACAGTGCATGCCCAGAAGAGGCATTGTGTTAGTTTGACCCAGCTCACCCAAAGTTTGTATAGATTAAGTGCTTCAGCAGGGCTTTTTGGTGCTTTTATCTAATAGCTGATCCAGATGCTGGGGAGCCAGGTCAAACTAACACCTTTCCTCTTCTAGTAAAGTGCGCCGGGGGGGGGGTGTTCGGGTTTTTTTTCTTTTCCACCTCTGTCAGCAGCCCATGTTTCATTATTCTGTCACCTGAACTGTTTACAGTCTGAAGCCCCAATCCTGCAATCCTGTCATACATGCCTCACCTCCTGTCCATGACTAGGCCCATCATGGACATAAAGGTTAAGTGTGTGCACATGTCGGAACTTGCAGGGACTATTGAATACTAGACAGCAAACTGAAGTATGGTTTAGTTTTAAACTAATTCAGAGCGGGCAACTATTTCGGGCAGAAAGCCACTTACTGAGTTTTCGTAAGCTGTTGATGGCCGCATGGGTAGCCCCGCCCCTTGAAAGGTGCCCCACCCCCTGGTCACCATCTTGTGACTGGAAGTCCTGTCCCTTAACCCCTGACCGTTGCCACCAGAAGTCCTTCCCCTTGCCCTCAGAAATATTCCTTTCAGCAAGAGGTTTTGCCATCTCAGAACCAGAAAAATACCAAATTATCTTCTAAAAATTAAACATCTACAACATGCATTTATTATTTTTTAAACCAATTTTTGTCCTGATTTACACGTATTTGTGTAGTGTACGTAGAAGTGGTTGCACAATAGCTTAAAATGAAGTTTGACTCTCATATATTGTTGCGGGGGTGGGTATGTGGGGAGGGTGGGTGGGTGTGTGTGAGAGATTATGTGGAGTGTGGGTGGGTATGGGGTTTGTGGGGTGCTATGTGTGGGGGGAGAGTGGCTGGGATGTGGGGGGGGTCTGCATGTGTGGCTGTGTGGGGGGGGTGTGGGTGCATGTGTATGGTGCAGTGTGCTTGTGGGACCCACCATATGAACACTCTCTCTCTCTCTCTCTCTCTCTCTCTCTCTCTCCTCCCTCATTGCAGGGACACATACACACATCCCGCTCCTGGCCCCAGGGCCACATGGTGCTAGAACGACATGCAGGGAAGCAGTGAAAGTGGGGGCAGGCAGAGGCTTCCAGTTGGGGGGGTGGGAGGGGGCTGGAGGGTGAGGCCAGGGTGGCCTTGCTCTTGAGTCCTGCCAGCTTCCCTTGGATCTTACTGCCCCTGGCTCCTGTCAGCTTTGACAGGCAGCCAGGAGCAGATAAATATTAATTTTCTAAACTTTTTAGGGGCCCTGCTGGCCAGATAGACCAGCCTGCAAGCCATATTTTGCCTGCCCCTGAGCTAAGTCCTTACCACTGGGGGCTGATGGCAAAGGTGGCGATGTCTCGGCTATCTACATACCAGAGTTGGACACCCCAAGGAATTAATGAAGAAGTGGGGTTATACCATTGGTTCAATCACCTGTGATTGACACAGAGCCTCAGACTATGCAATACCTGCTTGCAGTGCCCACTGCTTGAAGGCACATGTACAATGAAAGACCTCACAAACTACAATAAAGGAGCAAAGGCATATGTAACAAAATGGTTAAATGTGGTGTAGAGATGCAAGAAGATGTGCTAACAAAGTCATTCAGACTTTGCTAAAGGTTTATCTGGTTTCCTTCAGCAAGTAGCCACCCGTGGCTTTAACACTTGATTCTTTGTCCGTAGGCTAATGAGGTAAACTGAGATGCACCATATTATAAAAAATTGAACATAGTTAACACAGAATTACTGCCAAGAGTAGTATCAGCAGTCAGCTCTTCCCAGGAATATGGGGAAATACTGAGTGTGAATACCTGTTAGGATTATTGACTGAGAGTATATTTGAGTGTACGGCCAAAAGTTACGTAACTGAGCCGTGACAATCTTCCAAGTATATCTTATCTAGCATGTCCGTCTAGCTATTCTTTCTCAGTCCAGTTCCACTCAGCAAGCAGAGCTCTGTAAAATTTCTAGGAATTTGCATTTGAGAATATGGTGCAAGGATAGAACACAGATTTATCCTTTCTCTGACCCCTGTAAGGCATTAAATATAGCAAGGTAGCATGTATTTCATCAGCATTTTCCTCCTCAGGTAGTGTTTTTTTTCTAGAAACGTGACATATGTACAGTTTTAGTGCAAGAGCTAATATTGTTGCTTCACTAGCTCCAACACAATACAGATTATTTTGCTGTGTTCCAATATTCTAGTAGTGGTTCCTTATGTCCCTGTCCATGGGACTAGTGGATTTTGTATTCTAGTGGCATGTCCCCATGTGCAGAGGCATACATTTCCAGGGACATGAAAAGCAGTGGCATACCTTTGTGCAGCTGCTTTGTGCCCCAGGGTACAAGCCTGCACATGTGCTCCAGCACACACCAAATTGTCCTGGGTGGGGTAGGGGAGGCTGGGGCCAGCATCTGTGCTGGCCCCAGCAGCCTTACCTGAGGTCCTGGTGGCTTTCTGGGGCAGCAGTGGTACCAATCCTGCCACACAGAGGCTGGCTGGCAGCCACAGCGTGGCTCTGGATGGCCAGGCTCCCTTTCTGGTTGCGCACACTGGTGCTGCATGTGCTGCACTGCTTTTTGCGGCTTTTCTTTACAGTGCGGCATAGGGTTGCATGTTCATGTGCAGTTTGCAGTGCCACAAACAGGTTTGATGCACCACAAATTACACGTGCACTCGTCTGGACGTGCCATAGGAAGGCAATACTTTGAGGATATTTTCAGTTTTTCTTAAATCTAGATAATGAAGAAAAATCAAAATATTGTGGTCAACCCAAACATATATATTTTTCCAAACAAAAAAGAAAAAAAAAGATTATTTGGAGAATTTTCCCCAGCTCTAACTAATTCATCAGTTTAGGTAGTTTCTTGATCCACTCATACAGATACATATACTGTAGTCTTATATTTATGTGCTTGGAATGGACTTAGTAAACCTTAAATTTTGAATTTAGTTTTAAAAAATTGATAGTTAAGGCTGTCACCAACTTCTATTCTAAAACTTTATCTTCCCCACCTCATAACTTCGATTTTGCAAATGGATTTGATTGCAGCATATATTTTGAAGGGAATCTGTTAGGCATAAACCTTTTTGAGTTTCAAGTCATTACATATGTATCTTTCTTTGAAATGCTGACTTTACATAGTGTCGTGTCTACCTCATGAATAAGAGAACATATCTTATGAAAACAACAGCCTTATCTCTCTTAAAATTTTTTTTTTTAGTCATCTCAAGATGTAAGCAGTTATAAAGACAAAAATCACCAAATGTACACACTAGTGGAACTATATTGAACAGTCTCAAATGCATCAACCCACACAGATAAACCATAAATCTCTGATGTTACATACACTTCCTGTCAATGTGCATTGTCAATATTTAATTTTGAGAAGTAGCATTTAGAAACCCTTTTATTAAATTAATTTACTAATATACTTGAATTGCATCTAACACTTCACAGTATTCTTCAAAACAAACTGTTTAGATTTGGATATCAAAGAAACTAAAGCAGTTTAAGAAATTCTGGTTGTCAGACTAGAAGTGGTGGTGTTGTGATGAGCAGTTGAGAAGCTGTATTGATGTTTTCTTCAGCCCTTTTACTGAGTTTAAATGCCCAGAAATAGGAGGTGATGGGACAAATCACTGTATTTTAATTTTGTCTCTTAAAAATAAGTCAAGGCTGTTGAAATATTTCCCTGTGCAGTTTGTATCCACAGCTGCCTCTGTTTAGGTAACACTGCATGGAATGAAGAAAAAGAAACTTCAAGTGATGAAGTAGATCAGGCCAAAGCAGTGCCGCAGATGAGTGTGTTGCTCAAGAACTGACCTGGACAAATACTGCTCCCATGCCATTATTATTCAGAA
Organism: Alligator mississippiensis; assembly: GCF_030867095.1. Classification (NCBI taxonomy): domain Eukaryota; kingdom Metazoa; phylum Chordata; order Crocodylia; family Alligatoridae; genus Alligator; species Alligator mississippiensis. Next base: position 20,583,633 of record NC_081825.1, read on the forward strand.
CTTCCGGGCATACTTCTTTGGAGTTTCCTTTGAGTAAGACTTGGGCCAATGCCTGCATCCTCTTCCTAAGCAGAGAAGTTCCCATCAATGACCCTTTTTCTGTTCAGTACTTTATGTTGTTGGTCTATTGTGAGTGTAAAGGCCATTATACTGTTTATATCTGCTCTCTAAAAATTATTTCCGTTATGGCCAGCTTAGCTTCTGGACCAGTAATTTACAACCTGTTGTTTTTGTTTTTGTGACCTTCGTTCCTGTTATACGTCCAATCTCTAATTTACAAATAGCTGTGTTAGGAATCCAGTTGTTTAGGTTAACAGGCATCACACAAAGATGTTTGTGTCTCCTAAATGTTCAATTTCTGGCTCTTATTCAGCAGCTTGTGTCACCAGGATTCTTGCTCTGCTTTACAGTTGACAGGATTTTGGCTTTGCGTACACTGGATTTTGTTGCTGACCATGCCTTAATCCACTGCAAAGTCAGAATCAATGACAAAAAGATCCACCATAGCAAAACTACCAGTCATCTTCAGATACACATCAGGCAAACCAAAGAAAGAAAAATGCAGACTATCGAACAAGGGTGTGAAAGCAAGTTTACCTAACAACTCAGCGACCAAGGCTTGGGAAAGCTTAAAAACTAACATATATAATGCTGCTGTAATGGTGTTTGGCAACAAAATGCAAGAAAAATGCAGTTTGGTTTGAAGAGTGCTCTGAAATCCTTTTACCATTGGTTGAGAACAAAAGGACAGCACTAACCAATGATAAGAAATCTCCTAACACCATAACCCTGGAAAATCTGAAAAAAGCTCAAAGAGAAATGCAAAAGCAGGCTAAAACATGTGCCCAACATTTTTTTCTGAAATGCTGTGATGCTATTCAGAAAGTAGCTGATGCAGGTAATAGCTGTGAAATGTATGAAAGCATCAAAAGAGCAATTGGTCCAGTCAAGAAGAAAATAGATTCACTGAAAGACTTAAATGGAAATGTCATTACTGATAAAAGCAACTCAAGCGTTGGATTGAACACTATGAAATTCTATACTTCAGTGGGACAGAAATCAAACACTAAGGGCATTTTTACATATGCTTCAGGAGTGGTGGGGGTGGAAGGAGTGCTTTAACTAGCACTGATACACAAGACACAGAGGCTGGCTAGAGCATTCTAATTAGCACGCTCCAGCAGACTTGATTAGTCTGCTCTGACACACTGTAATTACAGCACATCGGAGCAGCCTCCCAGCACATGTACAGGCTCCCAAAGAGCTTGAAGGATTACCACAGTCTGAAGTTTTAATGGATTTGGACAATAAGCCTACATTCGAAGATTTGTAGAAAGCCATTGAATCATTCCTAGGAACAAGGCATCTGGCAACAACTTTGCCTGCTGAAATCTACAAATCAGTCAATCACAAATTACTTCAAAAAATTCATGAAGTTATACTGCTCTGCTGGAAAGAGAAAGTGGTACCGCAAGATTTCAAACATGTTGGGTTTGTACAATTATACAAAAACAAAGGGGATAGAAGTAAATATGACAACTATAGACATATCTCTCTGTTGAAATTAATTGGAAAAATTGTCACTTGCATTGTTCTCCATAGGCTTTACTCTCTAGGGGAAAGACTCTATCCTGAAAGTCAATGCAGTTTTCACTAAGGACGCTTATCCATTGATATGATATTTTTGATCAAGCAAGAGAAGTGAGAGAAAAACAATTACCACTATACTTAGCTTTCATTGATATGATGAAGGCCTTTGATATAGTCAACAGACAGGGCCTTTTTACTGTTCTGAAGAAACTGCATTGTCCCGCCAAAGTGCTGAACATCATGTGCTCATTACACTGAGGTATGAAGGCAACAGTAGTGTATGAAAACAAAGAATCAAACCCCTTTGATATCAACAATGGGGTGAAATGGGTGCATCTTAGCCCCCACGCTTTTCAATATCTGCTTTTCATTCCTGCTGCTTCATGCATTTAAGCAAAGCAATGGTGGCATTTATAGTTGAACTAGACTAGATGGAGGCTTATTCAACATCACAAGCTTCAGAGCAACAAGCAAGGTAAAAGACCTGGTTCTGAGAGATTTCCTATTTGCAAATGATGCAGACTTGCTTGCCCACAGTAAATCTACCCTGCAAAATCTCTTGGGCAGATTTTCTGTCTCATACAAGAATTTTGGGATGGCAATTAGTCACAAGAAGACTGTGATCATGTACCAAGGAGTGAAAGAACGAATATCTGACATCGCTCTGGAGGATCGATCTCTTGGTGTCATTGACAGTTTTTGCTACTTGGGTTTTATGATCGGCAAGAATCTTGACATTCGGACTGAACTAACAGAATCAGAAAAGTAGCTAAGAATTTCAGGCTATTACAGAAACATGCATGGAATAACAGCAAACTATCAGCCAAGGTAAAGATCCAAATCTATAAAACCTTGTGTGCTGTCATCCCTGCTTTATGGTTCAGAAATGTGGACTATATATGCTAGGCACAGCAAGAGACTGACCAGCATCCACATGAGATGTCTGTATGAGATCCTAAAAATAGTGAGAAGACAGAATACCAAACACAAAGGTACTAGAGCATGCAGGATTGATGCAGTTAGAAGCCGCTATCAAGAAAAGTAGGTTCTGATGGATCAGCCATGTCAGAAGAATGGAACGAGACCATATACCCAAGAATATTTTGTATAGCAAGATTTGAGATGGCTTTAGAAAGCAGGGTTGCCCTCTGTGGTGATACCACAATGTGTGCAAAAATGATACGAAGTCATTCAACATCAGTGTAGAAAGCTGGGAGGAGCATGCAGAATCCTGTCTGATTTGGAGGTAATATCTGGCACTGGGTGCAGCTCAGCGTGAAGCGGCTTTGATCCAGAGGATGGAAGCATAGCAAAAAAGAAAAGCAGCATGCTATAAACCTGGACTCCAACTCACACAACATATGGATCAGTGAAACTTGTAACAAGCTGTGTCGCTTTTGAATTGGGCTTGTCAGCCACAAATGGATTAATTAGGCATCCAACTAGCTCTCTTTTACGTGTACACCATGATCCAGAGGATCAATGGTTGCCTACTAGCTGTTTCAGTTGTAAGCATATACTGTAGATCTGCTCTCTCCTAATGCAGCTTTTTGCTCCAAATTGGGGTAGACTGTACTGATTTAAACTGTGCCGACACAAGGGAGTCATACTGAATCAACTTTGCTTGTGGCACAAGCCATCACGGAGGGCTTTACTTTCAAGTGAGGTAAAGTTCCTTATTCCTGATGTGACACATCAGACGTGCTCCAAGGAGCAGCAGTGACTGGCTTTATTGTTAGTCTTTATATTTTTATGTATCTACACATAAATTAATTGGAGATAATGTGGACTTCTGCAGCCTGATCTAGACAATACATGGAGGACAAGTTTAATCTAAAATTTAGTCTGCTGTGTCAAGTGATGTTTCCTCATTCTTCTTTGTTGCCATTAGAATCTGAATTTTGTTGAACTTTTACACTACCAATCTTGCTTGTGCCTTCTCTTTGACTATAGCCTTATGATCTCAAATTTTAAATAACTGCACTTGTTTTCTTCTGGGAAGATGTATCTGGAGGAAATTTAGTTTATGCTTCTTATGACAATATATGAGAAATGTAGAAGGTTGGTGGATTTTGTAAATGATGACATACTCAGGGATCCAAGTTTGAATGAAGCAGGGCATGTGACCAAATTGCTGCTTGTCCTAAAGCAAATCCTGGAATACAATTTTATAATTTTATAATGCTTATTTTCTAAAGTTCATAATGTGGCTGTAAAAACTTTTGCTCTGGGCAAAATAACCATATAAGTACATTTTCAAAGTAAGGTGGGAAATAAAAGGGGGGGGGGCGGGTTTGCACTTCTAGGCTCCTCTTCAGATCTCTGAATCAAGGTTAAATATCTCCAATTGGGCATTCATAATCACTGGCCGTTTTGAAACTGTGGCTGTATTATGACTTATCTGAGGTCTGGCAAAAAGCCAAGGAAAGAGCTTGGCTACAGAACCTAGATCTGACTTCTGGACCTGTGCCAGTCACATTCCCTCAAATGAGAAGCAGTTAAACAAAGCTTCAGAGGAAACTAAATTGCATAATTTTGTAAGCATTTAACAGAATGTTCAATCTGTTCTCACAAACTACAGCAAACTGGCGGCTGTAATCCCAGCACTCTTAGCAGCAAGTGGCTATTCCGTATAAAGAGTTCTGTTTTGGCCAAGATTAAGAATATGTGAATGAGTAAATAAATAGAAAGCTGTAGAAAACACAACTGTCCTCCAACACTGAGTTAAGTGTCACTAGCACTAGACTTTGAAAGTCAAGCAGAGATGAAGCTTAATTTAATCAATGTATATTAATGAGTGTATATTAAAGCGTAATGTTTCTTAGTTGTGCATGTCAGGACATTCCAGTATTTTAGTTTTTCTATACAAAATAACGGCGTCATTTTCAGATCAAGAATTTTGAACATGATGGGACTCGAGAGATGAAGGCTCAAGGAGTCCTCAGTTTGCTGTATATGCAGGTACCAGAAATACTTGGATGGAAATAAGATATTGGCTGAGATGAGATGTTTCAGGGAGCCCTGAAAAGGATTCTCTGTCCTTTGCTTCAGAGGAAAGACATGTGGCAACACTTACCACTTCACAGCTTTCAAAGCACTTGACCAACTGTAGTTAATCCTGTGACAGGTAAATATTATTTCACCATCGCTTTATACAGGGCAGAACACCAGTCAGAGAGAGGCAGTTTATCCATGACCATGTACTGTGTCTGCCTCAGAGATAACCTAGGGTTACAATTAATAAATTGCCTACCCCATGCTTGTACACTAGATCATAGTAACATTTCAAGTATAGCTGAAGTAGGCAAGACCATCACCACTTGTGCAACAGGACCTAAAACAGAGGCAGGCAATTATTTCAGGCAGAGGGCCACTTGCTGAGTTTTGGCAAGCCATTGAGGGCCGCATGACAGGCAGCCAGGGGAAGATATATATTAATTTTCTAAATTTTTTAGGGGCCCCGCAGGCCAGATACAATGGCCTGGTGGGCTGCATCTGGCCCATGGGCCGCACTTTGCCCACCCCTGACCTAAAGGCTTGCCCTGGTATTAGCACTGTTATATATTAAAGTCTAGCGGCATTCATGCATCTCACAGCTTAAAATACCAGATGCATATGTTAACACTTAAAATATCAGGCCCATATGTTTTCAGTGGGTTGGATGATGTGGAAGGCAGAAAAGCATGGGAATTTACCATAAAAAGTCAAGCCAGAGCCTAAATCTATCAATTGGTATAAGATCCTAAAACGGTATACAATCCCACAGAAAATATTCCCCAAAAACCCAGGAAAAGCACCAGAAGTGCTTTAAAAATAGTATCTCCAACCCTCCAGACAAAACCAAAACCTCATTCTTTATGAGTGTTGTGCTCTTTCCTAATAAGGGGGAGACATCTTATTCCTTCTCTTTTCTGGGTGGATGTTTGTCACTTCCACGTGGCTATTGCACCGCACCACAAAGGTCCCCATAAGAACAAATAAGTGCCGAGCCCTTTCTGGCAAGTCTTCTACACGCAAGCCGAGACAATATCTTGTAGTGGCCCAGATTTACAGTTTGAGGATTGTAATGCAGCTCTTTAAAACACGTGAGAGTTCAGGAGTAGTCCTTATAGCTGAGGGTAGAAATACAGCTACAGCCAAGATTGGCAAGGCTCCCTCCAGCCCACTTGCCTAACCTGTAGAAGCTACTTTTACTGTTATTCTGTTTCCCAATCTGTTGATGCATAGCTCGTGAGACAACTGCTTTAATGCAGGCACGAACACACAGTGCAGGCAGAAGAGAGTGTCTCCACACTGTATTGCAACACTGCAGACTCAAACTTCCTCAGCTGTGCTAAGAGGAAGTGGTTATTCAGTTTTGTTGCCATTTCGGGCAGGATGAAGCTCCAGCAAACTTTCCCTGTGAGAGTCACCTGGGTTACCACTAAAGTGAAGTGAACGTTTGTTGCATGTTTGTAAGGAGCTGCAGCCAGCCTAGAAAACTAAGGCTTAGAAAAAAGGTTTCATGTGAACCCTGGGATTCATGTGAGGGGGTGAAGGGAAGCCCATTGAAAGGCCAGTAAAGAAGAGTTAAGTTTTACAAACACCGTTCATCTGGTTTTCCCCCCTGCTGGTTATTTTGAGAGTTGTAACATTTGACATTCTGTGGGAGTTGGCACTGCTGCCACTTAATAGATGTGTAGGTGCTGAACAGAACAAAACTTAGAAACAGATCAGAGAACAAGTCACCGCTCTTGATGTGTCTGTCTGTGATGATGTGGATATACTAATCAATTTTTTCCACCGAAAGCTGTAACTCCCCAGAAGCTGTCACCATGGCTGGTTAGGGGATTCCGTGTCCAATTATAGATGGATATGCTTTGTGTGGGCGGGGGAACCCTATCTTTTCATTCTAGTACTTTTAGTGTCAGCCACAGAGCTGCTCAAAAAATGACAGGTCCCTGGGGTTTGAAACCTGTACCTTGACCCCTTCAGTCTGTCATGACTTTACCTTTTCTTCTTTCAAGTATCTTTCAAATAAGTTCCATTTATTCTGCCTTAACCCTGGGAGAATCACATCACTGCATCTTATGCAGGTGAGGAGTTCTGCATCTCCGCAGAATCACGCGGTGTCTGGCATGCAAAGTGCCATGATGCTCCCCGAAAGGGGTCCAGGTCTTGCATCTTCCCCACCGTGAGTGGCACATCTTCTGGCTAGTGTTTGGTATAGCATTCCCGTTTATGCCTCTTCAGTTGCCTCTGACTCTTCCTAAACCACAGATACTTAACAATCTGCCTGAAAGGAAGAGACCATTCCCTGTAATACCTTCATGCTTTCAGATGTCCTGGGGAAGAATTACCCACCACCTCAAGCACCACCATCTTCAGAATGTGGAAAGTGCTAATGCACATTTTTCTAGTACCTCATAATAGAGTTACTAGATTTAATGCGCATTACCTAAAGCACATTAATGAATGTGACTCCCTATAAAGATATTTCACTCAAAAAACACACTTGCTGTTCTCCCAAGCCACCACAGAATCACATTAACTTCCCCTTCTGGCACCTTCTTTCTGTATGATCACCTCTAGCTGCTTGTCCTTTTTTTGACTTATGGCCTTGTCCTGCTGCAGACTTGGCATTATGCTCATGTTCCCATTTAACAATTGCTTGCAGGGCATTAGTCTATAATGGGAGAGCTATTTTTTATTTTAAATTTGTAGTTCTTTCCTAATTCAATGCTTGAGTTGGCATTAGAGAAGTAGCTAGGCCAGACATACAAAATAACATTATCAGAGTTGTTTGTTTTTTTTTTCCAATGAGCTTTCAGTATCAGCAGGCTTAATGCCATGATTTCATAGAATCCTCTACCCTTGATTCCACAATACGTGATACTGACCCTCTCTCCCCACCGGCCTCTCATATGACTAAGAATATCTCCAGCCAGATTAATACTAGAAATTGGATGAGTTTCTTTTTACATGTAAGAACGAATACTTCATTTGAGTAGTCTAACAAGGGGAGAATCCACTGTGACTTCATATTATTACGGTAAAAGATAGGGTTTGAAACCTTTTCCCCATCTGCCACAGAAATGGAGAGTGAGAAAGAGATGTTCTCTGCCTCTTTTTCAATATTTTATTGTGAAATAAAAATTATGCAAAATATTAAAGCATAATATATTTTAATATATAGTAAAATATATAAACAAAAGGTGAAAGTGCAAACGTGTGGCCCTCCTAAGGGCACACTGGTCAGTAATAAAACATTCATATCACCAGAGATTGACATCCCCCCAAAACCTACGTGGGGTTACACATTTAGAACCAGCTCTCCATCTTCCGCCTTGCAGAGTCTTCCCCTCAGTGGACCAGGACAACACAAACTGGTCCACATTTTTTGTTACAAGAGGAAGCATGTTGTGTCGTTCCCCCCCTCCCCCGACCAAGAAACAGAAGAGTTGGAGGGTGTTGTCGGAGCCAGTCCATGCAAACCAATTTCTGCGGCTTTTCAAAGAGTGAAAACGATTCACTCTGTTGTGGCATTTATTGGTATCTTCCCCACTCCCTGCAAGCTCTGAAGCTTTGTAAAACTATAGGCACAGAAGTATAAAACCATGTGCGACAAACTTCCTGCAAGCTTCAGTGCTTTCCTGGTAACTCTTACCCCATTCAGTATGTTCCCAGTATTTGACCTAGCTTTTACCTTCCAAACATGGGCTTTGTTGGCTTTAAATCCCATGGATCATATGTTCCTGGAGAGCTGTTGAATGTTCAGCATTAAACAAGTACGTGTCGCCCTGGAACATCTACACTGATGAACAAATGGGAAGATGTACTGAAAGAGGTAAACCTACCCCACTGATCTCCGTTACACTGATGCAAAGTATCATTCCTGTTCTGCACTGGGAAGCGTACTGCACTTTAGAAGCAGCGTGGCCCAATGGATCGGGCACTGGACTACTCTGTAGTCAGATCTTTGGGTCCTAGTCCCAGCTCTGCTATTGAAAGGGAGAGCTTTGTAGTGGAGAACTGGCTCTGCTCTCATTAAGGTTGCCTGTTTTAAGGTCACTTCTTCCCTTTAAGATCCCTTTCTGTTTTAAGATCACTTCTTCCAAGTGCTCTAAGTTATACTTCCTTGGATTTGTATTCACATTGCCTTAAATGTGGTGTATCTTGTGGCAGTGAACAGAAGGGATTTTCATGAATATTTATGAAGATGGGTGCTGAATTATAGCCTCTTCCCCCCCCAAACTAAACTGTTTCCTGTCAGATTTGCGAGAGGCAAGGATTTCTTAGGGTCATCCACTGTACAGCTGGGATAGAGTGAGATAAACTCTGAATGTATGACATTTCTTATGCTAGACAGGCTAGCAATATGTCTGCTCCAATCTGAGATCAAACCAGCTCTGGTGTAAGCCCCATTTTTTGTCCTCCCCTTCCCCCACTGTGAGCCTAGAGGTGTCAAAGCCACACTACCTGTCTGCTTGCATGAATCGGGGTGTGAGGAAGCCTTGTTCTTCTGGAGACGTTAGGCCAGAAGCCTTCTTTTTGCACCCATCTGAGCTGATGTTTGAGGAACCCCTACCCCTCTATATAGGGAACTGAGAACAGGGACACTGGAAGCATGCACCAGGCCACACAGTGCTGAGTCTGGGGTGAGGTCAGAGCAGACCTGGCTGATGCCTATCATGAGCTCAGAAGCACTGATGTTGGGTGCGGGGATGAGAAAAGCTAGTGAGATGAACTGAAAAACTCACATCTGTAGCGAGGCTGGGGTGTTGGACCTCAACACGGCTGTTTTAGGCTGCATGCATCTCCTTCCTCAGGCAGCCTCATGCTTCTCCAGGAAACCCTTTCTACTTACAGAGCAATTCTGAATGCTCTACAATTTACCTACTTGCTTGCATTGTCTTGCAATATAGCATGTGACGTAGGTGTATGGCAGGGGGTGGGGGGGGAAGCATACACTCTTTAACATTTCTTATGGTTGACTTATCTTTAGAAACCCAGCCTTACCTGGACTTTAATCAAGCCTAAAGCATCTCAAGCACTTGACATTTCCCCCAACTAGCATGTGACACCTACTAACCCTGCTCTGAGCAGGGGGTCGGACTAGATGACATCCTGAGGTCCCTTCCAACCCTCGCTGTCTATGGTTCTATGAACCCTATGAGGACAAAAAATTGAATACAGAATCAACTAAAAGTTAAACCTTACAGACTGGTGTGAACCTAGTTTTCAGGATCTGGGGGAGGGGATTTCTGACTCTGTGGGGACCTGGGCTCTTTTCCCTGTCTCCTCACCCCCATGTCTCTCAAGTGGTCTGAGCCCACTTCCCTGCTCCTTTAGATGGTGCCAGGATCTCTAGTCACTCTGCCAGTCTGAGTGTCTGGGTCTCTCTCCCCCCCCCCCCCCCCCCCCCCACCTCCAGGGCATGTGGTGAGGTCTGGGGGGCAGGGAAAGCATCTTGTTCTCCCTTTAGTCTGAGCCCCTTTCCCATGTGAGGTAGGATGGTGCAAGTCATCAGGAAATACAAAGTTAAGGTACCCCCCTGCCACCTGGTTAAGCAGAGGTGAGGGAGGTGGACAGGCATGGAGTGGGGGCAACTGGTTCAGACAGGGCTGAGATGAGGGAGTCTGAAGGGGAAGCAATGAATTATAGTTGGTGTTAAGGCCTGAATCCCATTGCTCAGGGAAAGGCTCTTTCTCCATTCTCACCCCTCAAAAAATTACAGCTTCATCCTCACAGGCAAGGCAAGTTAGCCTGTCCATGAAGACAATGAGTTTCACTCTGAGAGAACTGAACTTTTCCTCCTGACATAATTACAGGCTCATGTTGCCCATGGACCTACTACCTAATGACAGCGGCCAGGCCGTGAAGCAGCGAATTTTCCACAAGGACCTGCAGGAGGAGCACAGAGACTTGAACTGGCAGATCACCCACCAAGGACTCTGTGTGGGCTTGGAAAAACAATGAGGGCCTGTCAAACTGCCCCAGGCAAACCTGCCAGTGGAAGGTGGAAACTATCAACCACCTCCTCTGCTACTGCCCATACACCAGGGAGTAGGCATATCCACCCTGATGGTGACACGGTTCACAACCCTGACCAGAGAGGTGGTTCTGTATGGGCACTTGACCAAGCAGCAAGGCTTGCTTCAACCAATTTATCTCCTGCTTCAGGAACGCCCTTTGGAAAACTAGGAACCTGCTCAAGAACAGACGGACAAATCTGTCGAGGGCTACATAAAAATGGGACTGAGTGAGATGTACCGATAATACAGAAAGATGGTAGAAGTTGATGGGGAAGAGATGGCGAACATTGCATGGAAGAGAGGGGACTGGCATAGACTCTTCAGAGGTGAGTCCTCTGAAGAGAGTAATGATGACGATGACAACAAATACAATGGCAGGTGAAAAGACTGGGGAAGCAGGCAGGGGAGTGGGCAGGGGGGAAGACACTGAGGTGGTCCTTTGTGTAATTGTGATGGTTAAAGGTGATGGTGATGGGCACATGGGAATGCTGGTGTGCAGTGCAGTTTCATAATGGGAATAAGGATGTGCAACTGTAAAGGTGTGCTTTGGACTGTCAAGTGAATCATAGTGGTCAAAAGACAAGTTGGTAGAGGAATGTGTGTGTAATAGATCTATATAAATATTTTTGGAAAAAAAAGATGTAATTATGGGCATGGTTAGCAGTAGTCGTAGCCTGGCTGGCCATTGTCTAAGAATTTATTCTCATGAAAAAAGGTGGGTTTGAACACTGATAATTTTGTGATGGTTCTTAACCAACTGCTCTGGTTAGTCTGCACTTAGCTGGCATGTTTCAAAGAGCTCAAAGCACAAAAGCAGACAAATCATCTCCGTCACAGAGCACTAAGAAATATTACTGTAGAAATACTTTGAATTCTTACATTAAATCATTGATCTTTTGCAGAGAAGTATATATGACTTCCCTTTTCTAGAAGAAGCAGCTCTGCTGTTCTGAGTCTAACAATGTGGCATGTTGTTTGGAATTTCCCTTGCTTTATATATATAATATATATATGCGTGTGCACACACAAGCCACAGGAAATGGAAGTGTTTTTTTTAAGTAATATAAAACCTAGGTGACTGCTGCCAGATTCTTATAGCTGGTTTTATATGTTCTGGAGACAACTGCATTTTTATTTATTTTTTTTTAGACAGTTAAAAAAAATATGTAAATGACTTGTTCTCCTCAATCATTGAAAAATGGCACATTAAATGTGACCCACACATTCACGTGGAAGAACTGAAAACCTTTGTAACCTCCCATTTCCAAAGTTCTGTGTTCCCCCTGTGAGAGGATACCCTGCTAATTATTAATCTGAGTGCACAGTGGCCTCTGTGATGTATTCTTTAGGGACCTGCTCCTGCAAGGCATACTGAGGCACATTAGCACCTCTAGACTCTACATTTTTATTTGTATTAATGTTCTATATTACCTATACTACTAATACTAATATCATCTGGGAGTACTGAGAACTGGTATGACATTACCTTGATGATCTATAGTCTAATAATGTGGCCTGTTGTTGGTGAGTTATGAAGTGCTAGCCACTGCACTAATGTTCATCCCTTGTTTGCACTCGCTATGTTTGCTAGGATGGACATTAGTCAATTGTTCATTGCTCATGGGCTTTGAGAGGCAAAGGATGGGCTCATTTCAGCTTTTGGGATATCACGGTGACAGGAGGAGTGCATCAGTGAAGGAGCATTTGTAGTGACACTGAAGTTTGTAGCGTGCCTTCTAGGGCTGTGCAAAATTTCAATAGGCGTTTCATTTCGAAGCAGTTTTGACGTGTTTCAAGCTTGAAACAGCAAAATCGAAACAAAGGTTTCAAAACAGCTTCAAAACTAAATGAGGGCACTCAAAACGCTTCGAAAGTTTCGAAGCAGCCCGGTGGCGGGAGGCGGGGAAGAGCCAGGGCTGCGCTATGGAGCTCAGCCCAGCAGTGGGAGAGCTAGTGGTGGAGCTGCTCCAAGAGCAGCCTTGGCCAGTGGCTCTCCCCTGCCTCCCACCCCCAGGCTCAGCTCCATGGGGCTGCAGAGCCTCCTGCCGCCAGGCTGTGCTCGCCAGAGCTGCTCTCTGGGCGGCTCTGCCACTAGCTCTCCCACTGCCTCCTGCCACTGGGCTGAGCTCCATGGGGCTGGTGGAGCTGCTCAGAGTGCAGCAGGAGGCAGGGAGAGACTGGAGGCTGGGCTCCAAGTGGCTCCACTGAGCTCAAGCAGCCCTTCCAGCACTGCCGGACTCCTCCCGGGCTGTGCCCAGTGCTGGTCCCAAGTGTCAACAGCAGCCTTCTGTCACCCCGTGCATCGATCTGAGGGTCCGTACCCCCAGGAGGAGTCCAGGATAGCCCCACAGTCCTCCAGAGGGTGTGGGCCCCCACATCTGCATGCGGGATGACAGGAGGCTGCTGCTGCTGGCAAGTGACATGAGTTTTGCTTTTAGCAGTTTGAGGTGTAATTTCACAAAAACACTTGCACCTATCTCCTTGAAATGTAGTAGGCTTCATGCTTTCAGAAGGGGTTACGATCCCTTCAATTTTCATCTGAATCAGGCAAGAAATGACAAAGTTTTAGGTATTTTCATGATTCCCCATTATAGCCTATGGGCAAAACATCAAAATGCATCAAAACAGCGAAACAGTTTCAATTAAATGAAACAGAAGTGCTTTGAAACTAAACAACAAAACTAAACACTGTCCCTTTGAAACCAGTGAAACAGAAGTCAAAATGAAATGGTGCAGTTTCAGACAGCCCTAATGCTGCCGCCTTCAACCTGGGTAGCAAGGAAGAGGCTCTTGTTACAGCTCCTAGGATCCATCTGACAGGAATGAGTGGATCCAATGTAATGTTGCTAGTTGCAGCCCCTAAAGTCTCATACAAACTTTGGCTGAATCACATGGTCCATGTTATCAAAAGTTGCAGATATCTAGCGATAGAAACTGCAGTCAGGCTTAGGGGAAAGTCTCCCATCAACACAGGCTTAATTATTTCTCCACCATGTCTTGGTGTGAAAACCAGTTGTGAGGGATCTAAGCTGATATGCTGTTTTCAGTAGCTGTACTGGAGAAGAAGATTCACTCTGAAAGACTGCCTGAAGGTTTCCAGCCATAGTTCCCTAGTGGTTTATTACAATGTGAATTTTCTGAAAGCATTTTGTGTTGTACACTTAAAAACTGACATTGGCATTTCCAAATGTAGGCCAGGGGAATGCATAGTTATTTTTCCTTATACATTACCTTGCCCTCATCTCAACATGGAAGTTCACTTGCCATTTTTTCCCCTCACTCAGATTTGAGATCTTTCTGCTGCTTTTCTCCATCACTTTGGGACTTGACTACCTGGAATAAATTAGTATCATCTGCAAATGTGTGGAGATTTTACTGTGCACCCCCCACATCCAGGTCATTTATGAAAATGTCCAGTAAAACTGGGCTGAGCACAGCTCCATGTAGGACCCTGTTTTTGACATCCCTCCTTCCTAAAAAGTAATCATTTAGCCCTACCCTTTGCTCCCTATCTTTTATATCAGCCCTCAGTCCATAAAAGAAACTTCCCTCTAAGCCTGTAGCAACTCAGCTTTGTAAAGCTTTTTGAAATGTCAACTAGATCTCCCTTGTCCATGCTTGTTAACCCCCTCAAAGAACTCTAGCAGATTGAGGCAGGACTTCCCTTTACAAAAGCCACGCTGACTCTTCCCCAGCAGATCATATTTGTTCACAGGACTGATGATTTTATTCATGATAAATGCTACTAACTAACCAGGGATGGAAGAAAGACTTACTGGTCTGCAGTTCCCAGGACCAGCTTTTGGAGCTGTTTTTGAAGATGGGTTATTGTCAAAGACAGTCTGTTGCATACTAGACATTAGGCCTGTGCGAGTCGGCAGCAATCCGATCCAGCTTCGGATCCGGCAGCTTTGGATGGCCATGATCCGATCTGGAGCTCTGGACTGGGTTTCCACCTCAATCCGGATGAACTGTCTGCGAAGCTTCAGAGGCGCCCCAGAGATCCAGCCATAGGGTATAATGGGGAATCAATTAAATATCTATAACTTTGTTGTTTCTTGTCTGATTTGGATTTGCAGGGATGATAGTCTCTGCTGAGAGCATGAAACCTGCCAAGTTTCGAGAATATCGGTGTAGGGGGTTGGGGAAACTGTACCCCAAATTCTTGAAAGCCAAACTCATGTCACAGCTGTGTCACACCACAGGGGGGTGAAAACTGCAGGGGTGGTAGCCCTTACTGAGGCCACAAAGCCTGCCAAGTTTCAAGGAGATTGGTGCAGGGGTTTGGGGGGGGACTGCACTTCAAGCTGCAGACAAGCAAAACATGCAGTGTCACCCATGGCACAAGTGTTCAGGTGCAGCAGGGTGACAGCTGCAGGGATGGTGGCCACTGCTGTGACGCCTGCCAGCTGTGGAGGAGATCGGTGCAGGGGGAGTCTGGGGCCCTGCACCCCCAGCTGCTGACAGGCAAAACTTGTGCCAAGCTGTCTCTGGCTTGGGGCAGTTGATTGTCTGCATTGATTCTTTCCGCTCCTTAGCCTGGTTTTGTTAGGTGCTAATTGATGCTCATTAAGTCATCGTGTAGTAGCTAGGTCCTGTGTATTGAGCCGGCCCCTGAGTGAATCATGACTGATTGATTGGTAACTGGTAACACAGTAGCTTAGCAGCCAGGCCTGCAGTAGTGTCTCCTGCCCCAAGACAGAAAAAGTCAGTCCCATAAGCACCCATGGCACGAGTTTTGCTTGACTGCAGCTTGAGGTGCAGTTCTCCCCAAACCCCTGCACCGATCTCCTTGAAACTTGGCAGGCTTTGTGGCCTCAGTAAGAGCTACCATCCCTGCAGTTTTCACCATGCTATGTTGTAATGTTTAGATGGGACAGGAGTTTTGCTTTCAAGAATTTGGGGTGCTGTTCCCCCCAAACCCTTGCACCAATCTTCTTGAAACTTAGTAGGCTTCATCCTCTCCGCAGAGTCTACCACCCTTGAAAATTTCATCCAAATCAGACAAAAAACAAAGGCATAGATACTTTATTGTTTCCCCATTATACCCTATGGCCGCGTCTCCTAGACAGCTCCGAAGCGGTTCGGAAGCTCCGAACCGCTTCAGGAAGCCTAAGGAGGCCAGCACTTTGACCTGGATGTGCCACTTCGGACCCCGAAGCTTCTCTGGATCAGAAGCTCTGTCCGAAGTCTTGCACAGCCTTACTGGGCACGTCTACGAATGCAGTTACAGTGCCTGAACAAACTGCAGAGCTTATTGTTCTGGAGTTTAAAGCTTCCAGGTGCACTTGTTTGAACCTAGTGCCTGGACAAAGCAGCCCTGGGTGGTAGGGGCCCCAGGGCATCAACTATTCCCATGGTGCTCCCTCTGGCTCAGTATGCTGTGGAGTGGCTGCCTGGGACATGAAGGAGCTTCAGTGTGAGGCTAGCCAGCAGGCAGGCCCTGCATTGAAGCACCCTTGTACCTGCTTGTTGGGCAGTGCCTGTGTGTGCTACTGCGGAGTAAATTAATGTATTCTAGCCTAATAGGGGTGCAAGTGTAGACATTGAGACGGTTACTGTGCAGCTAATTAGTCAACTGCACAGTAAATGTCTTGTGTGGATGCACCCACTGGGTACATCTATACGTGCAACTAATGCAATGCAATAAACTTCAGAGCAGTTTGAGCAGGAGTAAAAGTTCAAGATCCAGAGCAGTTTGGATCCCCCCCTCCCCACCAACTCCAGCAGTGCTGGAAATACTCTCCCTTCCTTTCTCCCCCTCCCAGAGACAGCAGCCACAGACAGAAATTAATTAAAGCTGCTCCACTCAATAAGGGTTAACTTGCTGCATGCTCAGAGGACTCTGCAACCAGGCTCTTCTGTTTAGGCCCAGCTTTAGAGCAATTTCAAGGGGCCAAACATATGACAAATGTTACTTCTGTTTATGCCCACAAGTGTTCTGCAGCAGCAGGGAAAATGGATGGTGGTCTTCCACATCCCAGCCCAAAACCCTGGTTGGGAGCTTGTCCATCCCCATATGTAAAAATTCTGTTATTTTTAACTTAATGTTTGGAAGTGGTGCATGACAAGACTATTTGTGAAAACAGGTTTCTTATTTTTATCTAATACAAACCTATGTTTGAAGTTATAAAACACTGAGCCAGACACAAGTTCAGCTATCTTCCACTAACATTCTTGCAATAAAATAGAACTCTTCCAATATTTTACCAACACAGCCTTCACTGTTATTTTTTATTATAAAAATAATATTTAGGCAGTTATAAAATATATTACACACACACACACACACACACACAGACACATGCATGCACACAATCATTGAAATAATTATACAATTATTTCAGACAGAAAAAAAAAATAAATAGCTCTATGCACTGTTAAGTGCAAACAAACAAGTTTAGTTCTAGTTGGATTGACCATCCTCTTGTTTCTACCTCTTTTGCTGAAGTACTTCTCATTGAATGTTTCTGGATTTCAAATTTAACTTCCTTTTCAGAGTTTTACTCTCATTCTGACAAGCATTGAGATCCCCACAAGGAACAATAGACTTTCAACCTAGCTTCCACTCCTGTGGACTTTCTTGTTGTAGGTGATTTTGGTGGTCCTCATGTTTGTTGAAAAGTTAACTGTTTTTCCATCCTTGGTCAGATCGCATGCTTTATCCTGAGGTCTTTTGTGCAGTCCAACAGATGGCGTGAAGGAAGAGGTAGACAGTTGATAGTCTGGTTCTTAGCATCGTGTACTGTATCCATTTAAAATTAGTTGATTCATTTTAATTACTATTCTTCAAGTCAGTTATCAACTAACTTCTTTCAGTGATAGAACCATAGGTATTTTAAATCAAAGATGCCAAACACTGAAATGGATAAGCATAACAATGTATTTTGATGTCAAACACCCAAACAGAATGATATGGTTATCAAAAGGATAACCAGTATTAATCAGTACTGTAGTTTACATGTTTATCAAAGTGTTATTTCCTTTGTTCTTTTAGTAGTGGTTATTATCCTGGCATTCCCCAGGTCTTATGATCACTGACAACATTCAGCAACATGCTTGAGAAATTCCTCGCTGAGTTCATCACTGAAGAACCTCATGCAATGTGGACATCGAAGTTCACCTTGGCCTCTTCCCTCTGCTGCTGAACTCCCATGGTCTATGGCTGCAGCAGCTTGTAATTCACCAGCCTGCAATGCAGATTGTGACCCTGCTCGCCTCGCACCCGACTGGGTCTGACTGGTCCCCAGAAAGTGTTCAACGTTTGTCTGTATGTACATGTGATTTTGACTGTCAATCTGAACTCTGAAATGACCAGCTGTCTCTCTTGAGTCCTACAAATAAAAGGCAAAGATTCCAGAGAGAAAAAAAGAAGTCAGAAAAATCTAGTTCTGGGACCAAGAGTAAATATATTTTATTATTATTGTTATTATTATTATTAATTTTTTTTTTACAGACAATGCTGAAAACTATTCAAGTGACATATCCTTTGTCTAAGAAGTGTTTGTAATAACATCCGAGTAATAAGGGATGTTCTTTTAGTCTCTACTTTTAAAAAGGTTTAAATGATCATAAAGAGAGCTATATAAAACACAAAGG
Source organism: Alligator mississippiensis (assembly GCF_030867095.1). Taxonomy (NCBI): domain Eukaryota; kingdom Metazoa; phylum Chordata; order Crocodylia; family Alligatoridae; genus Alligator; species Alligator mississippiensis. Next base: position 20,601,836 of record NC_081825.1, read on the forward strand.
ATAGGCATTATGTATTTTACTTGTTTTTGTCTTTATAGTTGTTGTAAGAGTCTTCCTCCCTTCCCCCCACCCTGGCATTACACTGAACCAGCCCAAGTGTATAAGACAGCATTATTTCCAATTGTGCTGATTCAGCACAGAAGGAAACTTGAGACCAACAAGGGGGAATGTAAATGAATGTGGAAGCCGCTCCTTTGAAACTTAAAGTAACTCCTCCAGAACTGAAGTTCTGAGAGGGATACGAGTCTTCCAGCAGCTGGAGAGCTCTGAAATCAGGCTTTAAAGCATATTTAAGACACCAGGGATTAGTAAATTTCAGGTTTTTCACACCTGTTTCTGTAGGACCCCCAGCTAGAATATTTTGCTTTTTTTTTTTTTTTTTTACCTGTCTCCTGTTTAATTGATGCTGTAGACAAGCATTTTCTGCCTGCAGTTCTTGTATTTTACTCTGTGCACGCTCTCGATCTGCTCTTTCAGATGTAAAATCATCCTTGTAAACGAGGACCTGGAAGTGAATGTTCATTTTACTATATTAGTAACTGACTCAAGACTAGCAAGTTAGCACAAGTCATGGCTGAACTACAGACCCACCTCTAATACTGAAATAAATGCTTTACAAGACCCGCTCAAAGTACAAATATTATTTTCTATGCCAGACCTGTATTTAACAGCACTAGAAATACAGAATTAAAAAAAAAAAAAAAAATGCTGATATTCTGTGTTGGAGAAGAGTAAAGCCTCCACCAACTTCCTTAAATACTACATTTTAATTCTAATGTCTATATCCCTTTGTGTCTATATGCCAACCATGTGTCACCGGGGGGGGGGGAATAAATCAAGAAAAGAAAAAAGGAAAAAAAACAACAAAATACAACACCTCCCTCCCTCCCCCCCATTTAGGGGAGAAAAATCATCATAAAAAAGTGCAGCGAGTTGGTATTCGATATTCCATTTGTCTGAGAAACGCTGGAAAGTTACTAGATCGATCAAACCTGAACAAAGATAAAGAGTTAATAACCTGCTGCTCCAGCATCTGTATGCGTTCACTATCTCCAGCTCTTGCCTTCTGCACATCCTCTAACTCTCCCTTTGTTTTAATGCACTCATTCATTTTTTCTTCCAATAACTTGTTTAACCGAACAATCTCTTTTTGCATCAAATCTGAATTTGTTTGCAAGGATGTTATGCCAAGTTGTTGCTCTGGTTGTGACTTCAGTTCTTTCAACTGCAGGTGAAGTCGCTTCACATACTCATCTCTACTGGCATCATACTTCTGCCATTTTGCATTCAAGTCTTCTACCTATGGAAAAACCAAGAGAGACAGGATGACATTATGTATTTTAAAATGTTGTAAGCAAAAGCATTTCAATTTGAATACAGGTACACAAACAATTACTGCAAAGAAGGCTATGACTTTACAGCACATCAGCTACTCTAGTTAGTTGCCCATGCGTGCTCTTACCCTGTGGTACATATAAAATTGTTTGCCCAAAATGAAATTGAGCTAAGTTACCTTGTATGCATCACAGGGTAAGGAACTGAACCCCAAAGTTACCTCAGAGTGGCTGATGTACTACATGTTCACAAGCTAGCTTTTCTCCTGGTAATTAGTTTGTCTTGATGGGGTACTTTAGATGTGTAGTGAGGATTATTTTCTATAAGATAGGGGTTTGCAAAGCATGGGCCATGACAGTGGCTAAGGGTCCCCAGACAGCGCACAGATCACACCAGGCCCTGTGCTCAAAGCAGGTCTGCTAGGTGGCAAACCCCTCGGCTATAGCTAAACTTCTGCTGGCCCTTGAGAAAACAGACACCAAACAAGGGTTGGGCAAATGTTGGGGAAACCTCCTCCCCAGATAGTATGCATCAGGGGGATGTTTTCTAGGTATGGAGGGGAAACCTATCAGGTGGGAGGTTGGGATGGGTGGGCTGCCTGGAAACCACTGCTGCAAGTCAAGGAATCAGTACATGTTAAAAGATTTCAGAGCCCACTCAGGCACTGTATGAAAAAGTGGCATTATGGTTAAAATCCAGTAGTATTTGGATAGTAGGAGCTTATTATAGCTTAAATTAAAAATAAATAAATAAATAAATAAAATCTCAAAAAAAACTGTACCAAACTAAAGTACTCACATGAACCACTTTTTGTTTTAACATCCTGTTCTCCTCTTGTAGTTTGCAGATAATTGTTTGGAGTGAAGGTTCTTTTTCTGACAGCTACAATTTTCAGACAAAGTAAGTGTTACTTTAAGCAGAAACCCAGAAAGTTACATTATTCACAAATTCGCTAAATCATCAACCCCCTCCATTTTGCTCCTCTAAGCTATTCCCCCATGTCCTGCTTGCTTTTAAAAGCTATTGGGGAAAAAAAAAAAAAAGGCTTTTTACTCCATGAGATTAAGCCATACCATGAAACACGAATGATAGATTGAGAATTTAAGAGTCAAAATCTAGTTAATGAAAAGCATAGCAGAAAACAAGTGATATCAGACTTTCACTACACCAGTATTGCTTTTAAAGAAATCTAATACAGTTAATATACAAAAAAACTTGATGGGCCAAGTTCTTGTAATTAGTCTCAGTGAGACCAAACTACTGTACACTTCAAGGGGACCAGAATGCTAAGCCAAGGAACAGTTGCTACATGATCAGGACTTGCAAACAGCTCCCCTATCCACCTCAAAAAAAGCCCAGTCACAAACATTTCTTTATTTTGGATTTGCCATGTTGTTTCAAGTAAATGCCCACAAAAAAATAAAACTTCTCCATAAATTATTTTAATTTTTCAACCTTTGATTCAGTTATACGTTTTTGGATTTTTTTTTAATTGCTACGTCTGTTTAAAAAAAACCCACAGCACATGAGTAATATAGAGCATTTTAGTACAAAATTCCCTAGAATCATCTAGTAATTGCATCTGAATTTCTCTTCTGCAACAGGGAAGTCCCCACTGTATAAGGTATGCTAGATGAGAGACAGGAAACTTAACAGACTGATATCAGCTACACATAAAACAATCACAAGGCTACAAGTTTCAAGTCCCATTAAACAATCTATTTGTCCTTCCACTCAAGCCAACATTACCTATTTAATACAAATAGTCACACAAAGTCTCTTTGCAAAGGCTTCTATAATATTTAGAAAACCTGAAATATGCATAGCAATCACATGGACTGAAACATATAGAACACAGCAGCTCTTATACAATACCACTAAACAGTATATTAGTGTCTGAAAAATTGTTCCTTCATCTTTAAACTTCAGAAAGAATCTGGATGGATTGGTACTTTAAGCAGTGTTTGGCCACTGCACCATATTTAACCACTCCTACTTTTGTAAAGGTGATACCAACACATAGATATTTGTGTGCTGATATTTGTCTTGAGAGCAACTCATTGTTTCTGGAATAAATTCAGTGACATTCAAATATATGCTATTATTTTAGATCAGCATTTTTTGATTCTCCATAGTGTATTGTTTGTTACTATTTCACTTAATTATGTGTTGCAGGGGAGTTGTTTTCCCTTCTTTCAGAAAGAGAACCACATAGGACATCTGACAGGTCAAGGAGCTATGCCTATATGTTCAAAGTTTCCAGGCCAGTAACTTAGTTCTTCCCCATAAAAATAGTCCCTCTCCAAAAGGGAAGGCGAGGCCAAAATTGTACATGTATGCAAGCTGAACCTGAAACAATGGCAAAGTGGCTCAAAATTTATGTTTTCAATTTGTTTTTGTTGTAAAATGGTGATTAAGGTATTTTTGTTGTCCAAAGCCCTCATTAGTGAGTCATCCAAAAGATGTCACCTCCAAAAACATGGCACCCTCTAGCACTATATTCTAGGATCCATTCACTTGTTTAAGCACATGCAAATATGCATGATTTAGGAAAAGATGCTAACTGTGGCCTAGCTATTAAAGATAAAAGGATAAAGACATTGACTGTTAAGACAGAAAAATGAGTAAGAACAGTTTTTACCCTTCAGTTCTGAAAGCCAACAGTTCAAGTTCTATAGATTAAGTGTACCTGACTGGATCTTTCAATAGGAATCAGTTCCTTGGAATGCCTTCTCTCTTTTTTCTGTGTGTCCTCTAGACATTTTGCCAGGTGTTGACACATTTCTGCTGTTGACGCCAATTTACGCTGAAGTTGGTGAGTTTCATCAGTTAGAGAACGGCACAGTACTTCACTAGTGGCCTGGACTTTTTCTCTTTCTGCCAAGCTTCTCTTGAGTCTTAAGATTTCTCTCTCCCTTTCATGCGGAGGCTGGCTTACAATCTGCTGCATCTCTCTTTCTTTTTCTTCCAGTTGCTGTTTCAGCTGCTGCACTTCCTAATTAAGCAGAAAGAAGTTAGTGTATTTGTCAGAGACCTAAAAAAAACAAACAAACAAAACAACCCCAAAACCCCAATCCACAACTATTTAAATTTTAAAATTGTCTATTCAGGAATGTCAGCCATAGTAATATAAATGGTTAAATACCATTTATATAAAAAAACCTTTTCCATAAAGTTTTTGAACATGGAGCTGGACTTGGTCAATGAACCACTGCTTTTTCCAGTTTCCTCCTTCATTTTAGTATGCATATGGTTAGACATACTCTAGACCAGAAAGTGACTGGTATGCAGAAATGGATGTACCCCTAAAACTTAACTGCAAACTGTTTCCAACCTCTTACTTATGGACACACATTAGGTTTTGCATTTGTATTCCATTTTCTTAAAACACACTGTAGTTTGTCAGTAAGTCAGGACAACTGATTCTTAGTATTTTGAACTGACTAGTAATGACCATTTTCTAAACATATTTAGGTTTTTGGTAAGAGACATCAGAATTAGTATTAATGGTGTTCACTATCTTTATATGAATAACTTGGGTCACAAACACTGAAATAATCTGTTTTAAGGCAATAGCACCAGCCTATGGTAATCTGCCCACATTTAAAATACAATAAAAGATCCACTTCTGGCTCTGGGAAGAATATAAAATAACAAGAGTCTGGATTGCTGAGGATCACTGGGAGAACCATCACACACCACCTCCCCAATGGAAAACGTACCACATCCAGCAACACTCAAGTATTATGTAAGCAACAAATACAGATTATTAAGGAAACTTGGAAGGGCATGAAATACAGAGTAAAGAGGAATGACAACAGGTAAGGTAAGGTAACAAGACCAATTAAGAGAGAAACTGTCTATTCCCATTACCCAGATTACAAGGTAGTCTAAGGGAATGCATCAAACTAGGGATTTTAAACCTCTCCTCATAGTACTGAGGAAGCACTGTGCCTAACCCTGGGGTACAAATCCACTTATTTACAGGCAGCAACACTGCCACATTTCTTAGAAGTAAAATGAAACAGAACACTACAAACTTGAAGGAGAATTGGCAGTAAAGACAAGTGGACAGAATCAAACCCCCAACATCATGCAAGCATGGCCTTTCCTAGATGAGCCATAGTTGAGCAGACACTGTGTGAAGCTTCTCATGCCAACAAGGGATTCAGTGAACTGTAAGTTTTCATCTCCTTTGACATATGGGGTCCCTCTGCACTAGCTCTGAAGAGGCAGGGATCTGTCAGCAGCATGAGGATCATCAGCCACTCTTCTGGCATCATCCTGTATTCAAGTGTCAAGGAGGCTTGGCATACATCAATGGTGACTAAATCAGTCACCTAAACATCCCTTCTTCCTGTACACTCAGAGGCTGAAGGACAGCAGCTGTGAAGGAAGCCTGTGGAGCACAGCTCCTCCAGAATCAGCAAGTGTATGTACCCTTGGGGCGGGAAAAGGAAACAGAGGTATACCAATTCCAGATGGTTCTTCAGGAACTCAAATCTTAACATTGTGGAAGAGTGCAACGAAGACACAAAAGTAGATATTCTTGTTTCTAAGCTTCATCATTATGAATCTTTGTAGAAGCAGTATCTTGGCTTGGGAACAGTATTCTAGTACCACCGTGTACATTCGCTTTAAAAGAATGCAATCATTACAATATAGAATCTGCAAGGAAACAGGGCCTGTGATCACTTGAAAGAAAAGGGGATACTGCAAATGGAATTCATAAATCCAAAAAGTCCATTTTAAGGTCAAAAGGTTCTCTAGAGATGGGGGATTTTTTTGTGCTAAGTTTACACTTAATAGGCAGTTTGAGGCATGACTTCAACTCAAATAATAGTCAGGCAAGAGTGCCAGAGGGATCATTTGCAAGTTTCAAAACCTGAACTCATCCGTGGTGCATTTGAAAGTCTGTGGTGCTTGGGAAATGTTCTTGTTCAAGCATTAGGTCAAGAGATTGTTTCGTTTTGCAGCATTTTCTGATTTGGAAATTCCTTTGTGCAGCTTCAGACAGGAAAAGGGACTTTTAAAAATGTTCCCTTGAGAATATTTGAGCATATCCGTAACCAGAGCTGATCGGCAAGGGTCTAAAAAGTCCTCGTTTGTCCAGGCAGCTGGAAACAAAGCCATTTCACTCAGGAAGAAGGAAAATGCAAACACCCGCTGTTTCAACTTAAAGCAACCCACTACAGCTAAGATACAATCCTGGTGTACAAGGGTGTCAGGGAAAGAAAAATTAATAGGAAAGCCACCTAAAAGACAAGGAAGAACTCAGATATCCTGCTGAAATACTTCAGTAGAAAAGCACTGGCCCCAAGGACCTGCACATTGTTCCCACTGCAATGTCTCATCTCTCTCCATCCTTACACGTACGCCTTTCCCTCCACCTGTGCCAAAGTCCCAGGTACAGCAGACTGTGCTGCTCTCAAGCTGGCTCGACTGTGGCCAGCGCTGCCCTACCCGCGATGCTGCCTGGAAACTGCCCCTTTCCTACAAGGCTGAAGTGCAGGGGTGCCCCTGAGGGACACCTGGGAGGAGGCGCATCCACTCCCTGGCAGGTGTGTGCAGCCAGCCCCAGCCTTACCTGGCTCCGTGCCTCCGCCTCCTGCGCCGCGGCCCGGTCGCGCTCCCGCAGCTGCTGCTTCACTTGAGACAGCTGCTCCACCAGGCTGTCCACCAGCGACCGCGCCGGCGCCGCCGCCGCCGCCTCCCCCGCCAGCCCGGCCCGCAGCTCCCGGACCAGCGCGTCCTTGGCCGCCACCTGCACTTGCAGGTGCTTGAGCTGCTGCCCGGCCTCGTGATAGAGGCCGCAGAGCGCGTGGTAGCGCGGCACCTTGGCCCGCAGGCTGCGGTTCTCTCGCTGCAGCTTCTCCAGCGCCTCCTGCAGCGCCTCGGCGCCGCCGCCCTCGCCCATTGCCCGGCCCCGCGCCCGCTGCTGCTGCTCCAAGTCTGCCGGTGCCAGCGGGGTCCCCGCCAGCCGCATGGGGCCTCGGCCGCCGCCGCCACCCCGCGCCGCTTATCAACCCGCCCGCCCCGGGGCGGAGCCCGGCCGCGACTCGACGCGAGCGGGGAGCGGCCCGGCCTTGCGAAACCCTCGCGGGACCCGCCGTCTTCGCGGGAATTTCCTCGCGGGACTCCCCCGCCCCTTCCGGAGGGCGTGCGCAGGCGCAGTGCGCGAGGACTCCCTGCCCCCCCCCCAACTGTGACGCCTCAACCGTCGCCCGCCTGTAGGAGCAGCTCACGAAGGATGGAAGGGGGTGTGCGCAGGCGTAGTGCGCGAGGACCCCCCCCCCCTTCTCCGTCTCCCGCTCCTGTTCAACTGTGACGTCTCAGAAGTGCTCGCGACGGTTGGGGAGCCGCGTGTGCGCAGGCGCAGCGCGCGTGGTCACCTCTCCCCCACCTCAACGGCGGCGTGTCAACTGTCGCCCGCCTTGTGGGGTGTCGCGCGACGACCGTTGGTGGCAGGATGGGCGGGCCCCCCCGCACGGACCCCGCGGGACACAGGCAGGGGAGGCCACTCGTAGCCCCTGGTGCTCAGTGCCCCAGGCTGCCCTGAACGCCTCCCAAGGTGGCCTTAGGTTTTTTGGGGCCCTGAGTCTTTTGGAGCCCCTTAGAGGCATAAGTAGAAGAAGGAAGGAGTTTTTAATAAGTTGAAGAAATAAAGTTTTTTAACACTGAGCTATGTTCTAGGGTCATTGCATCTTCCATATGGGCCCGTCTACAACACAAACGCCTCCCAGGACATAAGCTGATAGCCTGCGTGGGACCTGGGGCCCTCAAGGCCACGCTGTGAGGCGCGCAGAAGGGATAACCCCAGAGTCTTCAAATAGGAACTGGTTGCTGCGGTCTTCCTCCAGTCTTTGAGAAACTCCTCTATTACCTTTCTGTAAACAAAAAGAATAGTGAATGCTAAGAGCTGGCACTTCCCAAGGTGCCCCCAGCCTTCCCAGGGTTGCCTCCAGTCTAGAAAGGTTGAGATCCACTCACCCAGTGCACACCTAGTTTGGCTGCTGCAAAGGAAATGCCTACGGGAGGCCCTGAGATCCTTTCAAGGGTGCCGCAGGTTGCCACGCAGCACTAGTGGTGCTCGGTGTAATGGCACAATTCATGTGACGGACGAGGAATCTGCAGCATCAAAAGCATGTTGACCTGGGATCTCTCCTGAGGTCTTTGCAAAGGAAGAATTGCTCTAGTAGTTGTCTGCACTCAAAGAACGAGCGAAAGCTGAGAGCTGGCATTTTCCAAGGGGGGCCTCAAATCTATCGAGGGGCACCTCAAATCTCCTGAGGGGTGCCCCGAGGCTAAAAAGGTTAAGAGCCACTAGTTCGCAACCTCTCAACCACTAGTTCTCGAGCTTTGAGGCTAAAAATGTTGAAAACACCTAGGAGACGTTTGTGTGAGCAAATGGACAGCAGGCAGTGTATTCTGGATGAAACAGCAGCCTATCTAGTCCTTTGAAAAGCACTATGAAGCTTAACCCCTGGCAGTGAAGCAATGGCTCCAAACAAGGGAGGTTGCACCAGTGCAAACTGGAGTAAAGATGCCAGCATTTGGTGCTTCAGAAAGAAACTTTAGGATTTGGGTTAGCAATGAGACAAAGTGGAGGAATTACGTCATTCTTTTGTCTCAAAGATTGCCAGCAAGAATCTCAAGCTTCATCAGAATAGTGTTGCTAAACACATTCAAAATACTGTACTGGTACAAACAGGTACATATGTATTAACAACACTTACGGGAAAGAAGACCCCTGGAACGAGTAAGTATAAGACATTTGCTCAAGATGCAGATTTACAATGCATTTAATGTTTATCCCAATAAATTATTTAGTACCATCATGAATATCTTTATAGTGCTAATCATGGTCACTGAAATATTATTAGAATGAAAGGTTATGGAAATTACAATTCTTGACCCTTATTAGAGAAGCATTTATTTTCGGTCTTCTGTAACATTTAAGTCCTTATCTTTGGAAGGAAAACAGTTTTTTTTTTTTTCAACCGAAGTTATTTTAAGGTAACATTGTAGGAACGATAAGGTACTTTGTAGTTTTTACAAATTGAGAGGCAGCGTGAAAGAAAACACAAGCCTAGAATTTACCGTATTATTATTTTAGAGTAGGCCTTGAATCCCGCTAACCCAAATAATATACAAATATTCTACACTTTATTTAAACAGCAGATTATTTTAATATGTTAAATATTGAAACCGATTAAGAATCAAACAGGAAGTTTGATTTGATTGGAATTTGAAATAGTTTTTTATTTGAAATAAAATATAAACATATTAAATATTGTATTTGATTATTAGGTTACAATAGTGTTGGTGAGACCTGCCAGCTTTCACCCAAGGAAAATACTATTAAGTTCAAGGGGAATTTGTCCTGAGTAAGAGTTTGATTCCGTAAGTTCTTGGAATGGTCCTGGGATGACTATCACCATTTGTTAAAACTAGGATTCAGACTTAACAGCCTAGGAATTCAGTAATAAGAAGCTGAAGCTAGAGAATGAGTCAGCACTTAACATTCATTTCTGTTACTGTACCTGGCTTTTCCTGGATTGCCTTGGGCATATCAGTTACCAGATACTTTTTCTGAGGTTTTTCATGGTCTACTGCATTGCATGTTTGTGCTTTTCAGTTTTATGCAATGAGATGCTGATATAGTCCGTTGCATGCTTCTCAGTAGCAGTAAGTGTGTGAACTCAAGGCACTCACTGCAACCCCTCTATATGATGAGACACCCTTATTTTATTTTATTTTATTTTATTACATGTTACCAGCTTCACCTGAAAATCTGACATGGACATGGACTGTGGTCCCCCTCCTGATGAGAAAAGCTGACTAAAATTTATCCGCAAACATCCTCAAATATAGGTTTTGTAGAAACCAATATTTACTCTTCAGATAATGATGGATAAAATGTTACCATGACATTTCAAAAAATTCCAATCAAAAGTTATTTTTAAATAAATAAACATTCCCCAGGAATGTTGCCACCGAAACCTTGTCATAGCCCATGAATAGTAGTGTCACAGTTCACAATAAACAGAAAATGACTAACTAGAAGCTCACTAGAAACAAAAACGAGAGTAAGTCTACTTTAACTGGGAAATGGGGAAAGAAAGTAGCACAGTTCTGTGTAACATAGTTTAACATAAATTAGTTTAGCATTTATTAAATTTGTTTTTAATGGTTTTTAATAAATTTGTAATACAGTACAGGAATATTTTTTAAAGTGCACTGCTGATAGTGAACTGATTCCAATTTACTAATGTAAATTGAGAATAATTGTACTGAAGTCGGTAGTTATACTTACATTACACTATCGTAAGTGATATCAAAACACATGCCAAGATTTTTTAATTGTGATTCTTTGAATAGCCTGTAAAAATAGCAGCTCAGGGTTCCATCTGTCTCTGTGATTATGCATCAGCTGTGCTCTGTTTGCAAGAAATCATGTTTTTCTGACTGCAAGTCATGCACATGCAACCTGAATTCAGAAAGCCAGGCTCAATGTTTTTTTTCTTTCCTGCATACCATCCCCTGTAATAAAATTACCAAATTATGCCCTCAGTGATACCTGTGCAACCCTATTTTCCAGAATTGATTTACAGAGGTATAATTGATAGAATTTAAAAAGCAATCCTGTGGAGGCTATGAGGTAAAAGAATAAGCAACAGCTTGTGATTCCTTAATTGTTGTCTCTGCTGGGCCAATGGGATTAAAAAGCAGTAAAAATGTACTTATGTCACTAAAGTCAGTACATACTTCCAGGCATCCAAAACTTATCATCTGTAGCACTCAGGTTGCTCATAATCTGTTCCATTGTACCAGAAAGAAATTTTGCAGATGGGCTTCCCTGTCTGTCTGGATACTTTTTAGTTTATGTTCTAACAGAGATTTAAGCTCCTATCTCATAGGGTACATATACACATGCAAGCACGTGCATTTGCAGCAGCTCAAATAGAAGTGGTGCAAATTTGAGCCAGGGTTTTTTGTCTCAGCGCAGGTTGTCAGACATGAACTTTGGTGTGGGACAAATTGTGCCACTTTGGGCCTGCCTGGCTCCTCCCAGATCTGCAGCCTGGGGCCAGCACCTGTGCTCTTGCTGTTGTTTCTGCTGCTGCCCCCTCTCAGGAGAGAGGGAGATTCCCTGCTGCACCACCTGACACCATACCTGCACTGGATCACTTCCTAATTGACTGGCTGCTCCTACCCTCCCACACAGCTACCTCACTGCATCTGATCCTGATTTGTCTTCTTGCTGACTGCTCTGCTTTTAAGTGACTGGCTGGAGGCCTGAGGGGTTTCTGGACAGATCTTCTACAAACAAAGCCCCTTCACTGCTCCAGCCATCTTTTACACCTGCCTTAGCAGCCTTCCCTGTATGCTTTTTTGCCCTTGTGTGGTAAGTCCTGTGGTCCACTCCCTCTGACCTGGTGTTTGTTGTGTGGCTGAGTAAGCTAGCTCAAGTTTCCCCAGCCCTTGTGTGTGTGGTTGTTTTTGTTTTTGTTCCCCTCCCCCCTCCCCCCCTCCGCCTCCATTCTCAAAGCATAGGCCTCCCATTTTTTTCCTGTGGGGCTGTGGCTCAGTGAGCTTCAACCCCTTTCCTCCCTTCCTCTCTAAACCCCTTCTGTCCCACAACCCCAGCCTGCACCTACTAGATTCACCAGCCCCATGGGATATTTTGTTTTTCTTTATTGTCTTTCCTGCTCTCATGTGAAACAATGGCAGGGCAGGAACCTTCAGGGGGGAGTTAGATGCCCCCACAGAGCTTCCCGCAGCCCCCAAGGTTTCCACCCCAAAGGCAGAGTCCAACAAACCTCTTCTGGGGGTGGAAAAGCCTGCAACCTCCGCTGCAGGGGCAGGTGGGACTCCGGTATGGAGCCAACAGGGCCAGGGGGTCACCCCTGGCCAGGCCTCCCCCAGAGGAGTTCCCAAGCCCCCTTTTCCATCACTGGGGACTAAGGGCAAGGGCAGTGGGAAGGGCTTCTCTTCAGCCTCCTTGACAGCTGGGGGTGGGAAGGACAAGGGCCCTGCCTTGAAGCCTAGACCACCAGTGCCTGAGGGGACCAGGTGCGCTATACTAGCCAGCACACCCACTCAGCCTGTCCCTGGCCCTAGTTCAGACCCCACCAACATGGCCCCCCCCGGGGGAAAACCACAGATATACACAGGCAGCTGTAGGGAGATGCAAAGCTAGGGGCCCTGGACCCTCTACTGCCAGCCCTTCCAGCTTGGGAAGCGGGGCCCCCTTTCTGGCACTCACCTGCAGGCATGGGGTGAAGTGCCAACTGCCCAAGTGGGAGAACCTGCACTTTGAGACCTGGGTGAAGGCCCTGGCTTGAGTAGTGGAGGGGGCCCCCAAAATCATGGTGACCTCCCATTTTCATGGCAAGGGGTCTTTTTCCTTGCCTCAGAGGCCGCTGTACAAAAGGCGGTGGAGAGGGGGCTCGTGGTAGAGAGTAAGTATGTTCTCCTCGAGCCTCTAGAAGACCTGGGGACCAGGGTGGTCCTCAGCTCCATCCCTCCCTAAATCCCCATTTGGAGCTGGAGGAGCAGGGCCTAATGCTGGGGAGAGTTATCTCCCCGGTGATGGCCATCTCACTGGGGTGCTGAGACCCTGGAAAGAGCGCACATGGTGGAGGCCATCACCAGATCATGATTCAACTGGCGGCGGGAGCGTGGCTGGAGGCTGAGCAGTGCCTGGTAATTCCTTAACAGGGACCCTGGTTAAGATTTTCTATACACTGGAGGACCTGTGGTGCTTCCAGTGCCGTGTCCCAGGGCACTCGCATCATGAGTGCCCCATGGGCCAAGCGGAGAGGGCATCTGCAGGTCCCACTGGAAAAAGGGGTGCCCCTACCATTGGTGCCCCACCCCTCTCAGGCCCCCCTGGCACCACCCACAGCTACAATTATGAGCAGGGCACCTGTGAGCACAAGGGACCCCGCCCCCCAACCAAATCTAATGGAGTCCCAGGGAGGGCACCAGCAACTGGGGGGAGAGAGGGAGCAGGGCCCTTCTGCCCCTAGTCATACCCCCATCGTGGCTGCCTTATTCCCCCAACCCTCACCTTCTCTTGCTGGACCCCTGTCCCAGGGGGCTGCAGAGCTCTCCCAATCCCAACCAGAGTCCAGGGTCTTAGTGGACTGGGGGGTTCTGATGGTGCCAGAAGAGCCCTCTGAGCTCCAGGACCAAGAGGAGGACACCTGAGAACCAGGAGGCTCCATGGAGCCTACAGACCTCTCAGTCCCAGTGGTCCCCAGGGATGAGCTACTTGCATTTGTTGACCGTGACTACACCTGTCGGTCCACCAGCAAGGTACAGCTAGCCTTGGACTGCTGGGGAGATTTTGACAGCATCCTTGCCACTGCGAGGGTGCTGGCAGGGGGAGGCAAGGGGCCCAAAAGCTGCAATGCCCGGATCTATAGGCAGGCCCACGGTTTCATAGATGCCCTCTATGCGCATGGGAGGGCACTACGCCAAGTGGCGGACTGCTCACCGGGCATTAAGATATGCGAGGCCCCTGCTGAACCATCTATTCCAACCCCCCAGCCATGAGGTCATTTAAGATTGCGACCCTCAACGTCCATGGCTGCAGGAAGGGTCTGGGGGGAGCCAGGTGCTCTCCTTCCTCTGGGCGGGGGGGTGGTACCCCATGGTACTCTTGCAGGAGACCCTGACAACTCCAGCCGGTGAACCAAATTGGCAGCTGGAGTGGAGAGGCAGGGTCTTTTTTAGTCACCTCTCAACCACCTCATCTGGTGCGGCCACCCTGTTCTCCCTGGGCCTGCAGCTGGAGGTTTTCAAGGACATTGAGGTGGTGCCGAGCCGCCTGCTGCATCTCCAGGTCCAGGTGTGGGGGCTGGTCCTGAACCTTCTGAACATGTACACCCCTGCGAAGGACCCGGTGTTGGTGGATTTCTTCCACCACGCGGCCACATATATCGGCACCCTCAACCCTTGTGAGTGCCTGGTCCTTGGCAGGGACTTTAACGTCACCCTAGATGCGCAAGACCGGTCAGGCAAGGTGTGGAACCAGGCTGCCGTGGGCATCCTCGAGGAGATCTTGGTGGACGTCTGGCATGCCTGTCACCCCACTGAGCCCCCTGCCTTCACTTATGTGAGAGTGGGGGAGGAGCAGGCATACCACTCCCTGTTAGACCGAGTTTATATCACTTTGCTCGGGCCCACTCCTCTGGCATCTGGCTGACCCCTTTCAGCGATCACCACCTTGTCTGGGCCCAGGCCACACTAGAGCCTGAGCATCCAGGGTTGGCCTACTAGTAGGCTTCAGGGAGGCTTTCCGGGAGTTCTGGATTGCGTGGTGGCAGCTTTCCCCTCAGTTCGGAGATTGTGGGATGTGGGGAAGGTGCACATCCAGCTTTTTTGCCATGGCTACACTTGGGGGCACACTCAGCAGAGGGAGGTGGTCCAGGAGCAGCTCGAACAGGAAGTGCTAGAGCTGGAGAGGCACCTAGCCGCTGACCCAACCAACCCGTCCCTCTGCGGAGTGTCGGGAAAGGCGGGAAGAGCTTCGTGCTCTGGACGACCTCCGCACCCACAGTTCATTTGTCCGCTCGCACATCCAGCTCCTTTGGGAGATGGACCACAGCTCCCACTTCTATGCCCTGAAGAGGAGATGCTGCAAGATGCATGTGCATGCTCGTCTGGATGCACCCTTAGACTTTTTTGGGAACACCCCCTAGTGCTGCTTTAATTCCTTTTATGAAGCCTTCAGTTCTGGTTTTGGATCTCGCTTTAACTCCTTTTGTAAGGTCTCTGACTGTTTAAAGTCTTACCTTCACTTCCTTATGGACATTTTTAATTTATATAAACATGCCATCTTGTTTCAGCTGGAATACTAGCTCACAATTTTTCTCCTTGGAAACTGGGCCCCAACTCTGTCAGTAGAGTTACACCTTTGACCTGAAGTGCTAGCCAAGCTTTGGGATCATTTTGGATAAAAAAAGAAATTGGTGCTGGATCCGGGTATCTTTGAAACAGTTCTGTTTGCAACAGTGTAGAGAATCCTGTTTTCTTGAACACAGAAGAAATTATACAAGAAAAGACACTTTCCCAGCTTGCAGACTGAGAGCTGTTCACCTTGCGCCCTTGTCCAAAAGCTCACTTCTTGCTTCTTCCAGGGTCACACATCAGTGTTGGTTTAGTGCTGAAGCTTCCTTCTCTACCTGTTCCTGAGCTCAGTCTGTCCTCCACCTGAGCTCTCTGCTCCATGGATATCCCTGCCCCCAAAACAACACTTTATACGCCTATCCAGGTCACTTACATTTCTGAACAGACTTGAATCCTTTGGGTAGAAACATCTATAGCTATCACGTAGAACTCTCTTAAGTGGTAGCTGAACCTCCAATTTCAACAAGGTTTAACCCATTTAATTGGAGTGCTCTTGAGGATCCTATGGCACATTGGTTTTGTGTAAAGTACTCAGCAGCTGCCACATTTGTCCAACAACAGGAAGATGATTTCATTAAGCTCATTTCATCAATTTTATTTAGAGGTTTGCTTGTGAATTAATAAAAGTTATTTTTTCTAAACTTGAGGTCAGAAGTGTTTCTTATCCAGACCAATCTTCTTAACTTGAAACAAAACAATTCACTAATGATTAATCTGTAATTATCAAACAGAGACCCATAAAAGTGCTGGAAGAAATTCAGTTAACTATATAATTTAGAATAGGGGTTAGCAATGTTTTCTGACAGCTTTTTTGATCAGCGGTTCCCAAACTCTGACAGATCGCGCACCAATTTAAAAAGATGCAGCCTTAAGTACCACCAGCAAGTTTTTCAGTTCAACCTTAAGTATAATATAACTTTTGTCGTATGAAGTAATTATAATAATCTGTTAATTTGTACCACTGACAGGTTTTCTGCACACCACTGATGGTACCTGTACCACAGATTGAGAACCACTGCTATAGATAATAGCACATGATATTTCTAAATATAGTGGAGTCTAGTTTTACAGTAACTTTGAATTTGGAAACAACTCCTATTAGACAAGCATTTTAATATCTGCCTACCTCTGCCTTTGCTGTCTTTGTGAGAATTTGTAAAATAAGGGTTCAGATAAGTGAAAAGGGATAGTTGCTCATAGGAGCTGACATATCAGCCTCCACTGAGACATGGGGTAAAGATAGTAACACACTCATGTTAATAATTTAGCAAATGGTGCAATATTTATTAACAGGTATTTTGATTAGAAATAAATAAAATGGGATGTGACAGGAAAGCTCTTACAAGGGAGTAAAAGATTTGCATGACCTGTTTCAATACAAATAGCATTATATCAAGCTTCAGTTAGGAAGTGCTCGCTCTATGATGAAGGGATGTTTATATACAGTTAATGATTGGGTGCTATATATAACATAATGTAATAGAAGGCAAATGACTGGCAATATGATAGCATTCTTGTAATGTAATTTTACCCTAAATCTGACCATATTACAGAAAGGGCCTTAGGGTGCAAAAGTTAAGTCCCTCTGCCCCAGGTTAAGCTAGCTGTCCCATTAGAATTCCAAGAAAGCGTTTGCTTGACCATGTGATTGGCTCCAAGTCTTCATTTAACAGACTGCCCTGACACTTAATTTTTCTTGCAGAACATACTGAACTTCCCATCTGAACAAAACACAGATATAATTAGGTCAGGAGCTGTCTCCTTGTTCCTAGAACTTGACTCCTGACCCTACTTTGACTGTCATGTGTCTGACCCCACTTCATGACTTCAGATGCTGACCTTGCTTGCTTCTTGGGTTCAGTACTCTGACTCAACTTGTTTCCTGGTTTCCAGTCTCTGGCTTTAGACCCTATTTACATATCTTCAGTTCCTGGTCTCAGCTTGCTATCCTAGATGTGCTTCTTGGCCTTGTTCTTCCCCAGCTCCCACTTACTTGCCCTGATCAGGCACTATGGCTACTGACCTTCAGCTCCAGAGCTCTGCTTGGATTCTAACCACACACTAGGGCAGGTGTGTGCAAAATACAGCCCACGGGCTGGATCTACCCCATGGAGGGACTTTGTCTAGTTGATGCCAGATCCCATAGTCCTGCCTGGCCCAGGCGCAGTCCGGCCTACGGCGCAGGGGTCACAGCCCCTAAAGTACCCATCCCAGACTCATCTGCCTAGGCTATGATGAGCAGTGGCAGCAGCAGGCAGGCAGGCAGAAGCTGCTGCTGAGTGTCAGATAAAAATGGGACCTGGCAGTGGGTGTGGGCACCTCTCCCTCATTACTGCTGGGCCCTTCTCACTGCTGCTGCTTGGAGACCACACAGGGTCTGCCCTATGGCTCCTCCCCACTGCTACCACCATTGCTGCCTCCAGGCTGTCCTGGGCCCTCACACCTAGTGGAGCAGCAGCAGCGGGGTAGGGAGTGGGGAGAGGAGAGCCCTGGCACAGGCTTTGGGCAGCAGCAGCAAGAAGGGCCTGGCAGTGGGGAAGGGGAGGCAGCTGCACCTGCTGTCAGGTCTCACTTTTTTCCCACACCCAGCTGCTGCTGCAGCTCATACTGGCTGGGTTTAGAGGAGGCACTGCAGAGACTTCAACCCCGCCTGCATGAGGTGGGCCTGGGCCAGGGCTGTGAACTCAGCCCAGGGCCAGACGGAAGCTGCTGCTGGGCACCAGGAAAAAGCAGGATCTGGCAGCAGGCACAGCCGCCTCCCCCTCACTGCTGCCAGGGTCTTCTCACTGAGGCCTCCCAGAGCCCATGCTAGAGCTGCCCTGTGGCTCCTCCCTGCCAGGCAAGGGAGCCCAGAGGTGGTGCTGGTGGCAGTGGTGGGGAGAAGAGCCCTGGCACAAGCTCTGGGTAGCCACGGCGAGAAGGCCCTGGTAACAGCCGGGGGGAGTCAGTCATTCCCACCGCCAGGTCCTGCTTTTTCCCAGTATCCAGCATCAGTTTCTGACCAGTCACCACTGCCTCTGTGCCTGGGCTACTGCTGCTGAAGCCAGGCAGCAACTCTAGCCCTGGCTTGGTGTAGAAGGGCAGCCCAGATGCAGTGCTGTTGGTGGCCCTGCTGAAGTTGCTATTCACCCGCTCCCATGCCAGCTCCCTACCCACCAACTGCCCAATCCCCGCAATGGGAGGTTTGGTACACTGTTGCATGGGAAAGGGAGGCTCTGACCTGGCTTGTGACAGCTCCCCAAAACTCCCTGTGGTGGGCCAGTAGGGGGTGTTCCTGCACTGAGCCGCCCACCTTACTGTGCCGATCCACCTACCAAGCTCTGGGTGCCTCATGTCCGGCCAACCCCCTTCCCAGAGCACACCTGCAAGCCTGGGGGTACCGCCGCCACCACCCTGGGGTTTAGACTGTTTCAGGGCCCTGTGCCCCCTCGGGTACACAGGCCTTGTAGCCCGTGAGGGTGCTTGACCCACTGTAAAAGCTTGGGGTACTTCCTTTAGCCAGAAGCACAAAAGGCTTGGGGAGGCTAGTAGCCTCCCCTAGTCAGCCGGACCCAGGGGGCACAAAGGCGTGCCTCTCCCAACAAGTCCACCATGGTTGGGGATGGGCACAGGATAGAGAAATACTACAGAATAACCTTAGAGTAAGCAGTGGTGCTGCAGCCTTTGATCACGCATCTGTGTTACTGCAGGCTATCTATCTAGTTGGCTTCCAAGTACTTTACTTACAAGTATCATTCAGAGACTGATATAACTTTCCTCTGGAGGCAGGCAGTTCATAGTGTGTCCATGTGTTTCAAGAAAAAGAGATGGAGAGCTGCAGATGTTCAGCTGCTCTCTGTGTCTTCATCGTGGCTGCTGCCACTCGTCCTGGGCAGTCTTGGCATATACAGGCAATCCTTGACTTACAACATTTCAAGTTGCAACGTTTTGCATTTACACTGTTTATAAATGGACAATGTTTCAACTTTCTGACGTCAGTTTTGACTTTGCACTTGATCCGACACGACGCAATGCCACACCAGTTTGCTGTGTTGCCTATCTCCCTGGAGACCATCTATCCAAACTTCCTTGGACAGTTTCTTTAAGAAAGCAGACAAGACCTATGATTCTATGACCCCAGCTGACTTCCTGCCCTTCGGGTGGGGGGCTGGAGTCAATGATCATCCGAGGTCCGTTCCAGCCCTAATGTCTATGAAATCTATGAAGACTCCAGAAAAACCTGCAGCCAAGACTCCTGAGAAGACTCCAGCCAAGAGACCTTCAAAAAGTCCAACCATGATCCCTTTAAAAAGTCCATAGATTCATAGAAGTAGAGTTGGAGGGGACCTGAGCAGATCACCTAGTCAACAGTCCAACCTCCTGTCCTGGGCGGGAATGAATACAGGGCTCTTATGACCCCTGCTAAGGTTAAGCTCAAATGACCCCAGCTAGGTAGTTATCAAGCCTCCTTTTAAAGATCTCTAAGGTAGGAGCTAGCACCACTTCCCTTGGAAGCTGGTTCCAGATCCTGGCTGCCCTGACTGTGAAGTAGTGCCTCCTGATGTCTAGCCTGAACCTACTCTCAATCAACTTGTGGCCGTTGTTCCTTATTACTCCGGGAGGTGTTGGGGGAACAGGGTCTCACCCAATCCCCTCTGGTCCCCCCTGTTAAGTTTATAGATGGCCACTAGATCCCCTCTCAGCCTTCTCTTGTGAAGGCTGAACAGATTCAAGTCCCTTAGCCTCTCCTCATAGGGCCTGCCTTGCTGCCCCCGATCATGTGAGTGGCCCTCCTCTGGACCCTCTCGATGCTGGCTCCTGAAGTGCGGTGCCCAGAACTGGACACAGTACTCCAACTATGGCCTGACCAGTGTTGCATAGAGAGGGAGGATCACCTCCTTGGTCCTGGTCATGACGCATCTGTGGATACACGACAAAGTGCGGTTAGCCTTGCTGACTGCGCCCTCACATTGGTAGCCCATATTCATTTTGGAATCAATAATGACTCCAAGATCCCTCTCTGCCACTGTGCTTAGATCCCTTTCTGCCACTGTCCAGCAAAGTCACCTCAAAGAAGTCCTTCCGAATCAATATGATTGCTATTTACAATATGAATACATTCATATAGCTATATTACTCATCTATAATTAATTGATTGAGTTCAAAATTCTAGGTTATTTTTGGTGAAAATAAGGTAGTGGGCCTTGGTTCAGGAACCAATCCCCCATTTATACCATTGTTTCCTATGGAAAAATTGGTTCCGAGTTACAATGTTTCAACTTAAGACATGGTTTTTAGGAACCAATTATTGACATCATCTACCTGATCTAATGAAGGCCAGAAGTTCATCCCCAGCTATGAGGTCATTGCTAAAACAATAGAGAGCTTAAGCCCCCACCCTGGTATCTGTCCCCAGGCACCTAGGCCAGGTTGATGGACAGGTGAGGAGACAATGCCCAAAGAAAAAAAAACTGGTAAAAGAGGAACTGGGAGGAGGCTGGGATAGAAATCCTCCATACTCCCTATGTGGTCTGTGGACCCAAATAATTGCTCGCTTCTGTGCTAGGGCCTTTAACCACTATGCTGAGCTACCCTAGCACTCTATGGCAGTAGGAATCCCACAGATAATACCCCCAGATATATAGTTTTCATTCAGATTCTTACTGAGTGCATCTATATGTGCACTTTAATGCGCATTAGCTTATTTTGATGTTCGTTAAAATGTCATGTAAAAAATGTGCTTTTTACTTAATGCATATTAAAATAGACTAATGCGTATTAAGCATCACTTTAAAAGTGTTCACTTTAGTTAATGCGCATTAAACCAGGCTAATGTGAATTGTCCTAGTACCTCGCAATGGAAGGCATTTTTACACATGCATGCATTGGACCTCTGGCATGTCTCAGCGTGAAAAAGTATGTGCACAAATGCCCAGAGGTACTAGGTTTAATGTGCATTAAATAAAGCACTTTAATGCATGTGTAGACATGCCCACTCAGATATGGTAATTGATGGAAAGCAAGTTGAGGGAGGCACATTAATTGAGTATGGGAATGAAATTTAGGAACTGCCAATTTCTCTATCTCTTTAAACTAATACTTGTGCTGCCTTCATTTATTTTATTTTTTTGTTACAATAGCGCTTGGGAGTAAGATTTGGAGCCATTATGCTAGGCACTGTATGAGAATAAAGTGGATTGCTCCTGCCCTGAAAAATCCTACAGTCTTGACTTTGTCAGTACTTGACAGTCTTGACCCCTATGGCTGGGAGACCACAGCTGAGGTGCTTCCACAGCTGGGAGCCCCATCAGCTGCCAGGGCTTTCAGTCACAGAGGGCTGGGAGCCAGCATCCGCTGGAAGCTCCTAAACTCATCAGTGCACATGGGCCTCTGAAGCTGGGAGCTGCGATCAGCTGACAGGGCTCACAACCACTGGGGCTGTGGTCACACATTCAATTAATGTCATGATTGGAAGTACCTACAAAATTATTACACATATTTTATGGAATAACTTGGGGTAAATCTAATGTCTTTTATTAGACCAACTCAAAAAGTTAGAAAAAATCTTCTTTGCCAGCTTCCGGTACAAATACCCATCATTAGGCTGAGGAAGCATTGGCAGTTGGTCTGTGCTCTTCCATCCATCCAGGAAGAGCACAGACCAACTGCTGATGCTTCCTCAGCCTGACAAAGAGTATTTGTACCAAAAAGCTGTCAAAGAAGAATTTTTCCAACTATATGAGTTGGTTTAATAGAAGATATCAGTTTTACCAAAAGAACCTTGTCTGTCTACATCCTTAAACCAACACAGCTACAACAAGGCTACAACCTATGCCCATGGAATAATGTTGTAACTTATTCCTCCTTTTATCACACCATTAATTGATTGAACTTTTAGGGTGACCACTTAGGGCATAATTAACTAGTTAATCATGCCTTAAATGTAATGTGTAGATGGGGCCTCAGAAGGCTGGCTGACGTCATATTCTTACAGTGGATGTTGCTAGCATTCTGTGGTTTAACAAGTTTATATTCTGTTGCTCATAGATAAAACATTTTGCCACAATAGTACATTTTATCTCACTATCTAAAGCTCTGCAGATGACCATTGGCTAGCATAATGCATTTAGAAAGTGAAACAATCTTTCTGATGACATTTATTTCCTGTGAACTATCCAAGAAGTGTCTCAAAATAAAACAATAACTGCAAATTTGACAGATTATAACCTCAGATACACAGCTTGTTCCAGTAGGCAGCTCCCAGATAGATTCAGAATTTTGTGCTTCTTGTAAACTTGAAAGAAGTAGAAGTTGAAAAGTCACTCTTTTATGGAAATAAAAATACCCAAATAGTTGATTAAGCTTTCCTATGACAATGACCAAGGCATTGGTGACATACTTGTTCCTTCTGCTCTTTAGCTACAGCATGTTGTAAGAGTCTCTTTAGGAGGATGCTTTGTGGCTGCAATGTGCCGGATATGCCACTGTGAATGTTCCTGTACACCTTTAGGACAAATATGTGCCTGGGAGTGCAGGGTGCTAGACCTAGTGACTTGGGAGGCCCCTTCCCATCCTATTTTCTTATGACAAGGAAAGTATGTTTTAAGCATTATTGATTTTTCATAAGTCTCATGTCAATAGAAGACTGTCGCAGGGCACCTCGGTGCCCCTGCTCCTAGAAAGGAGAAACTGCCAGGGAGCGAGTGAGCGCGCCCTGGCCTGACATAACGAGCCCAGCGCGCCCTGAGATTTACAGGGTGGTGTTGTGGGCTCAGTGGAGCTCAGAGAGGAGCGGTTAACCTCAGTCATAGGGGCCCCAGGGAGTGTGGGGTGCCCTAGCGCCAGTGAGGGCGCTGGCTAGTGCCAAGAGGGCGCATTAATTTCACAGCGCCGGTGAAGGCTCAGCTCGCACGCCAGTGCTGGAGCAACTGGCGGAGAGGAGTGCGACCAGTAGGTTGCGGGCGCAACCGGTAGGTTGCAGACAGGGAATGTAGACCCCGGATCGCGTGCGGGGGACGTAGACCCTGGCCCCAGGGAAAGGGGCTGTTTTATTGAGAAGCTCAGGGTGGGCACGGCGAGCCCCAAAGAGGGGGAGCGCCATAGTACATTATCGAGAAGCCCTGTGGGGGCACGGCGAGCCTCGAAGAGGGGGAGCGCCATAGTACATTATTGAGAAGCCCCGTGGGGGCACGGCGAGCCCCAAAGAGGGGGAGCGCCACATGGTATTATTGAGAAGCCCCGTGTGGGCACGGCGAGCCCCAAAGAGGGGGAGCGCCATACTGAGGAGCCCTAGAGAGAGGGGCAATTACTGAGGAGCCCGGCCGCAGGCTAGTGTGGTAACACCCCTCAGACCGAGGCAGGGTGCTGCGGTTGCCCTGAGAAGACGGGGAGTAGCAGCGCGGTGAGCCGGGGTCAGAGAGGGTATCCGTGCGGTTGGCCAGGGAAGGGCCGGGGCCCGCTAGGGAGTCCCTGAGCGGGACCGTACCATCAGGGGAGGCCCAGCGGTAGGCTGGGCACGAGAGAGAGAGAGCCCAGAGTGGGCTACACTATAGAGGAGGCCCGGGAAGCGGGCGTACAGACCTAACAACGTCTATTACATCTGCGAGGCTTGGGGCGTGGTATCAGGGGAGGTTGGAGCCACGCATAGCCCATAAAGCTAGGGTGTCTGGGGAACACCCACCATATCGGGAGACCCCCAGGGGGTCCGGAAGAACCGCGGGGACAGAGGTCCCGCATAGCCGTGCCCAGGGAAGACACAAGGCAGCCTCCCAACATTATATTTACCATCAAAGACGTGGCGGGCGAGAATTAGAGGGTGTCTTGGGCCGGCCTGACACGGAGCGAGGGACCTTAAGGAGATCATGGCCCTCCGAGAGGACCCTGCCATGACACTCCCCTACAACATGTCCCATGCCTCACAGATGGCCTCCTTATACATGTTCAAATAACTGCTGACACAGCCCCTCACTGGGCCTTCCGACACCTCAGCCTCTCAGTGCCACACTGGTTGCCAGACCCCTCGGTCTGTCCTCTGGCCCTTCTCTAGGCCCTCAGACCCCTCAGTCTCTCCCAACCACTTCTTAGGCTACTAGGCACCCTATCCTCATTGGGAAGCTAGCAGACTGTGGAGTGGATGCCTACACAGTCAGGTGGGTGGCCAACTGGCTTAGGGACTGCACCCAGAGAGTGGTGGTGGATGGTTCCTTCTCGGCCTGGAGAGAGGTGGGCAGTGGGGTCCCGCAGGGTTTGGTCCTCGGACCGATACTGTTCAATATCTTCATCAGCGATTTGGACGACAGCATGGAGAGCACCCTCTCCAAGTTCGCTGATGATACCAAGCTATGGGGCAAAGTTAGTACACCAGAGGGCAGGGAGCAGATTCCGGCTGACCTGGACAGGTTGGATCAATGGGCAGAGAGAAATAGGATGCAATTTAATAAAGATAAATGTAAGGTACTCCACCTGGGAAGGAGGAACCCCCAGCACACCTATAGGTTGGGGAGTGTCCTTCTCAGCAGCTCGGAAGCAGAGAGGGATCTTGGAGTCGTAATTGACTCCAAGATGAACATGAGCCGGCAGTGTAATGAGGCCATCAACAAGGCCAATCTCACCTTGTCTTGCATTAGTAGGTGCATGACTAATAGAACAAAGGAGGTGATGCTTCCCCTCTATGCAGCACTGGTCAGGCTGCAGTTGGAGTACTGTGTCCAGTTTTGGGCGCCACACCTCAAGAGGGACGCGGGGAATCTCAAGAGGGTCCAGAGGAGGGCCACTTGCATGATTAGTGGCCTTTGTGATAGACCCTATGGGGGGAGGTTGAGAGAGCTGAATCTCTTCAGCCTTCACAAGAGATGGCTGAGGGGAGATCTTGTGGCCGCCTATAAATTTATTAGAGGAGGTCAACGGGGAATAGGCAAAGTGCTGTTTACTAAGGTGCCCCAGGGTGTGACTAGGAATAACGGGTGTAAACTAGTTGAAAGTGGATTTAGGTTAGATATTAGGAAGAAATGTTTCACAGTAAGGATGGGCAAGATCTGGAATAGGCTTCCAAGAGAGGTGGTGCGATCACCTAGCTTGGAGGTCTTCAAGAGGAGGCTAGATAGACACCTGGCTGGGGTCATCTGACCTCGGTCCTCTCTCCTGCCAGGAGCAGGGGGTTGGACACAAAGATCCATTGTGGTCCCTTCTGACTCTACGATCTATGAATCTAGGCCCCTCAGTCTTTCTCCCAGCCCCTCTCCAGACTGTCAGCTCCATTCTGGTCCCTTGTCCTTCAGACCCATCTGGCCCTGTGTTCTATTCAGACTTCTACCAATTGCTGATACAGCCCCTCACTGGGCCTTCCAGCCCCTCAGCCTCTCAGTTCCACTCCAGTTGCCAGGCCCCTCCATCTCTCCTCTAGCCCCTTTGTGGGCTCTCATACCCCTTGGTCTCATTCAACCACTTGAACTACTAGGCCCCTCAGTCTTTCTCCCATCCCCTCTCCAGATTGTCAGCTTCTCTCTGGTCCCTTGTCACTCAGACCTATCTGGCCCTGCACTCCATTCCTGGTCCCACACTGGGCCACTGGACCCTTCTGGTCCTACCCTACTTGCTGGGCCTCATCATAGGTCTCAGGCATCCTGCTGGACCTCACAACTCCAGGCTGCTGGACCCCTCTGGTCCTGCCCTCTATGCCCTGGCCCCTCCCTGGGCCTCTAGACCCACATGGTCTACATGGTCTTCCCTGCCAAATGCTTTTTTGTTGGAGCATGCTCCCCAAGGCTTACCCCTCCATGGGGTCACCCACAAGGCAGTGGGAGCCAAGGCTTTGTGGCACCCCACTCTCACCTTTCCATGGAGTGGACCATGCATGGCATTTCATAGAAGCTACTTGCCACAGGCAGCCCCACCACACTTGCTAGCCCTTAATACAGTGACTGTATTAGACTTCTATTTCTCTGTTAATTTGTGCAGATACAGTGCATGTGCTCAGGACTCAGCAGACAGTAGGAAGTATTGGGACACGAGTTGAACCAAAACATGCAAGTGAGAAGATGTTAAAGTTAATAACAGTAGCTCAGGCTGACAAGCAGCCTTTTTGTGGTTATGTTCTTAACCAGAACATTTGTGTTTAACCTTTGCTGTGTGAGACTACACAAATATTTTTCTCAAGTTTATCTAAAACAAAACCCACCCTTCATAGAAACAAGAACCAGAATATCAGATATTTGCTTCTCCTTTGCCTTATGAGTGACTTACACTTAACTACAGAGTTTATTTCTCTCCTGACAAGGACCATGTATCAAATTTGGTTTTACTTTTGATATTTCATTTGCATCTGTAAGGGAATACTTTTGGAATACTTGCAGTGCAATCCTGCCTCTTCAGTAGGATTTTATAGGTTATCACTATCAGGGGTATTGCAAGAAACATGGAGTCATCATTTTCAGATAAAAATAGTTGTAATTGCTTTGTCTGGAAGAAAAACAAATACAAAACCCAGACCCCAAAATTATCAAGATTATACTGTTTTAGGGTATGGGATTTTTGTATCATTAACACCTGTAAAACAGTGAGGGAGTCCTGAATTTGTCAGTTGAGGAATAGTACCTTGTGACAGAACAGCAAATGTAGTATCTGCATTAAAAAAGGAGGCTGGGTTCACTGGAACAGATGGCTGTGTGAAGCCAAGTCTCCATGGGAGGGATGGTACAATCCACAAACATCACTAATCTCTGACTCCCCTTGGTCTCTAAAGGCATTTTCCCTGTTTATAGAATGTGCATCCCATGCAATGGATCAATTTGAAAAGCTATTGCCCCAGAAGAAACATACTGAAACTTTGTATCAGAACAGTTTTCAGGGTCTGCAAAATCACAGATGGCTGCTGCTGGAGGAAGCAGAACAGGCTAAGCAGAGAAAGTAGAAAGACAAAACAGTCCCTTTGACCAGAGAGGACTTCGGTGAGTCAGTCTCAGAAATCAGACTTTTAAAATACTCTGCGGAGTTTAAGTTTGATAAAACAAAAGTGGGAACTGGGGGACGTGGAGATAAAGGTGGAGGAAAACCTACAATCAGCAGTAAATCTTCAAATCAAAATTAAGATGATTGAAAAAAAAAAAAGAAAGAAAAGGATCCTGCAGAGAAAAATAAGATTATAGAAAATCACAAGAGAAGAAATAATATAAGAATAAGAGGACTCCCAGAAGGTGTGGAGAAGGGAGATCTAGCAAAATATTTACAGCAGGTATTCCACTCTTTTCTACAGGTAAAAAAAAAAAGCAACTGTCCTTGTAGGCAGAGAAATTTCTGATACTACTCTGGAAAAATAATAAAATACAAGTGTTTCAAGACTTGTCATAGGCAATGTTAAGGAGAAGGAAGGAATGAAGTGAAATTACAGCACCTCTCCGAGAAGCAAATATAAGATACAGGTGGGGTTTTCTTTTCAATTTTATCTTTACACATCAGGAACAGCAGCACTTTATTGTGAGTGTGTTCTTTTAGGGCACACAACAAGATGTTATAGCTTCGTCTTCCATTGTTTCAGTGTCAATCTCACCTGCCACAGCTTTGATGGGAGTAATTAAAGGGGGACACCACATGAGAGAAGTGCTCACTTAGTTTTAATAATGAGCATCAGCAATGCTTACTTACAAAAAGTGTAACTCAGCTAGCTGCCATCTGTAGATCCCTCAGCTGGCTCTCCCTACAAGTTCCCGGTTCACTTATCAATCCTGCAATGAACACTCACTGGGTGGGCGTTTGCAAGCCCACCCTGCTTATCAATTCACAGCAACAAAGTCCTGGTCACAGCTCCAGATGGAGCTGCAATTGTCCAGCTGAATCCACAATTCGTCTTCCAACAGGCCGGATGCCCGACACTCACTCCTCCATCAAGAAATTCTTGGTGAATCTCTCGCTCAATGCCTGCGCCTCCATGCAGGCTGCTTGCTGTCTCTGGTGTCTAAAGCCTCGGCTCCTCTTCCCCTTCTGGGGAAGAGCTGATTGCACTGACAGTCCTTTATTCAATGTTTCTACCCGGTTGTTGTCAGTCTCCGGTTGTCTGCCATCGGCCAGAAAGACTTAATTGGAAATTAAGCCTTTTGTTATCTCAATCTGATTGAGCACCTCATCACTGTCAGCAAGTAATGGACACTTCACCAAAGTCCATAGCATGTATTTAGCATCCTGGATGGGCAAACAGTCAATATGTCACCCAGTTCCACAGGTTGGACAGAAAGTTCTCAACAAAATGGGTACTTTTCCCGAACATTTCCGTAACAGGTCAGAGTCTCCCTGTTACAATTGTAAAAGAGAAAAAAGGTCTTAAAATCTTTGGGGAACTAAACTTAATGGAAAGTACCCTGCAGTCTCAGCCTGAGGTTGACACTGACGGCAAGAAGCAACACCTTCATACTGCATGGCAAACTGCTCAGCCCAGGAGAAAGAAAAACAAAAGGAGACATAGAGAAGTCATAAAACAGGGCTATTCAAGAAGATTTGAGTGGGACTGAATAATAGTATGAGGAACAAGAAAAGAAAAAATGGAAGGAGGAATATCATGGCGGGGGGAGAGATAAAACAGCAACGTTTACAACTGAAATGATTAGGAAAATGGGGAAGTACTGGGATGGGGTTGGGGAGAGAATGGGGAGAGGCCTGACATGGCTCTGCACAATTCCCTCCATGAATAGGGATCACTTTAATTCAGTTCCAGTGGAGGGAAAAGCAGGGTCCCTGCAGGCTTGCCAGAGCCATTCACAGGTGTTTTTCAGGGTGGGTTTTCCCTTGCCTCTGATTGGCTGAGGGAGCCTGCCATGGGGCTGATTATCATTGAAAAGCAGCACACCAGCTGTTCTTCAGCTGTTTTGCAAGCATCTGTATGAAGAATGCTTGCAGGAAACTGCTTTGCTTCATCTGTGGCAGAATTTTCTTTGCTACGCAGGGCATCTTCACACTGCTTTTGCTCATCTTTTCAGCTTGCACAGTGCAAAACGCTGAAATTGTAGAATTTTAGGGTTGGATGGGACCTCAGGAGGTCATCTAGTCCATCCCTCTGCTCAAAGTAGGACCAGCCCCAACTACATCATCCCAGCCAAGGCTTTGCTTAGCTGGCTGGATGTGTGGTAAGTGGGATGAGGTTGGAAGCAGGGGGGAAGGGTTTCTCCCCGCCAAGTGCCTGCCCCCATAGCTAGGTGTGGGGCAGAGGTTTCCCCTGGCCTAGACCAGGGTCTCCTGAGCCCTACTTTACTCTTCTGCTATGCCAGAGAGGAAAGGAATTCCCCCCTCCCCTTTTCCATGCAGTGGGGTAGAGCAGGGCTCCAGAGACCTGTGTGGGTGCATCCCCCATAGCTGGGTGTGGGGTACAGGGTGCCCCTGCCACAGGGGCTTCCCCCTGCCTGGCACAGGTCCCCAAGCCCTCTCTGCTCTGCCACTCACAGAAGGAGAGGGGGAAATTCCAAACCAAAGTGTGTCTCGGGAGAGCCGTGCTGCGCGGGGGGAAGTCCCTGTAGTAGGGACACCCTTCACCCCAGGCCTGGCTGTGGAAGCAGGCACCCGGCATGTCTATGCCTGCAGCCCCTGCTCCACGCTGAGCATGGCTTTTAAACTCCCCACCAAAGTGGGGAATTGAACAACCTGATTGAATGACCCCACCCAGCAGGGGCTCAGCCTGTACTGCCTCTGGAAACATGGGGCTTCCACAGTACTTCCAAGGCTCTGCTGCCTTTCTTCTCTGCACTTCAGGTAAGATTTTTTTAAACTTTTCCCTCCACCCTCCCTGCCATTTCAGGCTATTTACAGCCAAATCACAGTTTTCTGGGGCTTCAGAGGAAACACTAAATGTCAGGCTTTCCCCTAAAGCCTGAATTACAGTGGTCCCTATCCATGAAACAGTATCTGACAAACTATAACGTAGTGCATGACTCAACTAAGCTGGGAGTCAGGAAGGTGTTCATTACTCAAGGTGTGTAGGGATTAAATATTCCTTTCTGCGTGAGAGTTAGGATAAATCTCCACATTAGAATCTTGTCACCTCAGTTCCTGAAAAAATCATGGAGCAGGTCCTCATGGAGTCCATTTCTAAGCACTAGGAGGAGGAGAAGGTTATTAGGAACAGTTAATATGGATTCAACAGTGGCAAGTCATGCCTGACCAACCTGAGTGCCTTGTACGATGAGATGACTGGCTCTGTGGATGTGGGGGAAGCAGTAGACATGATATACTTTGACTTTAACAAGGTTTTGGTATGGTCTCCCACAACATTCTTGCATGTAAGTTAAGGAAATGTGGGCTGGATGAATGGACTGTAAGGTGGCTAAAACCCTGGCTGGATTGTCGGGCTGAAAGGATAGCAAGCACTTGTTCAATTTTGGCAACCAGTATCAAGAGGAGTGCCCCAGGGGTTGGTCCTAGGGCTAGTTTTGTTCAATATCTTCATCAGCGATCTGAAAGATGGGATGGAATGCACCTCAGCAAGTTTGCAGGTGACACCAAGCTGGAGAAGAAGTTGATATGGTGGAGGTAATGCTAGGAATCAAAGGGACCTAGACAAATTGGAGGATTGGACCAAAAAAAATCTCATAACATTCAATAAGAAAAAGTGCAAAGTCCTGCATTTAGGAAGGAACAATCCCGTGCACAGGTACAGACTGGGGACCAACTAACTAAGCAGAAAAGGACCTAGGGTTTACAGTGAACAATAAGCTGCATTTGAACCAACAGTGTGCACTTCTTATGAAGAAGGCTAATGGCATAATGGGCTGTATTAGTAAGAGTGTTGCCAGCAGATCAAAGGAAGTGATTATTCCCCTCTATTTAGCACTGGTGAGGCCACATCCGGAATATTGTGTCCAGTTTTGGGTCCTCCACTATAGAAAGGATTTAGAGGAATTGGAGAGCATCCAGTGGAAGGCAATGAAAATGGTTAGAGGGCTGAGAAACATGACTTACGAGGAGAGGCTGAGGGAAGAGAAGACTGAGAGGGGACTTAATAACAGCCTTCAACTACCTGAAGAGGATGGAGCTAGACTGTTATCAGTGATGGCAGATGACAGAATGAGGAGCAATGGCCTCAAGTTGCAGCATGGGAAGTTTAGGTTAGTTATTAGGAATTACTTTCCCACTAGGAGGGTAGTAAAGCACTGGAACAGATTACCCAGAGAAGTTGTGGAATCTGCATCTTTGGAGGTTTTTAAGACCCAGCTAGACAAAGCCTTTGCTGGGATGATCTACTTGGGGATAGTCCTGCTTTGACTAGATGACCTCCTGAGATCCCTTCCAACCCTAATTTTCATAAAAGAGGTAAAGAGTACAAAATTAAGGATTGGTTAGGGATCCAAAAGGGAGGGAAATTGGATTGGGTAGAAATGGCAGGGAGTGGAGCCTTTAGGACTTAAAGTAAATTTTAGGGTGAAAGAAGACACGGGAACCAAGACAGTATTGCTGGTATATTAAATAGACCCAAAGTAACCTAGCTATGCTTTATTTCATAAGCTCAGGGCTCATACACTGGAGGCAAAAGAGGAAGAGAGGAAGGTAGATGTGCTAGTCAACTGTAGAATGACTATGAGCCACCAGTGTGATGTGGCTGTGTGTTATTTTTAGTAGGAACAACAAAGTATTAGTATCATTGTACTCGGCATTAATATGACCTTCTTTAGAATATTGTATATAGTACTTGTCAGCAGTCTTACAAACAAATAATTTAAATAGGAATAGATACAAACAAAGAAATGCAGTTCTCCATTCCCCTACACATCTGATTGTGAAAGGAGATTAAGAGAAGCATGTTGCAGCAGCTAGGTTCTTCAGGCCCCCTCCACATGTGCTGATACATACACAATTGAATCTAATATAGGATCCACACAATCATGTTCCTCCCATGACACACATGCATGGCAGGAGGTATGATTATGGGATCGCACGTTAGATTCAGTTGTGCCTTTTTGCTGGTGCAGGCAACCTCTGCCCCCTGACTCTCACCCGCCATGCAAGCAGCCCAGTGTGCCACCCCTGCTGCATGCGCTACATGGGCTCCTGCACTGGCGAGAAGAAGGATCCCATGGATGGGAGCCCCCTTTGCTGAGAGAGCTCCCAGCCATAGGGGCCACGTGTAGTCAAGGCTGAGTCCAGCAACTGATGGAGCTCCTGGCCCCAGCTGCAACTCACATGAGGTGCAGACAGGATGGGAACCCCATCAGTTTCAGGACTCTAGGTCCCAGCCATGCATGAAGCACAGCCAGGGCCAAGAGCCCTGTGTGGGCTAGGGGTTTCATGTACCCCCGAGCCTTGGGAATTACCACAGCTATGATTCCCAGGGCTCAAGAGTTTCAGGCTGGGCAAGGTGCACCCTTGCAACTGGGAGCCCTGTCAAGTGATGGGTACTCCCAGCCACAGGGGAGATGCTGCTACATGAGCAAATTAAAGCTCAATAGCAACCAGCTATAAAGTTAGTACACATTTTTGAGGTATAACTATAGCTGATTGGAGATTTTTATCATGTGATAGCCACTTTGCACATATAGCTGTCTTAAGGTAATTATGCAATTAGTTAATTGTGCAATACCTGTAATGTGTAGAGGAGGCCTCAGGTTCCACCACCCACCTCTAGCTTCTACCTTCTTCTCTAACTGCTGTGGGGGATGGTGTAATACAAATATACTTTTTGCCTATTGCTTTTAATCTTATGTATTTTCTTGAGTTTTGCATTGCCTTAAGAAACTCTATTTTGTATTGCTCTGTAGCTTGACATAAGTGCTTAACCTTTGTATGCTGTATGTACGAGAGAATAGGTGAGAGTATGTCTGTGGAAAAGGAAAACATCAGCTGGCTGGCGACTAGCTGAAGAATGCAGACAGATAAAAGACCAAACAAGAAGACTCCGCCCCAGGACAGTGAGAGAACAATGGCAATCAACCTTCAAGAAAGAACACAGTGATAACACAGCAAAATCCCAAAGGACTGGGTGAATTGACAAGGCTATAAAAGGTCGGGCAAGACATATTGATTTTGGGTCTTGTTCTGTATGTCATCCTGGAGCATAGGTTTGTCTGATGAGATGGACTGGCAGGAGTCTGGCTCCTACTTATGATCAATTTGGCTGGCCACTAAGTTGATCCGAATACTGATAAGCCTGGTAATGTATACCAGCGCAGGACAGAAACTGGGGTATGAATGTGGTGCGTGTGTGTGTGTGTGTGTGTATTGTTTAATCAATAAACACGGCAACTTGCCTTATCCTCCCTCATAAGGTCTCACTTGTGATTTGAGCAATTGGCAATTTGTGTAACAAGGGCAATGCACTGGGAGGGGCCTGGGGGGCTTGAGCTGCACATGCAGTGAGGGGTCTAGTCTGCTCTTGCTGTGTGCACAGCAGGACAGGGATCCAGGCTCCTTGTACTGCTGGGAGGCAGTGCATATGGCTGGGAGGAGATGGGGGGTGCTATGTATGCAGCATGGGGGAGCCAGGGTACCTGTGCTGTAGGTTTTGAGGGGAATGGCTGCCCACATTGCACATGCATCTGGGGGGCACATTGGGCTGCCTGCATGGTGGCTGAGAGTTTGGGGGCAGGGGTTGCCTGCATGGAGAGTAGTAGCCCCCAGGACAGGGGCCTGCATGGCATGTGGTCCTAGGCTGCCCATAAGTTAGACAGCCCTGGCTTAGAGGAATTCATAGTCCTGGGTTGGATTGCATTGTTGTGGGCAGAGCTAAATGCCTACCAATGGGCTTCATAGCTGCCAAACAGTTTAGCAGGGAGCAGTCTAAGTTGGCCAGAAAGAGATCCTGAGAAGTGGTGGTGAGGCAGAAACTAGGTTATTCTTTTCTTATGAATACCAAATAGTGGTAGGTTTTTTTTCCTACCCTATATTCAGTCACTGAGTGCTTAAAGTGCTCCCCTGGAGATTCCAGAGTCAAAAAAACCCACACCAAAAAAAAACAAGGGGGTGCACATGGCAGCAGTGCACACCATCCAAAACTGAAATCTGGCTAGCTGGAGTCATGGTCTAGCTGCCAGTCAGGCTCCCTGGTGCAGGAGCACTGCAGATGCAGCTTCCAGAGGCCCTCAACACCCCAGGTAAGGCTGCCGGGGCCAGCACAGTTGCTGGCCCCAGCCTCCCCTATCCTACCCAGGATAACCTATTACATGCCGGAGCATGCATGGCATGGGCATCCCTGGATAAACACACATTCCCACTCATGGGGACATGGTCCCATAGGGTATTCTGAAGTGGGTAAATCTGAGTTTTTCCTGTGAAAGATGTCCCACTTTCTGTAAAAGCAATTCACTAATCATTGAATCAGTGTGTTTGAGCATATAAACTCCACACAGAATCATTAAGGATTATAAACTCAAGGACCCAGTTAGCCCATTTTATTTGAACATGAAAGCTAAATTTAGTATCCACCTGCACTGAAGAGGCACTGGGTGGTGACAATTAAGGGAGTAACACAGAGTCATAGGAGAAAGGAGCTGGGGATGAAGATGTTGGGGCTCTATAGCTGGTTTGGAAGAGCTAAACTAGTTAGCAGTTCTTTTTCCTAGGATGGGGGCACCACAAAGAAGCTCAAAGAATGGAAGCTGTAAGAATAGCATTGACTTCTTTGTAAGTAGTCAAGGAAAAAGGCATAAGCCTGGGGCAAAGAAAATACTTTAACTTGCATTTTGTTTGGCTTTTGCGGTATCTATACATGTGCTCTGATGCGTTTGATTAGAATGTGTCAGAGTAGACTGTGTTCTCATTGAGCCTGCTGAAGTGTTCGAATCGGAACAGTCCAGCGTATCTGCAGCATCTCATGTATTCAGAATCCTGCATTTCAAAATGGTGACCGGGGTGCTTTAACTATAGCTCATCAAACAAGCTTTAGTTAAAGCACCCCCACTGCCATTTTGAAACAAGGGACATTGAACAGATAAGACACTGTGGGTGTTTTAATTAGAGCGGCTCCCAAGAGCTGCTAATTAAAATGCCCCTACCCCAGACCAGAGGGGAGCACATGTATAGGCACCTGTAATGGGCAAACTGAGTTATGCTAAGGCTTTTAGCCATAGTCCAGGCCTTCCCAGAACTAAGCAACAAAATTGAACAGACCACCTTATAAGGCATAGGGAAAAGGGAGTGCTGTGATTGGGCACTAGGCGAGCAAAAGACAGCAGTTTCCCTACAAAGAATGTGGCTGACAGTGCCAGAGGATTGGTGCACCATATAAGGAATGCTTGGCATAGAGCCAGAGGATTCGACAATTTGGGATGAGAGAAGTTACAAAAATGGTGGACAAAGGAACATGTTCTGTGTTGCCACTCTGGGGAGACAGGAACAACCTTAGACTTCTTGTTTGAACATCGAGGAATCCAGAAACTAACATCCTGTACACCCAGCAGAGGATCTGAAGCTGCTACCACCAAAGGTTGCTGCTGTAACACCTGAAGGAACCGCTTGCCAGGTTGTATTACAAGGAAGTATACTTGTAGTAAGCCTAGGGGTTACTATTAAAAGTTCACTTCATACCAAATCGGACGAGGAGCCGTGTCAATCCTTCAGGGTCTCTAGTAAAAGGAATCCTAGGGGCAACAGCCCCCGTGAGGTTTGGGTGTTTTGTTTGTTTGCTTGTTGAGAGACATGCCAGGAGGAAACCTTGGAGCTAGTAATCTGAAAGAAGAGAGAAACCAAGGGGATCCCTGAAGGTTTGGAATAAAAGATTAAAAGATATCTTTCTGTTTGATACCATAAACATACACAACACTTTAAAATAATAACAGTTACAATAATAATTTAGCAT
This sequence comes from Alligator mississippiensis, assembly GCF_030867095.1. Classification (NCBI taxonomy): domain Eukaryota; kingdom Metazoa; phylum Chordata; order Crocodylia; family Alligatoridae; genus Alligator; species Alligator mississippiensis. Next base: position 20,637,834 of record NC_081825.1, read on the forward strand.
TATATAAACCTAAGAATAAATTTATATTCAATGATCTGGACAAGGGTCAGTATTTAAAAGACAGGAATCACACCTGTGACCATACATTCAATGGTAACTGAACCCAGCTGTCAAGTGGGTCAGCTCTGCACTGTTCAGTATTGCATTAGGCATATTACTGGTACTCTGCACTTATAGATTCATAGATTGCAAGGCCGGAAGGGGCCTCAGAAGATCATTGGGTTCAGCCCCCTGCACCAAGCAGGAAAGATAACTGGGTGTCAGATGACCCCAGCGAGGTGACTGTGTAGTCTCCTCTTGAAGATTTCCAGGGTAGGTGATTGCACCACCTCTGGAGGGATCTTATTCCACAGTCTGAACACCCTGACTGTGAAGAAGTTTTTCCTAATGTTGAGCCTGACTCGATCTTCTAGGAGTTTGTGGCCATTACTCCTAGTTTTCCCCTCGGGTGCCCTGGTGACCAGTTGCTCACTGAGCCCTTGATGTACTGCCCTAGCGTAGCAGTAAGCTGCTACCAGGTCCCCTCTCGGCCTTCTTTTCCTTAGGCTGAAGGGTCCCAGATCCCTCAGCCTTTCCTCATATGGCTTGCCTTTTAAGACTCTGATCATATGGGTGGCTCTTTGGACTCTCTCAAGCTTGTCCACGTCCTTGTTAAAGTGTGGTGCCTAGAACTGGACACAGTACTCCAGCTGTGGTCTCACCAGTGCTGAATAGAGCAGAAGAATCACCTCCTTGGCTTTGCTGGAGATGCATTGATTGATGCATGCCAGAGTATTATTTGCCTTACTGGCTACAGCATTGCACTGCTGGCTCATAGTCATACTGTGGTCTATTATTACCCCCAGGTCCCTTTCATTTGTGGTGCTAGTCAGTTTGGTGCTACCAAGCCTATAGTGGAGGTTGCTTATCCCAAGGTGGACCACTTTACATTTCTCGACGTCGAACTTCATCAGGTTCTGATCTGCCCAACTTACCAGCCTGTCTAGGTCCACCTGTAACTGTAGCCTATTTTCAAGCATGACCAACTTCCCCATAACTTGGTGTCATCCACAAGGTCACGAGGACTTCTGTAGTACTGTCCATTTGAAACTCTTCAAGCCTTAGGCCAGCTATTCTGACTTGTAACTGGGGTCCCAGGAGATCTTTGTAGAGGTGTGGCAGGGTGCAAGGAGGTAAGCACAGGTTTGTCCCCAGCAGCTGCTCCTGCACTTCCTGGAACAGGGGCTGGGTTGTGGTGTCTGGACTTGACCCCGCCTGGCCCTTGTGTGTGGAAATAAGCACTATAATAAACTTTGTTTTAGAAATGGGGTGTCACTTTACAAAAATGATGGAGGGGGTCTGGAGTCTGAAAAGGTTGAGAATCACTCCTGTAGAAGCTAGACAGTGTTGTTTGAATAAATAGTCCATTGAGGTGTGTAAAAATCCTTCATTGTGCCAACCTGTGATAAATATCATATATCCCCCTACTATTGACCGTCTTGTTGAAACTGTACTAGGTCATGCTTTGAGCTCTGGACGTCCCCGAGTCATCCCTCAGTGTGTCACAGCTGTACTTAGGACTTTCTGAAATTTTCTCACCAGTGCTAGTATAGTTGAGGCTGCCCCATGCCAGTGCAGTTAGGGGAGACTTAGAGGAATTTCAGGATGGACAATAGTCAGTTTCTCAGCCCTTAGTCATAGCCACTTGAAAGTTAATAGGCTACTCAGTGTTTCCTGTTAGTATGTTACTGCAAATCAAAATAATTAGTTCCCTCTGTTATGTATGACTGTGGAGTCATGAGGTTACCATTCTGGCCTAGATTGCTGACAATGATTTTTTTGGAACAGCAACATACATATGTAAATGACGACAGCAGAAAAACACCATTTTGTGATAAGGAACTCAGTGTGCCTTTACAATTGCACAGCACAAACAAGAGGCATTATTCTCTTAATGATAATCCCTGCCTCAGTGATAAGTGGCAGGAGCAAAATGATGAAGAACAGGAGGTAATTTTAAGCTTGTTATTTATAGTGAGTGGGCCTCAGTCTTTGCTACGACCTTCTTTTCTTCTGGGTGTTCTGTCTGGGAGCCAGACAGACAGACTGTTCAAAATAAAAGTCAACAAAAAAGGAAATCTGGGTGTGCATGGGTCTTTGTTTTGTGTGTCATGGGCCTTGGCTTTTGTTGCAAATAGTGTTTGCTTGTTTGTGTATCTGTTTTCTAAATTCATTATTTACAAATTCTTTTGGAGGTGTTTTGTATTAAGTGATTCTCAGTGAGGAAAGCCTTGCAGTCCTCAAGAAACGGAAGTCAAATCTTGGAAATCTCTAAACTCTTACTGAACTGGTGTCCTTCTCAAACAAAAGGCAAGCAAATTCTCATGCAGTAATGTGAAAAGGTTCAATCATACTTTACAGTAAGATTTGTAAACATTTCCCCAGTACCCGTCATTCCTTTTCTCTTTCTCACTTTGTACTTTTGGCTGATCTAAATAGGGGACTATGACATGTACAGTTTTCAGTAAATTAAAAGGAAGTGCAAGCAGTGAATTTACCAAGTATGTCAGTATCACAACCCCCAGCTTAAGGCTGCTTATGGATTTACTTACCCCATCTCTACAAGAGACCAACTCCTCTGAAGAGTCAATTTAACAAGCTTGCTTAGTAATATACCTAATAAAATACTGAACAGAGCAGAGCTGACCCACTTGACAGCTGGGTCCAGTTACCATCAAATGTATGGTCACAGATGTGATTCCTGTGTTTTAAATACAGACCCTTTCTAGATCATTGAGTATAAATTTACACTTAGGATTATATAATGCTAAATTATTATTGTAAAATGTTGTGTATGTTTATGGTACCATACAGACAGGTATTTTTTAATGTTATCACCTTTATCTGAGGATCTCTGTGTCTAACAAAGGTGGGTAAACATTTTTATTTCCCACATTATGAATGGGGAAACTGAAAAATGAACAGAACAGAGGGAAGACTTGGAGATAAATTAACACAAGAAAAAAAGCATTGATCCCAAGCTGAAAAGTTCAGTCTTTTTATTTAAAATTTTCTGAAAGTTTAGAGGTTTGGAGCAGGAATTTGCTTCAGATCATTTCTCAGGAAGGATAAGAGTCAAAATTACGGTTAGTAATAGTAACTATTCTCCGTGAAGACAGAGAATCCAGTTTCACTGCATAATGGTATACATGCAACAGCAGTTCTGATGACGACATTCACTTTTCCATACTATTTCCATGTGTTTTTCTCTAGAAAGAACATTGACAATATGTTTAATAAAAATGTAAGACTGATAGAAGCATTCACATTATAAAGGAGAATGTGTCCTCATGCAGGTTTCTTTTGTGTCATCAGTTTCCCATCATAAATTCTGTATTTCATACACTGCCTCTCAGTTTCCTTCTTTGTTACCAGTAAAGTGTAGTGCATTTTCAGTGATGTTATTTACTGTAGCACTGGTAGGAAAAACCTCCAACCTCTGTGCCGGAGAAAAGGCAACCCATATGCCAAAATATTCATTGTGCACGCGTTCTCTTTTCCGCCTTCCGCCCTTTTTCCATACCATTTTAAATATAACCTTTGCTTCAGAACAGCTCACATAAACTTAAAATGAGAAAGCCATTGAAACTGAACTTATCGTTCATCGGAGATCATACCCACGCCCTGAAGATGATGTCCTTTCCCACAATTGCTCAGCTTTCTGTTTCTATCCTTGTAACTCTTTCTTTTTCAGTCCTCTGCCATTTCCCTTCTGCCATTATTACTAACTTCAGTATTAAGCTTTCTTGCTATATATTAAAATTCAACTTTTCTGTACTTTAAAAAAGACTTCATATTGCTTCTGAGAATTTAAATGCTGACCAAGATTATGCCGTAAGCTAAGGGAGAAGTAATGTGGGAACTTTTGTTTTCAATAACAGCTAATCATCAGTTTTTGTAAACCATAGATTAGGAAAATAATAATACATTTCAATGACAAATTCATACTGAAATCTGAATCATCATCTTTATTCATATATGGCATCTATGAAGCTTTTCTAAAGCAATCTCCACAAAAGTATTGAAGTTGTGAACCAGTAAATCAGATCTCTCTCTCTCTCTCTCTGCCACTCCTATCTGATATTTTTGGTGTGGTTTCCTTGCTGTGTACATACTAAGCCAAAAAAGGGATTTTGACAACAACAAATTGGTTGAAGTCTCTTTTGGATCAAGATAATGCATGCCGGCAGGGGGAAAATATAGGAGCTGTGACTCCGTCACTCACCTCCTTCCTCCAAAGCACTGTTGTACCCATGTGGCATTTGGGTAAAACTACAAGAACTTCTTTTCCTTTCTTTTTTTTCATAGTTATTAAAGATGTTCTTCATCCAAGTCCATGTTAACTGGTGCTTTTTGTTTTCCCCAAAAGGTAACTGCAAGGTACTCTGTGCTCAGACCCACCTTAAACTTTATGTCTTTTTGAACCATTAGTAGTTGGCATAATATCCTAAAGCCAATTTATCTAGGGATTGTCCTTGATCTCATACAAATATCACTTCACTAAAGTAGCTGAGAAAATCAAGGGCAGAAACTGTGTCCTGGACAAACCCCACCTGGGTTGGTTTCTAGGTGGATCCAAGTTACAAATAGTTCAAAGTTCAGTTTTTGCTACTCAGAGAATATGTTCTCCAGTTTGGTTAAATACTGCCAGTACCAAACTACTAGTGCTGAATCATACCATGAAAAGTGTCACAGGCAGGCTAAAGCCAAAAACAGTTATGTGGTTTCTGGTACCGGCCAGGATCCCTTCTCCTAGCAGCTGGTGTCACAGTGCAGTCAATAAACCGATAGCCAAGGTAAAGCCAGTGCCACAGTTGCCAATCTTCAAGCATCCCATTCCTGACTGCATAGTAGAAGTTCAAACTGAGCAGCTGCTTCTTCTCTCCTCAGCTGAGAACATTTCTGTATCTGTATAATAGTGGAAATGGGAGGGAGCATCTGCCAGGAACTCCCACATCATCAACAGGTTGGATGAAAGCTTCCTGGCTTTAGCTTTTTATACCTCTAGAGTCCACTTAGGTTCAGATGTGGTGTGGTCTGCTGTATGACTGGGACATCTCAAACAGTACACTGTGCATATGCAGGGCCTTGAAGGATGGCTGCTGTTTTGTGTTGGTCTCTCTGCTCCTCTAAAACTGATCACTGCTAATTTGTGGATCAAGCCAGCCTGTCTCAAGGCAGTTTAGCTGTCTGGGTTTTATGTATGTGTGAAATCTTTCCTTGTTGGTTTTGTCCACATGCAATCACTGATATAATAACAAAAAACTTTCGGCCTTAGGTGATACAGAGTTCATCAGTCATCCACACCTTTGTCACATCTGCTACAATGTGGTAATGGGGTTACACTTGAAGCCTTCTCAAAAGTTTCAACTAGTATAGCACCCCTGCTTGCTTGGAGTGATTCAGTTAGTTTCTATCTAATTCTAGATAGGGTTCAAGGCATTGGTTTTAATCTATAGGTTATTTAGTGATTCATCTGCATCAAACCGTCATGGCTACACCATTCCTAAAGGAAAGTGCCTAAGGATTTAGTGAAGTTTCTAAATGTATGTAGTGCACTGACCTTCAAAGCATGGTACAAGGCAAAAGTTTGTGGTCAAGCCTTTGAGTGACTTTCCATTATCACTGTGGTGGTTTCCCTTATGATGACTGGGGTAGTTTGGGGATAGGACTCATTTTGTACTTTTTAGTTGTGGGCAGTTTCATATAACATATTATGTAAATGTAATTCTTCTTCTCATGTCTCTACAATACATTTGACCATTTTGTTATGCGTGCTTGTGCTTGTTTATTGTACTTTGCAAAATCTCTCATTATATATCCGCCTTCAGGTAGTGGGCATTACAGCAGATATTGCATAGTCTGAGACTGTGCCGTAGACACAAGTGATTGAACCAATGATATAGCCCCACTTCTTCATTAGTCCCTTGGAGTGTCTGGTGTGTAGGAGGTTGAGACATGACCACCTTTGCCATTGTTCCTCATCCCCTAGTAGTAAAGACTCAGTGTCTGGGGGTCCCTTTTTTTGCTGTCAGCTATCTTTTTCAGCCTCTTCTTCCACATCTATAGTTGTTCAAAGCACAATTTTTATTTTGTAAGTGTAATGTATCTTATGTTACAGTGATGGTCACCTAAGTAATTTCTATAAATCATTACGTCTGTGACAGGGTGCCAGGATATTGTTCAGCTTCTGATGCATAACTCTATAGTTTTTCATAGTTATACAATTTCTTCCACTCTGATTAGTTGTGGGCATCTAGTTTGCATCTTTATATCTGAAAAACTCAGCAGCAGGCAAATTTGTCTGGCAACTACTAGTTATGCAGAGAGCAGGAAGTTGAATAATTTCTTAGGTACTGTACTGTGAAGATACAAATCTCACTACTTTAGGCTTTATTTACACAGAACCAATCTAGCGAATGAATCTGAATTAAATAAACTGTGACTGTAATGTGGGTGAATTGAATTGTATTTCTATGTGGATACTTTTGTTATTAAGTGGCCTTAATTTGATTTATTTTACTTCACCTTGAAATCAAATTAAGGCCCCTTTACCTGAATAAGTATATCTGCATTAGGATTTGATGTAGTTAAACTAATCAGCTTTAAAGTTGCACCTTTAGCTAGTTCAGATTACTTTCTCTGGATGACCCTATATAGACATACCCTCTGACTACTACAGTTCCTCTATCATTGTACATACACTCCAAATTTTTTAACAGTTTTCAATCAGTGGACCCAGTGCCTCTGCCTCTTATTCTCTTTTAGGTTGGAATCACATGGACCATTGATTCTAAAATAAGCCTACTTTAGTTACTATATTTTTTCCACTGTTTCAGCCCTACCCCATTTATCTAATTAATTTGTTGAGACTTATAGATTGTGGTCTTGTTAGATTGTAACTCTGAGGCAGGGACCCTTGTTTTAGGATTCATGGTACCATATTAGTAGTTTAGCTAAGACTTTTAAATTTAAAATTTAAAAGCCAAATTTCTGTCCTGTGGCTACTTTTTTAAGCATACCCCTAAACGTTACTATGAATGCTAGATACACGTTTATTCAATGTTCTTATAATGTCAGTTATAGTCTGTACCTGAATAACCAGTCATCACCAGAATTTATTAGATGCTTGCAACAGGAGTAATGTTTGTGGGAATTGTAGTAGGGTCCCTTAATCCCTGCTATTTAGATAATAAGGCAATATTAAAAGGCTACAATGTGTTGTAGGCAGCTAGGTTTTGTGGGGCTGCAAGGTAGCGGTTTAGGAGCTAGCTGCAAGACTATAGGACAGAACTCCAGACAAGTAGGAAGCCAAACTGCAGCAAATGAAGGCAGGCTGTTCATTAAGCTGAGGGAATGGCACCTGCAACTAGTCAGGGGATTGCATGACTGGAAGAGGTAGAGCTCCAGGTATATAAATCTGGGTTACTGAGATAGAGTGGTCAGGCTGGCCTGAATTTTAGAAAAGAGAAAAACTCCTATCAGCCTAATCTGGAATAGAGAAGAAGAGCAGGTACTCTAACGGTTTGGGGGGGGGGGGGGGGCAGCTGAGTGGGGGTGAGGGCCTAGCAGAGGTATGGGGAACCCAGGGTGGGTCTGAGTTTAGATTAGAGACTGGTGGGTCTATGCTTGTTTTTTGTTGAATGGAGGTTTAGGCTGTGGCTGTAGAGGTAGGTGGGAGAACATGCAGTAGTGTGCCTGTGGCACTCTGGGTACTAATATAGGACCAGAAGGTCCAGTGAAGACTGACTGAGTGAAATGTGTGAGGACTGGATGTGGTTAGGGGGTCAGCTAGGTGATTAGTGCTGCAAGATTTGTAGGGCCATGATTGAGAGAAGATGGGGATTAGGAATAAGTGACTGAGGTCAATTGGAGGAGCATCCAGGGCTCACTGAGTCTCCATGGGCAGTTTCCCAAATATATATGGGACATCTAAAGAGGCATAACATGTGAGGAAAAGGCCTTGGGAGACTGGAGCAGGTGGGCAGGATCAGTTTGGTTACCAGGGGTTGTGGCAGGATGTATTCTGTGACACGTTATATTCTGTAGCAGGACCTCTTCTGCAGTGGGTCTTACTAAAGAATATAACACTCATGCTGGCTGGTTTTAAGAGACATCTACTTGCATTAGCAGATGATCTCTTTCTCCCAGCTTCTTTTACTTATCTAAGTTTCTGAATGAGCCCATCTTCCAGAACCTGGTTATAACTACCCCGTTGTTTTTTCTTTCCAGGGCACCACAATCCACAAAGTTACTTCCTGTCTGTCTTTCTATATTTTTTTTTTCAAAGACACATTGCTCTCCCTGCACCACGTCTTCCCCACCCCCACCTTCCCCCAGAGTCATGGCTGATTGTGTGATATATTAAATGCTCCTGGAAATGGTGTCCAGGAAATGTGGCATCCCTGGAGATGGTCTGGGTGAGGCAGCAGGAACTTCCTGGTGTGTCAGCACAGCAGAAGGCTAAACCCAGCCCCTGTGAGGGCAGTAGCAAGACAGTTCCTATGCTGTAAGCAGTTCTCTATATAACTGCCCGTAAACAATAACATGTTTCCATACCACAAGCCTCATCAAGGTAATACAGACTGCATGGAACAGATTATTGAGCCTCAGCCAGATTAGGAGCTCTTCAGCCAAGTGTTACTGCCTCACCTGTGGCTGAGAGGATTAACATTGGATTCTGCCCCTGACACTTGCAGCTTCAGGGAGATCCTGGCAGTCAGGAATCGGTGTCTGTTTCCTTTTCTTCCAGTGAAGAAAAATCAGGTTCTGTTGCACACCTCAACTTTGGAGGGCTGACTTTAGAGGGAAAGCTGCATGTGCTATGTGAGTAAATGCAGTATGCCTTGCAACATCACACTTGAACCCTCATCTGTGCTTTAGCTTCTAGGCTTAGCTGAAAACCATTCCAAAATGTGCATGAAAGAAGGAATAAAAATTGCAAAAATAGGCAAAGGTGCAAGTGACAGAATGGAAGGAACAGGTATTTGTCAAACCCGGAGGATGTTCTTGAAAGAACAAGTTGCATCCATTCAACTCCCATCCAGCTTTATGCCTGTCAGTGGCCCCATTGGGTGCATCCACACATGCAAGCATGTACGCGTGCAGCAGCTCAAATAGAAGTGGTGCAAATTTGAGCCAGGGCTTTTTGCCTTGGTACATGTGCCTGGATGTGCACTTTGGTGTGGGGCAAATTGTGCCACTTGAGGCAAAATAACCTGCCTGGCTCCTCCTGGATCTGCAGCCAAGGGGAGCTAGAGCCTGGGGCCAGCACCTGTGCTGTCCCCAGCAGTATAAAAAGCTGCCCTGTCCTGGTCCCATCAGTACAAAAAGCTGCTCTGGCTAGTAGCTCAGGGCTACTTGCTCTCAGGAGCTTCTGGGGCATGGCCAATTGGTACCTGGGGACACTACCCCTTGTGCCAGCTGGATGGCTGAAACATCCCTGAGAGTTCCTTGCACCTTATACCCACTGCAGCCATCTGGCAGTAGAGGCATCTGCCCCTCTGGGCCAGTTGCCAGTGGGCTGTGGGTGCAGAGTTGGCTTTTGTGTGGCACTACTGCCATGTGTCCCCCTGCATGGCTATCTGGGCAGCTATCGTCCAGAAGATGTTTCCAATGTGGTGGCCTGCTTTGAACTGCCAAACATGTCCTCCTGGCCCCAGTTGGCCAGGAGGTCAGCCACCTCCAGCTGGGTCCAAGATACCAGCTCTGAGCAGACACCTCTGCCTGGGTCCTGCCACTTGCCTCCCTAGGAGGAATTCTGGTGTTCCCGATTTGAAAACTGAAAAATCCCTGATAAAAAAATCCCAAAGTCACTCTGTAAAATACCCAAAATCCATGTTCCTCCACAATTAAAACAAAAGACCACTAATATATATATACACAGAGAGAGAGAATGAAAGGCAGAGAGACGATGATCAGTTGGGCAATGTTTTACTGATATATCTACAGTGTTAAAGCAGTTTGGAAGCCTACCAGTGTCTCTATCTTCATAATAAAACCTTTTGGTTTTCTTACCACAGAGCAGTTAGAGCTTCCTGTGACCCCTTCATTAACCAGGATGTGGGGACAGCTGCCCCTGCAGCCACAGCTTCTGCCAGCAGGTCTAGCAGCTGGGCATGCAGGGTGTGTGCTGAGGGGATGTGGGGTTTGCAGGAGGGGAGTGGAAAGTGGAGTGGGGGGCTGTGGGGTGTGTGGATGGATTGTAGAGGGACTGTGCGGGGGGCTGCTCAGGAGGGGTGGGTCCCCGGCCCCCCAACAGGGGCCACATGTTGCCCCATCCCCATTTGCTCCTCCAGCCCCCCCCAGATTTCTGCCCTGCCTGGCCCCATTCCCTGCTGGCTCCTGCTGCCCCCCCAGCCCTCCCCCCACTTGCACCTCCAGCCCCCTGATGACTGCCCCACCTGGCCACAGCCTCCTGACACAAAAAAGAAAAGAAAAAAAACTCAGACTCACTGGCAGTAGCAGGGGCTGTGGGGGCTCTGGGGCCTCATGACAGACCCCCCCTTCACAGCATGGGGCAGTAGGGGGCAGCAGGGCCCGGCCCCAGCCAGCTGGCACCTGCACTGCCGCTGCCCCGGTGGGTGGGAGCGGCCGGAGTTGACAGGGCATCATGCAGCTCTGTGTGCTGTCAAGCAGCTGGGGGCACTGTGGCTATCATCTGGACCTGTGCTGCATGGGGGGGCTCTGCTACGAGACCCCAGTGACCCTGATGGCAGCTGCTACTGCTGGTGAGTGCAGGCTTTTTTTCTTGTTTTTTTTAATTGCAGGAATGCTGGGACTGGGTGGGGCAATGACTGGGGGGGGCTCAGGGGGCAGGCGGGGGCTGGGGCTGGGCAAGACAAGGATTGGGGGGTTTTGAGAGACAGGCAGGGGCTGGGTGGGGCAGTGATTCAGGGGGCTTAGGGGCAGGCGGGGGATGGGACTGGGTGGAGAAGCCATTGGAGGGCTGGGGGAGTGGGTAGGGCAAGCAAGGGTCCCCCCATGGTCCCCTCCCTCCTCCAGCCCCCCCACCCCTTACTTACTGGCAGGAGCCTGGGTCCAGTTCCCTGTAGCTGGTACATTGCCTGCCCTGTATGCTGCCTGCCCTGCTGGCTACCAGAGCATCTCTGTGGAGGACCCAGCCTCCGGTTGCCTCAGGGCACAGTCCAGAACCATGCAGCCAGCCTACTTCCAAGCACATGGGTACATTCTTGCTAAATTATGAAGTCTCCTTCCTCATGTTTATGTTGTCTGCTTCTCAAGCTAAGTCATTGTTACAGGGAGCCTGTGGCCCTGTTACTGTAAACAGTCAAAGAAAAAGAAACTTACCTGAGCACCGGTGAGACACCAGAGACAGTGACGTCATTAGCTGGTGCCGGGAATGTCTACCGCACCGGGAGACTTGAAAATTAGTAATTGAAACTGACCGGCTTTAAAAGCCGAGGAGTGCATCAAGACAACCCCCGAAAGGGGAATAGAGAGATCTGTGGCCCCAAGATGGAGAGCAACGGAGCTGAGTTCGTACAGAGGTACAAGAGAAGCCAGGGAGTGACATCCCCTTGGAAGGCAAATACTGAGAAGCAGCTGAGGTAAACCACAACTGGAGATTGTTCTGTTTACCCCTGGAACCAGGTAGACTGACTTTAATTAGAGCCTTTTTTGTCTGAATTGTTGGCCAGCTGGCCAGATTATAAATAGACTGTGTCAAGTTGTTTCACAGAGCAGAGGGGAGGGGCAGAAGCCTGAAACCCCACTTTGCAAAGAGACCTTTGAACACTAGAAGGGAGGGCCAGGCTACAACTAGATCTGGACAGGTTACAGGGGTGGGCAGATGAGAATAGGATGGGATTCAATACTGACAAGTGCAGGGTACTGCATCTAGGGAGAAAGAATCAGCAGCACACCTATAGGCTGGGGAACTCCCTTCTCATCAGCACAGAGGCAGAAAGGGATCTTGGAGTCATTATTGATTCCAAGATGAACATGGGCCGCCAATGTGAGGATGTGGTCAGTAAGGCTAACCACACCTTGTCATACATCCACAGATGCATCACGAGCAGGTCCAAGGAGGTGATCCTCCCCCTCTATGCGACATTGGTAAGGCTGCAGTTGGAGTACTACGTCCAGTTCTGGGCTTCAGGAGGGATGTGGCCAGCATTGACAGTGTCTGGAGGAGGGCCACTCACACAGTCAGGGGGCAGCAGGGAAGGCCCTCTGAGGAGAGGCTATGGGACCTGAACCTGTTCAGCCTTCACAAGAGAAGGCTGAGAGGGAATCTGGTGGCTATCTCTAAACTTACGAGGGGGGACCAGTGGGGAATGGGAGAGGCCCTGTTCCCCTGAGCACTACCCAGATTAACTAGGAATAATGGCCACAAGATGATTGAGAGTAGGTTCAGGCTAGACATCAGGAGGCACTACTTCATACTCAGGGTGGCTAGGATCTGGAACCAACTTCCAAGGGAAGTGGTGCTCGCTCCTACCCTGGGGGTCTTCAGAAGGAGGCTAGATAATCACCTAGCCAGGGTCATTCGATCCCAGCATTCATTCCTGCCAATGGCAGGGGGTTGGACTTGGTGATCTGCTCAGGTCCCTTCCAACCCTACCAACTATGAAACTATGAAACCTATTAGTGATTAGACCCACATATTATTTTTGTGGGTTTATCCATTAAGGGCATGGTACCCTGAAGTATTGTGTTGCCTAATAACCAGCCTTGGCATCGCTCTTAGAGAGTAAATGAACATCCAGATACAGTGACAGAGAAATAAGTGTAAGAAGACCAACTTCAACTGTAATTAAGAACACTGAACTATCCGTGTGTTATATTTTGCATTAACTCCCATCAAGTCATGGCAGGCAAGAAAAACACATGTGGGATGCTCTGAATTGAAGTTTTTCCCTTTTTTATAATAATTTTTTAGAAACACCCACTCACAATCATATTTCAGCTTTTCCAGGGACAATAATAGAAGAAGGAAGTAGAGTCCAAGGGGGATTTTAAATTAAAAAAAAAAAAAAAAGGAAGCAGCTTTTCTTTGTCACTCTTTTACCTTTCAGGACTTTATTACCCCCTTTAAAGCATTTAACAGATTTTCTTCTCTTTGAACTGCTCATTCTTTTAAATTCATAATTTAAAAAAAATGTCCAAAATGCTCCCTACTGTCAGAAATAACCATATTCTTGACTAATTCTGTTCTTTTTCTCTTTTGATTTTTTCTTTTTTAAGCCAGGGTGAATGTTAAAAAAAGCACTTCAGTGTTTTAAAATCATGTTAGCTCTATTTGATCTGGTGATAATTCTAAACTGATGAACAAAAAGCAAAACTTGAAGGCAAAAATAAATCTTCCAGCAGCAGCGGGGAGGGCAGGGAGCAGGTGGGGGCATGGGTTGGGGGCAGGGAAAGGGGCTGGACAGGAGAGCAGCAGCCAGCTGAGAACTTCTGCACATAGCTTGGTTGAGCTGATGCCACCATGTGTGCTCTGCCCACTCTTGCTCTGTTTCTCTGAAAGCAAGAGCAGCTGGGAACTGTTTTGGAGCTCTTGGTGTGGGAATGCTGCTGGGTACAGACTCTGTGGGAGTGGGAGGAGATTCCAGTGCACCTCCTAACTTGGTGCCTGGGGTGGGTTCCCTTCTCACCTACTCCTTGTTACACTACTACTTGTGCAGCAGGGTTGATTGTGTAGTTTTAGGAATAGGTTTGATAAGGACTTAATGGGATGATTTAGATACAGCTGATCCTGCTTCAAGGAGGAAGCAGACTTCCAGGCCCTACTTGTATGATTCTAAGCAGACTTTGATCATGAAGAAAATGTTTACATAATCCTGTCGTTTCAAGTGCGGGTGTGCGTGATATAATCTATTTATTATAGATTTATAATGTACGCAACACTGTTATAGTATGCATGATGTGGAAAAGACTGCATATTGGACAATACTTATTTTTCTTCTTTTTTGTTAACTGAACATTGAAAAAAATCTTTTAAAGATGAAACTAGGAGAAGTTAGTGATACTGTACTATTTGGGAGCTTGCAAAAAAAGTCTGAAAAAACTCTCTGCTTGACTTGGCCTGTCAGAAGAGCCTGTTTATATACTATAAACTATCCAGCAGAGCTGACTATAGATTTGTCATGTGCTCATTTAAGTCAATGTCAAAACTCTTCGATTCAGTGGCACAGGAAATCATGGAGGACTAGCTCATGGCTTAAAAAGTCCCAGAGTAGTTTGAAGGCCCGATGCCCCTCTGTATTACCATGGTTTTATTCCATAGCTCTCATCATATTGTAACACTACTGCACTTAGCCCTTACTGACTCCAGAGATATATGAGTAGTCAGGATTATTCAAAAAGCCACAATCTATGCATTAGTAGGCAGATTGTAGCATGCACACTTCAATTCAAAAGAAAAGTGACAGTCCATTCACTTACTTTTAACACAGTACAATGGGGGGGGATGATATATGTAGTAAACATGATCACCCTCCTTTAAATATGTATGTACTTTACCTGTGTGTACAGTATAAACCACTTTTGATAAGGCTTGTTGTGAACAGTCACTTGTCCCCATCCTCAAGGAGAAGTATGAGCAAAGAGGGGTGGTGAAGCTTTAAGATGACCAGCAGGTGCAGAAAGCTGTCTAATTTTATTAGAGCTACGCCCCTGCAGAAGGCCTTATTGTCTGCTTGCTTCTGCTAGATGCTTGCATCAGCTCCCTGCTGATAAAGTAATGAACAGAACCAAAATCTTGCCGGGCAAAACCGAAATGCTTGGGAAAATCAGGAGGGTATGGTGGGGAGAGGAAAACTGGGAAAGAAACAAGCATGCGTGTACAGTGGTGGAGAAGCAGTTTTATGTTTATATTTGCCCAGATCCTAGAAATCCAAGATGTGCTCCGCTTTTCACCACTTGGATCAGCAGAACTGAGGGCTGCAATGATTTTGGTTGGACCTGTGGAATAGTCTTTTGCCTTTTTCCTCTCTTCAAGATATAACTAGTCCTGGGCAACCATATTCTGCTCAGATATGGTCAGAAATTCTGAGGAGGATAAGGGAGGTGCTTCTTAGTTTGGTTTGGTGTGTAGCCCACAGAGCTTTCACTTCTAGTTGACCCATATTAGATGGGGAAGATGCTGCTAGCTCCTCAAATCCAGGGTGTAGTACTGTAAAAAATAAAAAGATTACCCTCCTTGCATATAGTCTTTGAGGCCTTCACTTGCCCTCTAGTGGCAGGCTAGACTCAGAACAAGCTACAGAACTGCAGTCTCGCAAAGAAAGCAAGCTTGCTTGTTCTCAGGCCTTTTTTGAGAAAACGGGACCAGCAGGGTCAGTGTGTTTCCAGTGTGCTCATGCTCTATGGCAGTCGGCACAATATAAATGCCAAGAAAGATTGTGGAGTTAACATTTTTACTCTTATAATTGGTGTATTGAGTTTGAATGATAAATCATGCATGTGCCCACATGCATCAAGGCTTCTTGTATACACTGAAAAATTAAATATAACTGCTGTATTTATTATTTATTGTTGTTTGTTCTTTAGCAGCCCATACAGGCCCAGAAAGCTTGTCCTGGTTTGGTGAGGCTGGAAGCCAGCCCCACGTCAGGGGGATTTCTGTTTCTATAAAGGAAGGGAGCAAGGAAATGAACAAGATGAAATTCCCAGGATGAATGACCAAGAAAACCCCCTAGTCTTTTCCAGCCTACACACGAGCCTTGCTTTGACTAAACTGCACAAGGCTGTAAACCTCCATCCACAATGGAAAATTCATTGTACTCGGAAATCTTTGTAAAAATGGATCAAAATAACCAATTTCAGTTCTCCAGTTAAAATGGCTGAACCTATCTTTTATGTAAGCAACCTATTACACATTTCTTGTCTCTCTTTGACTCCCCCTTATATCTAATCATCCATTAGGTTTTATTTTTGACTGTTTTAGTATATCATAATTTAGAAAAATAGTTTTTATTCCTCAACTCGTAATAGAAATGGGTTGGTTATTTATTAATTAAATAACAGATAATGAATTATTAATAATTTAATTAAACCCTAAGGCTAAAAAAGACCACTAGTCATATAATTGCTTTTTAAAGTTTCTTCCTTTATAGGATGCACCCTGAAGTCTGACATTGTTCTATGTGCAATGCTGCTGCTGTGGGCAATCAAGGGAAGAACCCCAGTGAACATGGACAGGAAAGGACATTTGCACTGAACATCATGACCAGGATATGAGTTCTCTTTAAAATCCCTTTAAAAAACAAACGCCATCCTCTCTCAGGTTTTCCTGTGGGGCTCAGCATTGGTAAGCACTGAACAGTCCCTATAATGGATTCTACACTTCACTGCTGACCTCCCCTGGGTTTCAGGAGCTCTGTCAAGAATTTTGTTTTGCTCTTTTCATGTTTGTGCTTACTTTGTTTCTATATCATATGAAGGCCTTGCAGCAGACTCTGAAGGTGACTAGATTTTTTGTCTTATTTTCACTTTCCCTAGGACAGGGGTAGGCAATGTTTTTGGCTGGAGTGTCAAAAAACCCACAATGTCTACCTTGTAAGGTGCCAGAGTGCCAGTATACCAGGAAAACAAAACCAGAGTGGAGATGCATGCCAGGATGCACTGCATATTAACGTAGTTAATAATCATCAATGCTCCTTTTTTTTCTTTTTTTCTTTTTTTTACAGTAAATACCAGGTTTTTCTAAAAATTCTAAACCTGGCATAATAAATAAAACTTCATATACTACATGTGCACACACAGAACCAGACACACAGATGCCCACAGACACGTACACACATATGTGGCCAGGCTGCTGGGCAACAGGACAAAAGTCTGACCCGATGAGGACACACCCCAGCCAGACTTTGTGCCAGTGCCAGACCCTGCCCTGAGCACCCGGCCCCGGCACCCTGGTGCTGCTCCCAACCAGGTAGGACAGGGCGTCCATCTGCCTGAGCCCCAGGCCCAGGGCTCGCCCACTCATTGGGAGTCTCCAGCACAGAGCCTCCCTGGACTCTGGCCCTGCCCCCCTGCAGCTTCCCTCCAGTTTTTTTTTAAAAACAATTTCCTTGCACATCTTCTGGTGTGCTGGGGAAAATGTCTTTATGTGCCACTAATTGGCACATGTGCCGAGGGTTGCCAATCCCTGGCCTAGGAGATGAGAAGCTGAGCATGCTTGATTGAGACCACAAACAGCCATTCTGTTCCAACCCATTAGGCATCTGAGTGGGCTAATACACATAGCTGCAATTCTATTATACCCTATTCAAGTCCTGAACATTCATTAATGCATCTCCTTCTGTAATATACCATCACCTTGTCCTCAAGTTGAGTGATAAAAAGTAGTGAGAAGGAGTAGTATCTACCCACCTTTTGTACTACCTGTGTACCTGCTTTATATACTTATTAGGTAGAAGAGAATCTGGCCCTAAGGCCAGATAGTGCATATTTTATGCAATTAACTGTTAATTGTGCAAATCATGCAATAGGTGCAGATCAATTATCACACAATTAACTGGGTAACTGTGCAATATAATTAGACCAGCCACAGGTGAGAAGTAATTATCACACCATAAAAATGACTATCAAGGTATCAAAGCCACCTAGATACAAAGTTAGTTCTGGAAAAAATGTGTAACAACCCTATATCTGGTTTCTATCCAGCTTTACTTTAAATGTGTGGCAGGGCCCTTGTGTATCTTTAATCACTCCTGTTCTTCCTTGCCCTGGTTAGTTGTGCCTCTCTGGAACAATTCAGCTATCTTAGAAGGTTATGAATGAAGAAGCGGACTGCAACATGTTCTGATCTGTTGATAACTTTGAAAAGGCCAAAGCCTGTGCTCCCCAATCCAGTTTGTGTCTTCCGTCTCTCCTTCAAAGATCTAGGTAAAAGTACTTCTTGTGAATGGCCTTCAGACCCTAGTCTTCTCTTAAAAGAAGCGCTAAGAAGAGTTAAAAAAACCCACATACTGGTAAAAACTAGTAAGACATAAGATAGTACCACACTTTCATGTGCTTTTTATAGCTTGTCTACTCTCCTTTGCTTGGTTAGATAGCAATAAGTTTATTGGGCAAATGCCTGTCTGCTTAGCCATTAAACAAGTATATCTGTCTTTCTCTTCGTGAATGTACATTGTGATATGGTACTGGTCACTGTAGTATCTCAGTAATTAACATGTTTTTTTTAAATAAGGCCATCAGTACTTTATAAATCATTGTCTCAAGAATGGTTTCCAGGAGCTTAAAAATATTTTTTTCCATTGCTGCCAGCTAGCAAAGGTATATTATGTTGAAATCAATTTTATGGTCTTGCTTCTAAGTTTACTGATTTAAGGCTATACTTTCTAGTATTGGCAGAACTTATACTGGTATAAAAGTAATTTTGTTGGCATGTTGCTCCTCTGTATTTTGGCAGGTAAAATAAGTTCTCTCAGAGTTAAAGTGCTTTTATTCTTTTAGTATAATCTACAGTGAGGCTTATGCTGCCATAGTTGTGCTGGTAAAGTATCATGGCCCACACAGATACACACCAATTTAACTTGTTTGTGTGCAGAAGAGTATAAGACACTTCTATAATGGAGTCAGAGTGCACTGTTACATAATTTTAATTGAATTGACACTAGGGCTTTTACCTGTACAGACTACTGTATATACTCAAATAAAAGACAACCCTGATTATAAGATGTCCTCCTAATAGTTGGAGTTTATAGGTAGAAAATTTATAAATGTGTTATAATATTCCAGGTATAGAATTTAATTATTGGAGGTTTGCCTTCAATTTGTACCCTTTCTACTATTACAACAGGGGAAATAACTCAGGGGAAGGGGGGGAATCAAATAGCCCCTTTGCTCTCTGCTTCCCCTCAACTTTTTCCCCTGGCAGCCCCATCCTCCTATCCTTATGGTCAGGCCCTTCTCTTCCTGAGCAAATTAGAAAACAATTTTTGCAGTCATATTTAATTTCAAAGTTATTTGCATATAGTACCCAGGCACTTGGTTCATCTAGAATTGATGTATGATATTTTTCTTTTTGAAGCTGCTTCAAGATTTAGCATAGCACTTTTGAGCAGCATTTTGGTACCTACTTATATGTAGTACAAACATTTTTATTTTTTTTACTTACAAATTTTATTTAAAAGACACTTAGCACCCTATATTAACAAAGCTTCACAGATTGAGTATCCTTGTTTTACTAAAACTTCATACCACAAAAACAACTACATATCCAAAAGCATACAACTACATATGTTAATCCCTTGAACAAGATACATCAACTTCCCACAAAAAACTTACAGACTCTGTCTTCATACAAAACACCATGAAAAACTGTTACCTCAGTAACCACCAGAAACTCTCCACTCCTCCCATCAGTCCTTTCTGTTGGTTCAGTGAAACAAGATGCATCTAGTCCTTTTTCCTCCACTTGTTCTCTGCCTCTTCTTCAATCTCTTCCTTGTCCCAGTCGAGGTAGTATTTCAGTTCATGCAGCCCCAGCTTCAGGCACTCTCTTTTAGTAAGCCAACCCCTTAAACACCCAAAGCTTTCTTACTTTCCATAAACTAGTTTTAACAAATGCTAATAAAGTCCTCAATAACTTTTCCTTTGGTCTCTTTGGTATGAGTATATCTAGTACCATATGTATTCCCTTGCTAACAGATTTATTCTAGTGGCACTAAGAAAGCAGAGGATCCTTTCCCACACCCGCTTCGCACATGTACATTCCCAAAATTCATGTCCCACTATTTCTTCTTCCCCACACCTCTCCCTTGGGTACCTTGATGAGCGTCTTGAGGCCCCTCTGTGTTACACTTCTCTCATGGGCAAAATATTTATTACAGCCATCCTTGCTAGGTCAGTATGTTCCCTTTTTAGTTGTGTACCCATCACCTCTCCCCACACTTTCTTCACTAGTCCTTCTGTGAAGTTTCCCACTGGTGCCCTCCTGTCTCTCTCCCTTACTGCTTTCATCAATTTCTTATGATCCTTCACAACCTCCAGCCCTGCCTTCACTATTTTATACCTCTGCACAAATCCTTCTATCCTTGTGTAATGAGGATGGAAGGCCTCTCTCTCTCATTTGAAGGGCCAAGTTCTCCAGGTCCTTTCAGTTCCCTGCTCCCATTGTGGTGCTTTTTAATCTATTTAGTTTAGCCCCTGTTGTTTGTCCATGCTCTGATGTATGCTTTAGCACCCTTTCCATCAAAAGTCTCTCTCCAAATGCTATGCTTATATCATCCATATATAATATGCATTTACCTCACCCCTTTCCAGTATCTTTACTCCACTTATGACCTTGCCTTTTCTTATTCTTTCTGCCAACAATCCCATGCCACACACAAATAGTAGTGGTGACAGGAGGCACCCTTGTCTTACTCCTGTATGGATTTTAAAAGCCCCATTTAGATGGCCATTACTTTGGACTTGACTCTCCGTATCTCTGTACAATAACCTTATCCAATATATACATTTCTCTGGGAAGCCCATTTTTCCCTAGCACCTTGAATCCATGATCCACTTGGTCATATGCTTTTTGTAAATCTAGGTTTGCTATAACTGTGTTTGTTTTTCTCTCTTCCACACGGGACAGTGCATCTCTGATCACTCTGACTGCTCTGGAGATCCTTCTACCTGGTACTGGACATATTTGGTCTTCAGGTATTATCTCCTGGAGGTTTTTTCTCATCCTCAAAGCCAGCACCTTGGCCATTAACTTATAGTCCATATTAAGGAGTGTAATCAGCCTCCAGTTTTTCAGGAGTTCCTTCTCCCCTTTCTTGAAGATTAAGATCACAGTGCCTCTTATAAAATCTTTCCCTACCTCTCCTGTTTCCACTATTTCCTTGAAAACTTCTGCTATATCCCTTTCTACCCATGCCAAAACTTCATAAAATTACATAGGTAGCCCATCTGATCCTGGCAATTTCCCACTTTTAAAGGTTTTTAAGCACTCCTCCACTTTCTCTAAGCTTATCTTTTCTTCCATCTTCTTTGTTTCCTCCACCTCTACTTTCTCTTCAGTCTCTTCCTGCAAAACCTTCATCTTTTTCCTGTCTACTTCCTTCTCTTGATAGAGTTCTTCATGAAATCTTCTTGTTTCCTAAAACACTTTCTCCTGCTTTTCCACTCAGGTACAACTTTCTTCCTGCACTGCCATTAGCTTTCCTTTTGCCATCTGCTCTCCTAGGCAAAAAGTATCAGGACCACTCTTTATTTTTGCTCATCTAGGTTGCTTGTGCTAAGAACACTCTCTCATATCTTCCTTTTAAACTAGCTTTCTATCTCCTGCATTGTTTCTTTTTGTTCAGGAATGGGCAGTTATTTCAGCTGGATGTTCTGCTTTTTGTTCTGCCCTTTCTGACACTGTGCTGCCTGTGTCCTCCCCAGTCTGCTGCGTACCAGTCACAGAGGCTGCCAGTGCTACTTATGGCAAGGGTTACCTGGTCATTATGGCACCTGTGCCACTGAGGCCAAGTACAGACAGTCAAAAAGCCCAAGGCAAAATCAATTCAGTTTTTGCAGGTTACTCTAACCTGCAAAGACTGAACTGATTTGCAAGTGAATAGACATTCACTTTTGATTCAGGAAATGCAGGCACATGCCTTCAGTGGCTCAAGCCAGAAGCCATGGGGAACTAGAACATACTTCCCAGCTCCAATTCTTTCCCCCTGCTTCTCTGCTCTATAAGAAGGGGTGTGGCCAAGCCCCAGCCCAGAGCTAGCTGGAGGATCTGCTGGGGGGAAGAGGGCGTGGGTGGGGGAAAAGGTAGTGGCATTGAATTCATAAAAGCTTGAACACTTTTCTCTGAAGTAAGCATGTATTGAACAGAAGGGAATAACCCTGTAGAGGCACCTGGAAACAGGAAGAGAAAGTGATGAGCAACCCTACAGAGTCCTGCTGCTGTGGGTTGGGATTGCAAATCCCAGAGACCTCAGGGGCAGCAGGAAGAGGAAGTGAACACACAGCCGATGCTGGAATCCTGAAGGATTTAACTTGAACCAGGAAGGGGTCTGGGACAGAAGTTTCATAAGCCAGTTTGACCTGAATCAGTAAAGTCTGTAGCATCTCATCACGGGGGTCCTCTTCGGGTGGAGCAGGGTCATCCATTGTTGAAGAATCCTCTCGAAGTGAAGGTCCATCTGGTGTAGAGGTGGGGTTCAGGTGGTCCCCTCTGGGTCCGGTCCGGCGGCGGTTCATCTGGTGGGGTCAGTGTACTGGCGGTGGCCCGTGATGTGTTCCACGTAGATGTCACAGGACCAACGGATGGTGTCGGACACCATGAGGCAGCGCATGAGCTTGGCGTAGCGGCGAGAGACATGGCAGGCATGCAGGACGTTCTCAGTGCTGGGGTCCCAGGTTCATTCAACCAGGTTCATCTTAAACCAGGTAGTTTCAGCCATTTTGAAACTAGTTTATGTGTACCGATCTTCTGTTCTGTTACAGGTTTAAACTAAAGTTTAAACTAAAGACACTAAAGTTTCTGAAGACTTAAACTAGTTTATGTATAACTTCTGGCCCTAGCTCGATTGGCCACTCCTGGTGTAACTTATTAAAATCTGTTGGAAAAATCAGATGTAAAGCTGCATTGGTCTAAGTTACACCACCTGATGTAGGTGTTGTCTATTTGTTCATTTGATCCTCATAACCGGACTATTTTTGATTCCCCTGCCATCTAGTGACAAATTGCTGTAATAGTACCTACTATGGAAGCTATTTTTGAAGAGTTAGTCATCTGTCCTCTCTGGACACTGGTGTAATTTATAATCAGTGGGCAAAACCACAGCAAGTTTCATCTGTACTTAGTGTGTCATGTGTCCTAGCCTGAGACCACTGATTCTCCTAGGAACACAGAACCCTCACAAACCTCATCATTTTCCACTTCAAAGAAAGGCACACTTTTTTTACCTTGCTTTTTCTAATATTAATACAAGCAAGATGTGCATCTTTAAAAACACATTAGCAGACAAACATAAAATCTACCATAACACAGTATTCCCATGCACATGCTTCTCCCTGTAGGCAGAAATGAGAGAGCAAGTGACAGGAGAGCGATTTTAGTCACCCTGCTGAATACCTTACTGGAAGGTGTTCACATGCTACAGTAGCAAGGCCTGCTACGGACAATGTTGAATAAAATAAAATAGAAAATCCAGAATGATTCCATAGAGGTTGTGGGACAGAACTTAGATTTTAAGGGGGGTTTTTCTTGCTTAAAAGTCAGACATTGAAATATATTTTAGAGAGGGCTTCTGGGGTGTTTCCAGACCCAGTCAGAAGTCCAACTCCCAGAATTACTGTAGCTCATTAAAGTGAGCAACTCTGTAAAGTCCCATGGCCACTTCCTTCTGCTTTTGATCACTGCTAGGTAAAGTTCTCTATTCTTTGTTTAGTTCTCTGCATAAATTTATATTCTTAATGTTAAGAATAGGTATATCTGCTGCATCAAGATTTCATCCTAGGATTTCAAAAACAACTTGGCAACCATTAACTGATGGAAACTTACAATACCTTGTTGGGCAGGAAAATTGTGTACAACAGATAGACCAAATGAAACATAACTGACAGAAGTAGGAAAAGAACCTAGAAATCATGATCTCCCATCAGTCTTAAATAATAACGATACTGAAACTAGATGGCTACTTATTTTTAATAAGTCACTTTCCATCCTGCATCTTAGTCTCCCTCCCTGTAAGCTAGTAAAAAGTAATACCTACCTGCTTCACAGCTGTTGAAGCAATTAAAAATGGAATTATTAGTGGGCGCATCTACATGCGCACTAGACTGTGCAGTTTTTACTGCTCAGTCATTTATTCTGCAAGTAGAAAACAACTGCGTAGTAACCAGTGTTACTGCACAGTCCCAACACTACACGGCTATTTTTAGCACCTATTGCATAGCAGCAAGTTGCTACTGTGCAGTAGCATCGGCATCACAGTCCATGCCCGGCAATGCTATGTTGCCGTACCAATGAGCTACAGTAACGTAGCTCATCGCTATAGTGATGTAGCATCTCGTGTAGATGCACCCACTGAGTTGATATTGTAATACCACTTTGAAAAGCATATGAATGTTAAGGATCATTGCGATAGTAATGAATCTTCATTTTCAAAGGGCCTGAGCAATTACTATGGGCTGTTATAATGAGTTTTTTTTAACTCATTCATTATGCAGAACATATATTCATAGAAAAACTTTTGCTCAGGCTGAAGACCTAATGATTTGGTTTGGAAACCACCAGCCCTACCATCCATAATTGGGCATCATCCCTTTGGCTTCTACAATCAGTGGTGACATGTAGGGGGTGCACGTGCACCCCCTGACAGGCAGCATTCCCTGCTTAGGTGACGGGCACGGGGGCAGGTGAGAGTGCTGGTGCCCCCCCTGAGAGCACCGGCTGGGGAGTGAGGGCATCAGGAGAAGCAATCCCCATGGTCCTCCCATGGCCGATCATGCTGACGGGGGGGGGGTGGGGGAGTTCCCCTGCTGCTGATAGCACCGACCCAGATTGGCTGTGGGGGGACCCCCTCGGTCAGTGCTTTTGCCTGTGGGGGGACCCCCCCATTGCTGACTCACCGCTGGGGGGACAAGTGCCCCGCCTGACTCAGGAGGCACCAGTCGCCCATGTTACGGTTATTGCTTTCACAGGATTCTCCTTTTCCAGAGATAGCTAATAGTGTCCTCTCCACTCTTAGCTCCAAACACTGAAAATGGTTGCCGTTTCCTCTCTTCCTGTTCTTTCAGGGCTGTGAAACCTAGTAGAGGTATCCAAGCTTGCTCTTTCTCCTTTTCTAGTTGCTTCACTAAAAGTAAGAGCCTGGAAGCTAGTGAGAATTAGTTGCAAACAAAGGAGAGCCACATGATCAGCCAGTTCTTCATGCACCCTCCCAAGTGGTCTGGATGTTAGGAAGAAAGGAACAGTAGGATTTGGCCACAGTCTAGATAGAGTGGAGACACAGCTAGAATTTGAGGGCCTTGTTACACCTTGTGCTGTAAGCCACACAAATGCTAATCAGCTTAGTGTTGTTTGGCTTAGTGGAGCAGTTGCACCTTAAGGTGAAACACCACCTCTGACGGTCCTTCACCTGCACAACTGTGACTTGCCGCTAGAGGCTTGGTGAGCAGGGGCAGGACCAGCTTGCTACTCTTGCTGGTCAGAGTGAGTGCCACAGCTCTGGAGCACCCCATGGCCATGGTGTCTGCTGCCACGTGGACTGCCTCACTGCTCATACAGGGCAAAGTGAGCGCTGGAGCCCCAGAGCACCCAGCAGCCACAGTGCCTTTTGCCACCTGGACTGTCTCACTGGTCACACAGGGCAGAGTGAATGCCACAGCCCTGGAGTGCCTGGCAGCCACGGTGCTTTCCACCACTGCTCAGACTGTAGCTCACTTTGCCCAGTGGGAGCAGCAAGGCAGTCCAGGCAGCAGGAAGCACTGTAGCCACTGTGTGTTCCGGGGCTACAGCACTCACTCTGCCAGGCAGGAGCAGGAAGGTAGTCCAGGTGGTGGTGGGAGGCATCGCAGCTGCCAGGCACTTCAGGGCTATGGCAAGCAGTGGGGCAGAGGCATTGTGCCCAGCCCTGCTGTGCCCCAGCTTCCACACTCACCGTGTCTCAGGAGAAGTCACTGTGTCCTGTGGTACTAGAAGACTTCAACTTGGGCAGAAGAGTGTGGAGTGATTACACCTTAATGAAACAGGAGCAAGGTTATGTGAATTAGATCTCTTTTTGCTATTAAAGCTATTTTAAATAGCTTTAAACAGTCAATGGTTTTGCTCCTAGTAGGCAGTGATAGGGAGGGAGAGCAGAAAGAGATCCAGGACTCAGAATTTGAGTCAAGTGGGAGAGTTAAACTCCTCTTCAAACTCTGGAAACAGAACTGGTTCTTTCCAAGTTTTGATCCTGGATCCAGAAACTGGGTCATGAGATAGCATTGTGGGTCTAGACATATCCTAAGTCCAGAGTTCTGGGATCCTTCATTCTACTTTTGGTCCAAAACTGATGGTTTGCGGCCATTTAAACTCTGTCTTATCTCAGGTTATCAGCAACCAACAGAAGCCAGTACTTAGCCTCTACTGCTTTTATGAAGTAACTAAAATAACCAAGACATTAAAAGAGCACAGGATTTGCCTGATGGTTATTCTATATACAGTCTCTAGGTGGTGCAATTACTTCACACATTGCCTTCAACAATGTGCCTATGGCAGATGAGATTCTTTGGGTAAATGTGATACCTTTTATTAGACCAACTGAATAGCTGAAAAAATTGTTCTTTGCCTAAGTCCTTAGACCCATGGCTAGAACCAACAACCCTACAATGTGCCTATGACACTTCAAATGTCATATATTGCTTTTCAGTCTGGTTAGATTCATTAACTTTAAATGATTGCTGCTGCTGTTGTAATAGGATTGAGTAAGAATCACCCAAATCTTTACTTCCCAGATAAATGCTTTGCAACCTCTTGCAAGCAGTAGTACATCTATGCTGCACAGTACCAAGGTGTTAAACTGGGCTCCCCATGCCACCTTCTGGGTTTGTATTCTATATACTGCAAATCCTGCAACTGAATACGATTAGTCAGTTTAAAATAATCTGATGGTGTATTTGCTAATCAAGTCAGTGGACCTGGATGAATTAATGTAAAGACACATCTTCTGATATAATGGGTCAAGCAAGCAGGAGAAAAAGCAGGAAATAATACTTAAAGAAAGGTTAAGTTCCAAAACTGCTGTTTCCTCATTTTGATGAAACAATTTGAATTGATGTTGATAGATATCATTTGCACAGCCCAACTTATAGCCTGGGAAATACATTTCCATTAACTTTTGCAGTTCCTAAAATTTTGTTATGCAGCACTATGGCTAGAACATCAGCAATACAATAAGATCATGAAATTAATTTATGAATAAAGCCTACATGACTACTGACTATAGCCGATGTGACATACAGATTCTGAGAAGTACTACCAGATGACCACATTATATTCTGCAGTATAAGCCTGCTCACATAAAGTCAGTAGGAGTTTTGGTGTTCAATTCAATGATAGCCGGATTGAGTCCTTACCTTGCCTGGGGATGAAGTAGACCTGAATGTTATTTGTTTTCCTTGTAGCTAAGGTCAGCCAGCAAACTACCTGGGACTTCTAAAGTAAATGTCAGCCCAAGGGCATGCCTAGAAAACTATCTAGATAAGATAGTAATGAGACTGTAGGTTGTAATTAAATATCTATTGTAAACTTGTTTTGCCCAGAGATTCCCATTTGTAACATAAGACTAATTTTCCCTTTTTCACATGGGTGTTGTGAGAATTTATTCAATAATGTCTGTAATGTGGCTGGAGTAGTATTCAGCTAGAAAACTCTATAGAAGTGTTTAAGGGGTGGATGTCATGCCACCCACAGCCATGTCACCTCCCGACTGAAATAGTAGTGCCTCATCATCGGAAAGATTGCCTGCCATGCCTTTGATGTTATGGGAGATATGTCTAGACACTCCTGGGAGACAACTGAGAATGGTCATACGCTCAGGATGTTGGTGGCTCTTCGCAGGGCTCCACCATCCCCATCCCCTGCCCTCACCACACCTGGTGCTCTGGGCGCTGTTATGTGCTTCTGAGACCAATGTTCCTACCCTCATTGGAAGGACCCTCAGCTGGGGTCCATGGTTAAGTGACTGCTTGCGCCGTTCTTCCCCACATGAGTCCCAAGACAGCTACCTCCCTCTCTTCTGGTTCCCCCATTGCCCTCCTGTAACTGGGGCCAACTCTCTCTTCTTCTCCACCTCTTCAGGGAGTAATTCTGCCTATGCTTTCTTCTTCCCCTAGGTCACCGGAGTGGTTCCCTTCACCCACTGGTACTGGATTCACTGGCTGATTGAGTCTCTCCATTGGATCACATTCCTCACTGGGTCTTGCCAGGTAAGTTGCAAAGCTGGAGCTCTCCCTTTGGCTCTGGGGTCAGTCTTCTCCCCTCGCCTGCTCTCGGATCTCCTCTTCTCTGTTCTCTTGTTTCCTCTGAACCCTGGATACTCCCTCAGCATCCCTTAAATCTTTCTTTCTTTTCCCAGCTGGGTCCACTGTGGCAGCCTCCTATTTGCTGCCCATCTGACCCAGCTGTTCCTCTCCAGCGTGGTCTCTTTTATTTTCTCCCGTGCCATTTTCCTCTTCCCGGGTTCAAACCCCAGTGGCTGGGTTTGCTGTGGCAGCCTTTGATCTGCCGCAGCCCCAGCCGACTCCTCTGGTCGTTTTGAGCGTGGCACTTTCTGTATCTGGGTTTGCCGTGGCTTCTCCTGCTCCTTGAGGTAAGTTTTTTTCCTTTTGTTTCTCTCTCATCATTCCCATGGCAGGGTGCTTCAGGCACCATCACAAAGTGCATATTATTATTGTTATGCTAAATACTGGAATCCACTAAAATTGGAGAGATAACATAACCTTTTGGAGTATTTGGTCTATAGCAGTGGTCTCCAGCCTTTTAAGCAGGAGATCTCCTTTGGCATTTAAAAGCAACCCAAGATCTACTGTGTGCCACTGTACCTCCCCCCACCCTGCCTAGCAGGTTCATAGATTGTGAGGCTGGAAGGGACCTTGGGAGATTAATCAGGTCCAGCCCCCCTGGACCAGGCAGGAAAGCTAACTGGGAGTCAGGTGACTCCAGCAAGGTCTCCTCTTGAAGATTTCCAAAGTAGGAATAGGCTCTGGAGGGAGCCTATTCCACAGTCTGGACACCCTGACTGTGAAGAAGTTTTTCCTAATATTGAGCCTGAAACAGTCTTTCAGGACTTCGTGGCTATTACTCCTGGTTTTCCCCAAGGTTGCCCTGGTGAACAGTTGCTCACTGAGCCCTTGATGTACACCCCTGATGTAGCAGTAAGCCACTATCAAGTCCCCTCTCAGCCTTCTCTTTTTCAGGCTGAAGAGTCCCAGGCCCTTCAGTCTTTCCTTGTATGGCTTGCCATGCAAATCTTTGATCATACAGGTGGCCCTTCTCTGGACTCTCTTGAGCTTTACCACGTCCTTGTTGAAGTGTGGTGTCCAAAACTGGACGCAGTACTCCAGCTGCATTCTCACCAGTGCCAAGTAGAGTGGAAGAATCACTTCCCTACTTTTGCTGGATATGCATCAATTCATGCATGCCAGGGTATTATTTGCCCTGTTGGCTACAGTATTGTGCTGCCGGCTCATATTCATGCTGTGGTCTATTATTAACCCCAGGTCCCTTTCATTCATGGTGCTGGTAAGTTTGGTATTGTCAAGCCTGTAGGTGTGTAGGGGGTTTTTTTGTCCCCAGGTGGAGCACTTTACATTTCTCAATGTTGAACTTCAATTGATTCTGATCCGCCCAACTTGGGGTGGGGTTGCTCTCTATGTAAAGGAGCATTATACATCTACCCTAATCAAAATGGGATCAGAGAAGAAAAAGTTGAGGCATTGTGGGTTACGATACATGGAGGTTGTGGGGAAAGGGACTTGGTGGTGGGGGTCTGCTACAGACCACCACACCAAGAGGAAAAGCTAGATTTGGAATTCTTGAGGCAGTTCTCAGAGGCTGTACAGTCTAGGGACATGGTTGTCATGGGGAACCTAAATTACCCTGACATCTGCTGGGAGGAGCAGTCAGCCAATTCCAACCTTTCACATAGGTTTTTAACCTGCATGCAGGACCTTCACCTAACACAGGAGGTACAATGTCCCACTAGGAGGAATGCCTTACTGGACTTGGTGTTGGCCATGGGGGAGGACCTGGTAAGGGAGCTGCAGATTTGTGGTCACCTTGGGGACAGTGACCACCAATCAAATTCACCATATGACCTAGGGTGGATAAGATAAACTAGTAGGGTGGAAGTGCTTGACTTTAGGAAGGCTAACTTCAGTGTGCTTAGGAGTCTATTCAATGATGCACTGCAGGAGAAGAGTATTGGTGAGACAGGAAGGGTGGTTGTTCCTAAAGGAAGCAATTCTTCAGGCACAGAGGGAGACTATCCCAGTACGAGGGAAAAGGAGCCAAAAAACTTCCTTGGCTAAACAGGTAAATCCAGGGGATCCTAAGGGCAAAAAAGAAGGCATATAGATAGTGAAAGCAGGGGGAAGCTACCAAGGAAGAGTACAGCTACTTGGCCCACACTTGCAGGGAGGCAGTTAGAAAGGCCAAAGGAACTACAGAGCTGAAGCTGGCAACACAAATTAAAGTCAACAAAAAGACTTTTTTTAGGTATATAGGGAGTAAAAGGAAGGTGCTGGGCAGCATAGGACCCCTACTGAACAAGGAGAAGCAATTAGTGATAGAGAGGGGGGACAAGGCTGAGCTATTCAATGAGTTTTTTGCCTCAGTGTTCCTGAACAGGACTCAAGATAAGTCTTCTAATGGCTTCTTAGACGGGCAGAAGGACACCAGCCTACCAACTGTCAACACTGACTTAGTGCAGAGTCATTTGGATGGACTGGATGTGTTCAAGTCAGCAGGCTCAGATGAGCTGCATCTGAGGGTACTGAAGGAATTGGCTGGTGTCATAGCAAACCACTGACACGGCCAATATGGTCCCTATTTTCAAGAAGGAGAGGAAGGAGGATCTGAGTAATTATAGGCCAGTCAGTCTCACCTCCATCCTTGGAAAGGTCTTTGAAAAGATTATAAAGGATCATATTTGTGGGAGTCCAACAGGAAAAATAATGCAGCAGGGAAATCAGCATGGATTTGTAGCAGGTACATCATGCCTGACCAATCTGGTTTTGTTTTATGACAGGGTCACGAAATGCTTAGACGCAGGAGTAGAGATGGAAGTGGTTTTCTTGGACTTTAACAAGGCCTTCGATACAGTATCTTATCCTATTCTCATAAATAAATTAAGAGGCTGTGTCTTAGATGTTACATGGTCTGGTGGGTGGCAAATTGGCTTAGTGGTCACACCCAGAGAGTTTTTTTCCCCCCAGGGTCCTCAAGTCCATCAGTTCAGGGTTGAGCCCAGTGATTCAAAAGGGCTATGTACACAATAGCACAATCCATCAGATAACTCAGTCCTTGACGAATGCTACTGAGCATTAACTGCTCTCTTCCCAGGGAAGCTGCACCCATGCATAACTGACTGTTAGTTTACTCCTCGATTCCTTTCCTGCTCCAGGTTACTGGCCCAAGAGGGCTCACTCACCGGTGTGATCTTCGCTGGACCTTCCAGGATGCTCTACCACCACAAGCCTCACCTCTGGTAAGTTGATTCCTTTCCACCACCTGTCCTCTCAGGTGGCTTGGGCGGTCACTGCACCTCCATGCAGTCACACTTTCCTCTGGTCTAGGATGGGGTTTTAATTTCATGGCTGTTTTTCTGAGCCAATCAATGCCACTTCTGGTCTGCCACAGCAGCTGCTACTAATTATAGTCCCAGGCTTCATGCCCTTTGTAGCCCCGAGACTGATTGGGTAGACGTTTCCCACTTCAGGGAATCTGTCCATCTCATTCCTTCATACCATAGCTTACATGCCACTCTGTCAGTGTCCAAAACCAGAATGTCTGAGAACCTTCAATCTTTCTTCTATGCTATGCCTTATGCTTGGGAGTTGCTCCCAACCATGACTAAAAGTCTCTTCCTACAAAAGACCTGATGATATTGGATGCATCAGGACCGTGGTCTGTCATAGGACATTGTCACATGTTCACCAGTTGCAAATCATTGGAATGTTAAGGTGTATTAAAGTTAATGTGTGTTAGGATGACATCACATGTTCATTTGCAAGTTACCAATCATTGGGATAGAGTGACCTATTAAAATTAGGATGCGTTAAGGATAGAATCCTTACCTGAAAGGGAATAACTCTGACATGATAAGAGGACAAATAACACATATTAAACTGTTTACCCTGTGGATGCTTGAAGTTTAACTATGTGCAGTAAGTGTTAAGTTGAACGTGTGGCACCAGCCATACTGACCAATTTTGTCTATGTCCGTCAGTTTTGTCATGCTATATACTTAGCTTGTAAGTGCTTTTTCTGTGGCTGTACAGTATCAAAGAATCATATAAAATTAGGGTTGGAAGGGACCTCAGGAGGACATCTAGTCCAACCCCCTGCTCAAAGCAGGACCACCCCAACTAGATCATCCCAGCCAAGGCTTTATCTACCTGGGTCTTAAAAACCTCCAAGGATAGAGATTCCACAACCTCTCTGGGTAACCTGTTCCAGTGTTTTACTACCTTCCTAGTGAGAGAGTTTTTCCTAATATCTAACCTAAACTTCCCTTGCTGCAACTTGAGACCATTGCTCCTCGTTGTGTCATTTGCCACCACTAAGAACAGTCAACCTCAATCTTCTTTGGAACCCCCCTTCAGGTAGTTGAAGGCTGCTATTAAATCCCATCTCACTCATCTCTTCTCTAAAGTAAATAAGCCCAGTTCCCTCAGCCTTTCTTGACTTGGCTGATCCTAACTCTCTCTCCTGTTAAGTGGGTCTTTCTGGCCTGCACATGCCCCAAGGCACCCATTGCCTTATAGGCTAATCACAGCCTCCAAATTTCCCCTACAGCTATGCCCATGCCTTGCAGGTGTTTCCAATAATCACTTAGTTGGGCACTTTATCCCAAACCACCATGTCACCTCAGGCCTTCACTCTGTTGTTGGGGCCTCAGCCTTCCTCTAGCTGTCCCCCCTGTTAAGTGTATTATATCTTAATACATGAAGAAATGCCATCAACCAGGAGTCCAAATGTCTGTTTAGACCTCCCAGACGCTTGCAGTTACTGAATGACAAGAAGAATGAAGAAAATTGTTAACTCGGGTGGCATTATGGGGGATAACCATGCCACATCTACTGAGGTGGGAAGCGTAGGCAATATAAGTGAAAAGTGACTACGTAGCCTGGACAACCATGGAACATCTCATCCACCCAACTCATCTTTAAAATTCAAGTATTCAGACTAATAGACCTATTGGAAAAAGCTTTGAGAATATATGTCAATAAAATATAGAAGGCCTATCTAGGGCAAAGGCTGAAATATTAAGTAAAATGATGACTAAAAAAAACATTGAAGTAATTGCCTTGCAGGAACCACATGTCTCTGACAGTTCACCCAATAAGCTAGAAGTCTCAGGTTTTATATTAATAACTTGTTAACTCTACCCCAAACATGGACTGGCCACTTACATGGGACATGGACTCAGAAGTGAAGCTTTTGCCTTAGAGGGTGGCCAGTATGTGATGATAGAAATAAAAATTCAGAAGCACAAGACACTCAACATATAAGCCCTCCTCATAGAGATGTCATTCACATACACTTCCAGTGGAGCAACATCCAGCATTGTATGTTGGTTACTTCAATTCTCATCATACTTTATGGAAACATTCTACAAACCATGAAAACAGCTTTCAAGTGATGGACTGGGCTACAGCTAATAAACTTCAGTTCATCTATGATGCAGATTTAAGAGAAACATTCTATTCTGCATGATGGAAAAGATCTTATAATCCTGATCTCTGTTTTGTCTCAACAGATGATAACAATACCCCTTTACTGGCCTCACAAGAAGTACTTAATATTTTTCCTAATTGCCAGCATAGTTCTACTATAACCATGGGCGACTGGTATCACCTTAGTTAGGGGGGCATGTGACCCCACAGCAACAAGTTAATGACCGGGGAGGGGGGGTTCCCCCCACAGCCAATAACTCCAACTGGGAAGCGGCCACAGTGCTCCTGGAAGTGGCCGCAACACTTCATCCAACGCTCACACTTCCTGGCTGGCACTCACAGGGTGGGGGCACTGGCACTCCCTCCTGCCCATCACCTAAGCAGGGAGTGTGGCCTATCAGGGTACACCAGCACTCTCAGGGGGTGCACGTGTACCCCCTACACGTCACCACTGATTATAACTGAAATTGGTATTACCCTCCCAGTTATTGATAGTCCTCCCCTCCTGTGCTGAAATACTGATAAAGTTGATTGGACTACCTTCCATAATATTACAGAAACTAACATCAACAGGATCCTGCTACTCCAAAAATATTTTAGATTTATCAAATTAATTAAATCAACTGCAAAGAAAACTATCCCAAGAGGCTTCAGAAAGGAATATATCCCCTGCTGCGATAGTGTTTGAGAGAGGCTTTTAAAGAATGGAGTAAGAAAGAAGACCCAGCCCCAGCACCTAAATTGAACCATAGCCTTAACAAAGCCAGAAGGGATAATTGAACAAAAACAGTCAAGGACCTGGATTTTACTCATTCAAGTCACAAAAGCTAGAAACTTACTTCAAAGATTAGGTGGAGTCAAACCCTCAGAATTACACCACTTCACCCATAACCCCGTCCAAATACCTACCAACCTACTCAAGACCTCAAAGCTAAAAATGAACAAATCAAGGAGCCTGAAAATAAAATCAGTTTAGAAGGAAGAGGTGTCTAACTGTCTGAACAACACAGACCTTTCTAAACCTACAGAGGCCAGAAAGATAGGCATTGTTCTAACACAGGGGTGGTCAATTATTTTGGGTGGAGGGATGCTTACTGAGTTTTGGCAAGCTGTTGAGGGCCACATAGGTAGTCCCATCCCTTGACAGTTTCCCCACCCCCTGGTTGCCATCTTGGAGCCAGAAGTCCCACCCCCTAACCTCTGACCTTTGCTACCAGAAGTCCCTCCCCTTGCCCCCCAGAAATATTCCTTTCAGCAAGGGTTTTTTCCACCTCAGAACCAGAAAAATACCAAATCATATTCTAAAAAAAAAAATCAAACATCTACAACATTCATTAATTTGATTTCAAAAAATATTTTGTCCTGATTTACATGCGTTTGTATAGTGTACACAGAGGTGATTGCACAATAGCTAAAAATGAAGTCCTACTTTTGTATACTGTGGGGGGTGAGGGGTATGGGAGGTAAGTATAGGTTTGTGGGGGGCTGTTGGTGTGTGGGTCTGTGGGGTGTGAGGAGGGTGTGGGTGTGTGCATGGGGGTTTTCTGGGGGGTGGATAGGTGTGGGGGGTGTGAGATAATATGCGTGTGGTTATGTGGGGTGTGGGTGTGTATGGGCTTTGTGGTAGGGCGTGGGGATCTGCTTGTATGGCAGTGCGAGGGGGGGTATGGGTGCATGTGTATAGTGGGGTGTGCTTGTGGGACTCACCCTATGAACACACACACACACTCTGTGCCTCCCTCACCACACACACTCACACACCCCCTCCGGCTCCTGACCCCAGGGTACTGGCATGGCCCTGTGCTCCCAGGGTCCAGTGATGCATCTGGGGGCCATGTATTGCTGGAACAGGTGGGCAGGGAAGCAGTGAAAGCCAGAGCAGGCAGAGGCTTCTGATTGGGGGGGCAGGGGTGGGAGGAGACTTGGGGGGGGAACAGGGCCAGGCTAGCCTTGCTCCCGAGTCCTGCCAGCTTCCCCTGGAAGCTACTGCCCCTGGCTCCGTTCATTTTTGACAGGCAGCCAGGAGCAGATAAATATTAATTTTCTAAACTTTGTAGGTGCCTGTAACAGGTCGCCCTCCCCAGTGTCATCTTTTGCGTTATCCACGACCTATGTGGGGTGCCCTTGAAGCCCCCTTAAGGTTTCTCATGTCCCGCTTTCTACTCGCCTGCCACATCTTGATGGAAATATTATACTGATGTTTTTGTAAGTGGGAGACTGCCTATTGTATTTTATATGTTGTGGTTCTCCACCACCATGGGCCTTGACCCCCATCTTTCTCTAGCTAGGCCTCCCCGTCTAAACCCACCAGATAGGGTTTGACCTTGATGCTCTAGCTCCTTGGTCTTGGGGCTCATGGCCTTCCCTTTTGCCCTAATCTGGAGTCTAGCCCCACAGCCAGGAGGCTGCAATTTCAAAACTGGGCAGCAGCCCTGAACCTCTACAGTCCCAATCCAAAAATGCACAGCTGCACCAGGCCACTTTGGCCTTTTATGACTGCGCCCTCTGGTGCCAGGGCCTGTGCACCCCAAATACTGCGCCCTCTCTGGCACCAGGGCCTGTGCACCCTGAATACTGTGCCCTCTCTGGCACCAGGGTCCCCATGCTGTAATGGGCCCCCAATGAGGCCTCCTCCTTCCCCAATAGCCTCACCCAAACCATTGGTGGTTAAATCAATCAAAAGTTATGAACAGTGTGTCCATGGGCTATAACCACCACCAAAAATATGATTAAAGAAGGCAGCATGCCAGTGTACATTTTCTCAGGGGTTTATGCTTCTGGTCCCCACCATCTGCTATGGTCCTTCTTCTGGGGCTGCCACTGCTTCTCCAAGAGTCCTTGGTAGTTCCCCTTCTGCAGCAGCTGGACCTCTCACCAAGCCTCTCCCTGAAGCTCTTATATGCACTCCTTCCCCTTTGGAAGGGGGTGGCTGGCAAAACTCTTCACAAACATCATAGACTCAAGTCACATCCCTAAAATTTGGAAAGGGCCAATAATTATTGCAGTTCTCAAACCAGGAGAACCCCCAGATGCTGTAAACAGTTTCAGGCCTGTTTCCCTTCTGTGCATGACTTTCAGTGCCCTTGTCAAGAATAAGCCCTATCCTGGAGCCCAGGTTTCCTGCAGACCAGGCAGACTTTAGACTGGGGAGGAGCTGCTGTGATCAAGTTCTTGCTCTTGCCTCCTTTATTGAAGTGGGATTTCAAAGAAAACTGGAGCAACCTTTATTGATCTCATTTCATCTTATGACACAGTATGGATAAGGGGTCTTAGGGTTAAATTGATAAAAACTATTAGGTACAAAAATATTACTACAATACTGTTTAACATCTTGTCCAACCACAAGCTCAGAGCTTGCCTTGATGGTAAAATAAGTAGACCCAGATTCATCAACAATGGTACACATCCTCTTCAATTGGTATATACATAATAGTCCCCAAACAAAATCAAGAAAATGTATTTATGCTGACAATATTGCCATCCTAGCACAGGACTCTGATTCTAGCACTATTAAAACTAAACTCAGTAATGATTCAGCAAAATTAGAAGACTATTTTAATCACTGGTGTTTGAAGCTGAACCCTGACAAAAAAGTTTATTCCTTTGTTTCATCTCACTAATGCCCAGGTGAATACCCAGTTAAAAATCAGCTTTTCTGGAAAACCAATCAACTATGAATCCAACCCCAAATATTTAGACGTTCACCATGACCATAGTATCATCTATAGGCATTATCTACAAATAACTAAAAACAAACTTCATTCCATCCAGGAAGAGCACAGACCAACTGCAGGTGCTTCTTCAGCCTGATGAAGGGTATGTGTACTTGAAAGCTTGCAAAGAATTTTACATTCAATTCACTATCAATTTTTGAGGAACTCAATGACCACTCCCTAGGCCAAGGTTTAAGAAGGCCATTTTGGAGTGTGGGAGAAGAGCTGAATATCAAAAATGTTGACACTATTCATCCTGGTGTCATCCAGCCTGCAAGTTGAAAAGGTTGGGCACCGCTGATCTAGTCCAACCCCATGTACAGGCGTAGGATTCACAGTTCCTAAACCAACCCAGAAGGAGGCCTCACCAACCTTTTCTTAGTCAGGTACAACAGGCCTTCACTCCACTAGACTCCACAAGCCTCTCTGTCCCATTCTTGGCATGTCTTCTGTCCTGTCCTTATGCTGGGGCTCTGAGTAATCTGTGGCATGAGTCAGTGAAGCTGCTTCTGTGATATTTATGCCTACTGAGAGATTTCCCACTAACCATTTGTAGCAACTTGTTAAGGCCCAAAGAATCTGGCTCACTAACCTTATTGTAATGGTGAAGGTGATTATGGAGTTTCTCTGTCTAGGACACCTTGCTGCATGGTTACTGGACTGTGTGAAATGTTTTTGTCATTTCTGATGATATTTGGCTTGGTAGAATTTATTTTCTTCTGATTTAGAATAAACAGAAAACACAAAGCCTGACTTTCCTGCTGATAACTTAAAATTACAGGACCAAGATATTATACCATTAGGTACCATACAGGACCAAGATATCACCCTTCCACAAGGCCACTGTCATGCTCAAATGTTACCTCCTTTTATAATTATTTCATTAAGGTCCTGATTGTGGAAAGCACATGCTTAATTCTCTTTGGAGTTTAGCTGGTTAAGTGCTTTGCGGAAATCTCTAACCAGTTAGTCTCTAAGGAGCCACCCTTCCCTGCCTTCTGACAATAATCTCTTGGCATACTACTTGATCCTTAGAACACTGTTACCTGGGAGTATTACAGTAAGTGCCCTATTGTCCTCATGTCACAGTTAAGGAAATAGAGTCAGAGAAGCTAAATCTGATTAAATGTCATAAGGGGACTTAGAAGCAGAGCCAAAATTAGAACCCTAAAGTTGATGGCACCTGGTAGAGTAGGGATACAGCCAGGAACCCAGGGCTAAGAAGAAGTGGTGGCTTCTGGTTGTTGCTGTCAATATAAACACGTGGCTACTGACAGAAGCTGGTTTTTTCACCCCCATCCCTCAGGTTAGTTCCTGGGGTGGTTGCTCCTATTGCTTCCCTTTTACCCACCACCGTGGAAGAATCACCCCCCGCCCCAGTCTGCCTCACTGCTGTAAGCAGGAGCCCCTCCCCCATCCGTCCCATTTACCACTGAGCGGTGCCCTGGGCTGGAGACATTCCTGAGGGAGGGGGGACCTGCTCCCTTTGTCTCAGTTTCCTGCCCTTGCAGGTCACGTGACTAGTTCTCTCACCTGGTCAGTCTGATATCATTTGGAAGCACCGGTCAGCAGCCAATGGGACTGCTTCTGGTGGGAACTTAGTGATGAGGTCACAACAGGTGTATAAAACAGCCCCTCCATGAGAAAGTAGGGGGAGACATATATGGGAACATGAAGCAAGCGCACGACCTCTGGAGCTCTTTTAGACTTCAAATGAACATGTGAATAACCTACCAGAAACTTAGCCAGTAATGTAGGATTGAGTATTTTAGAAGCATATCAAAAGGCTACCAAGGCACTTCAGTACACTCAGGGTTATTCTTTTGATACCTCTCTGATGTGTGCCCCTCCCCATGCCTACCCTCTCTGCCCAATAAAGGTATCCATTATAGTAAACCTTATTGTATATGCTTGAGAGGGATTGGGCAAGCCTGTTTGCTCCCTTTGCTCAGCTGACTAAGGGAGGCTACTTTCTATGCTTCAGGCTATAAGCAGCCCTCAGACATATCCTGCTCAGGCTGAGCAACCCCTTAGTCTACAGGGCCTGTGTACCCTGAGCAGCACAGAGCCCTAACAGAGACTGGAGCTTGGATGGTGGCAGTGGTTACCCCATGCTTGTGGATGTGCTCCAGGAAGGGAGTTGACCAGAAGTTGGCACCCCTAGGGAGGCATCCTAAGCTAGATTTTGGTCGGGTGCAGTGAGGTGGGTGGCTCAGTGCCGGAGCACGCCCTGCTGTCCTGCCACACCCTCCCCCCTCGCCAGTTATGCCACTGCTGATCTTGTGTTCATCATGCTGTAGTCCCAGGTGCCCTTGTAAATGTGGCGCCCAGGAACAATAATAAATGCCAGAGTTTATCACTTCACCTTAATAGTATATGTAAATGTACCCAGCGAAAGTGCTGCTGCCAGATTTCAGGTTCCTGCTCCAGAGCATGCAGGTGCCAGAGCTACTCAACAAAGCTGTCATAAAAATACATTAGTGTGTGTGAAATGACACCTTTCTCTCATTCTGAGAAACACCTGACCTGTTTTTGATAAAGCTTAAAAAGAATCAACTGGAGGCAAATGCACAGCATAGAAAATTTCAGCCCAAACAATTTAAGTTTGACAAAATAATAAGCAACTGAAAAAGGGTTCTTAAAATGGGAAGATCTTCATAATGCTCACATGATTTTCTACAGTAAAAATACTCCAGAAGACTCTGTGGAACTTGCAGAACTAATGTTATTTCATGTCTAAAAGATATATGTATCACACCTGTCTTAGGTAAGAGATCTGTACACGGCAAACTAAAGTGGTGGTTATCTCCCGTGGCAAAGAAAACATGAAAAGGTTCATGACCAAAATGCATTGTGGTTTCATCAGGAGTTTAATTATTGACTTGGAGTAGATGATGAATCCATGAGCCAAAGGAAGTTCACAAAGGCTGTGCACTGAAGCATTGCACTAACAAGTCTGCTGACATCACTGCAGGAGGCATGTGAACTATCAACAGTTTCTGTTATTTCCTTTTTGTCCTGGGTCAACATGGAACATAAGCATGTGTCTGTCTTTAAACACATGAACACTCCCAATGTAGTATTTTTAGCTTTGACATTTTTGTTTGGTTAAACTTGAATTACCAGTTCCTGTCCTTCTCTCCTGTTTGGTTCTCTACATGCCAACAACTGTTTAAAGGTCTGTTTCAAAGAAAAAAAATAATGTGCCTTTATGATGAAGGAATCCTGACAGCAGTTTAGAAAGATAGATCGATAACTATAAGTGTGTGTGTGTGTGTGTGTGTGTGAATGATTCTTAACCATAGTGCTGTGGCACCTTGGAGTGCCATGAGATCCTTTTAAGGGTGCCAAGATAACCCCAGAGATTTTAACTAGGAATCCATAGTGTCAAAATATTTCCGACCTGCTGTGGTCTTTCTGAGCACTTTGCAATGGAAGAATTGCTCTATTATTTTTCTGTAGTAAAAAGACAGAAAGCTAAGAACTGGCACTTTCTGAGGAGTGTCTTGAATTTAATGAAGGGTGCCTCAAGTCTAAAAGGTTGAGAACCACCTGTATATATAGATGTATTAAATAAGACGTGGGGGCATGTGGGCCAAAGGGTGTACACACATAGATTATTATGTTAAAATACCATGATTAAGATTGAGAAGTGAAGCACTCAAATGTAATGTTAGGAAATTCCAGCATGCTCCTGAAACTGTAATTGGTCCCCATGCATATATTTTTATATAATTTTATATGCTTTTTTATATGCTTTTTTCCACTTGAGTTCTGCCTCATTGGAGCTCTGCCTCATTCAGTGAATGGGTTATTAGTAAGGATTGCTTTTTATATTTCTCAGGCAAGCATAGTCCAAGTCTTACTTAACACACATGCATCATCCACATTTTTTCCTCAATATAAAATTAATAACAGAACCACTAGTTGTCATTTTTGAGAACTAGTAGAGGTCAGGTGAGGTTCTGGCTGACTGGGAAAGAGTAAATATAGTCCCCATTTTTAAGAAGGTAAGAAGGAGGAGTTATAAAGTAATCAGTCTGACCTTGACAGAACATCCTGACATAACAAGGAGCAATGGTCTCAAATTGCAGCAAGGGAAGTTCAGATTGGCTATTAGGACAAACTTTCTTACTAGGAAGGTGGTGAAGCACTGGAACAGGTTATCTAGAGAGGTGGTGGAATCTCCATCCTTTGGGGCCTTTAAGGCCTAGCTCAACAAAGCCCTGGCTGGAATGATTTAATTGGGGATGGTTTTGCTTTGAGCAGGGGGTTGGACTAGGTGACCTCCTGAGGTCCCTTCCAACCTTAATTGTCTATGATTCTGTGATACCAGGAAAGATCACTAGGAGGAGAGCAGAGATCAGGAAAAGTTAGTGTCGATTCATGAAGAGCAAGTTGTGGTTGACCAACTTGATTTCCTTCTGTGGTAATGTGACAGGTTCTGTGAATAGGAGAGAGAGCAATGGATGTGCTATACCTCAATTTTAGTAACACTTTTGACTCTGTCTTCCACAACAGTCTCATTAGTAGATAGAGAAATACAAACCAGATTGAAGTACTATAAAGTAGATACATAGCAGTTGGATCATCTGAGTTCACAATGAGTAGTCCTCAATGGTCAGTGTCCAGTTGGAATGAGGTATCAAATGGAGTTTGGCCTGGGTCCAGTATTGTTTAACTTCTTCATTAATGATTTGGATGATGGGATTAAGTGCACCTTTAGCAAATTTGCAGATGATATAAATTTGGGTGGATTTGCAGACCCTCTGGAGTTAGGATTTAGAATAAACTTGATAAACTGAAAAAATGGTCTGAAATCAATTGAATGAACATTGACAAAGACAAGTGCATTAAACATGAAACAATTGCATGCACAAATGCAGACTGGAGAATGATTGGCTCTGCTGAAGTGTCTCAGAAAAGGACCTGGGAATTGTAGTGGACCATAAATTGAATATGAGGCAACAGTGTGCTCTTGTTGCAAAAAAGCTGTGCTATATTAACAGTTCACATGCAAAGCACAAAAAGTCATCTTTTTGCTCTATTCAGCACTGGTGAGCCTTCACATGAAGTACTGTGTCCTGTGTTGGGCCCTGTACTTCAAGACATGGACAGATGAGAAAAAGTCCAGGAGAGATTAACAAAAATTATTATGAATCTGAGAAACATGATTTACAAACACTGGGATTATGTATTCTGGAGCAGAGAAGACTGAAGAGATAACAGTCTTCAAATAGTTGAAGACTAGTTATAAAGAAGATAGTGATCAATTATTCCCTACATCCGCAGAAGACAGGACTAGAAATAATGGTCTTAAATTGTAACAAAGGATTTCGATTGGCTATTAGGAAAAGCCCTCATATGAGGGTGGTTGAACCCAGGAACAAATTACATAGAGAGGCTGCAGAATTACCATCCTCTGAAGTTTTCAAAAGCAGGTTAGGGAGGCACTTGACTGGGATGGTTTAGTCAGGGGTGATCCTGCCTTGAGCAGTAGTTCGACTAGATGGCTTCTGAAAGTCCCCTCCAGCCTTTTTTTTCTATGATTCCTCAATGCACTTTTGAAAGTTTGACCCTTCTCCATGTATGCCTCCAGTTTGTCTGTACCTTTTATTCCTGTTTTCCCCACTGTGGCACCTGTTCTTGCCTCCCTCTTTTCCCATCCAGCACATCTTCTTGTGGATCTAATATACCCAGCCCTCAGTTCCTGCTGTCATCCCCATCTGTTTGTATTTAGCCCCATATACAGGGGCCCCTGCCTCCCTTCCACTCTTTCTTCCTTTACCATTCTCCAGTTGCCTTGCCTCTGGCACTCATATATGACTAGGGACCACTATCATTCAGGCTCTGGCAGCCGCTCTGGCGGCTTCGGCAGTGGTGTCTCGAGGCAGGCTTCGGCTTCCTGGACAATGACCCGCACATCACGACAAGGGACATGCTCAGCTGGGATGGGCTTCACCTGTCCCCCAAAGGTAAGCGTGTGTTTTCTTCTAGGTTGGCAGATCTCCTCCGGCGGGCTTTAAACTAGGCTTGTCGGGGGGAGGGAAGTACGAGGGCAGGGGAAGCTGTGGACCACCAAACCATGTGGCACCCACAAGGACAGCCCAGCCTGAAGAAAGAGAGCATTGGAAACCTGAAAGCCATGGGGAGACCAGCACTACAGCACAGGTAAGAAACAAGAAGGTAAGAAACAATGGGCCCCTTGGGACTTGGAGTGGGGGGGTGGCAAAGGCACCAGTCGCAGGGCTCAAGTGCCTATATACTAATGCTAGGAGCATGGGAAACAAGGAGGATGAACTAGTGCTCCTGCTTGCACTAAACATCTATGACTTAGTGGGGCTAACGGAAACCTGGTGGGATTCATCCCACGACTGGGCGGTACATATTGAGGGCTATAGATTGTACAGA
This sequence comes from Alligator mississippiensis, assembly GCF_030867095.1. Taxonomy (NCBI): domain Eukaryota; kingdom Metazoa; phylum Chordata; order Crocodylia; family Alligatoridae; genus Alligator; species Alligator mississippiensis. The sequence continues at coordinate 20,681,348 of NC_081825.1, forward strand.
AAGGACAGGTCGGGGAAGAAAGGGGGAGGGGTTGCACTTTAAGTCAGTGAGCAATATACATCAAACCTCATCGAGACAGAATCCAAGGTTGAGGAAGTAGAAGGATTGTGGGTTAGGCTACATGGGGGGCAAGGAGAAAGGGATTTGGTGGTAGGGGTCTGCTACAGACCCCCACATCAAGGGGAAGAAATAGTTGCGGGGCTCCTGAGGCAACTCTCGGAGACCATAAAAGCTAAAGAGGCGGTAGTCATGGGGGACCTAAACTACCCGGACATCTGCTGGGAGACGCAGACAGCAAAGTCTCACCACTCACGCAGGTTTCTAACCTGTGTACAGGACCTCCACCTGACACAGGAGGTACATGGTCCCACTAGGGGGAATGCCATACTGGATCTGGTATTGGCAACAGGGGATGACATGGTAGGGGACCTCCAGATCGGTAGCCATTTGGGGGACAGTGATCACCTAATAATAGAATTCAACATAAGACGTCGAGTGGGTAAGGTAACCAGTAGGGTGAAAGTGCTAGACTTTAGGAAAGCTGATCTCAATGAACTCAGGCGATTAGTCAAGGACACACTGCAGAGTAGGAGTTTTGAAGGGATGGGAGCCCAAGAAGGGTGGCTGTGCCTTAAGGAAATGATCCTTCAGGCACAAAGCAAGACGATCCCCGAGCGAGGCAAAAAAGGGAAAGGGGCCAGGAGGCTTCCATGGCTGACCAGAGAAATCCAGGGCAGCCTAAGGGACAAAAGGGGAGCACATAAAAAGTGGAAACAGGGTGAGATCACTAAAGATGAATATACCTCCTCTGCTCGTGTTTGTAGGGAGGCAGTTAGGCGGGCAAAAGCTACCATGGAGCTGAGGATGGCAACCCAAGTAAAAGACAATAAGAAATTGTTTTTTAGATATATAGGGAGTAAAAGGAAGGCCCAGGGAGGAATAGGACCCCTGCTAAATGGGCAGAAACAATTGGTGACAGACAGGGGGGACAAGGCTGAACTCCTCAACGAGTTCTTTGCCTCAGTGTTCCTAAGTGAGGGACACGACAAGTCTCTCACTGGGGTTGTAGAGAGGCAGCAGCAAGGCGCCAGACTTCCATGCGTAGACCCTGAGATGGTGCAGAGTCACTTGGAAGAACTGGATACCTTTAAGTCGGCAGGCCCGGATGGGCTCCATCCGAGGGTGCTGAAGGCACTGGCCGACATCATTGCAGAGCCACTGGCGGGAATATTCGAACGCTCGTGGCGCATGGGCCAAGTCCCGGAGGACTGGAAAAGGGCTAACGTGGTCCCCATTTTCAAAAAGGGGAGGAAGGAGGACCCGGGCAACTATAGGCCAGTCAGTCTCACCTCCATCCTAGGCAAAGTCTTTGAAAAAATTATCAAGGCTCACATTTGTGAGAGCCCAGCAGGGCAAATTATGCTGAGGGGAAACCAGCACGGGTTTGTGGTGGGCAGATCGTGCCTGAACAATCTAGTTTCTTTCTATGACCAGGTTACGAAATGCCTGGACACAGGAGGAGGGGTGGATGTCGTATACTTAAACTTCAGGAAGGCCTTCGATATGGTATCCCACCCCATACTGGTGAACAAGAGGCTGTGACGTGAATGACTACACAGTCCGGTGGGTGGCGAATTGGCTAGAGGGTCGCACCCAGAGAGTCGTGGTGGATGGGTCGGTCTCGACCTGGAAGGGTGTAGGCAGTGGGGTCCCGCAGGGCTCGGTCCTTGGACCGATACTCTTTAATGTCTTCATCAGTGACTTGGACGAGGGAGTGAAATGTACTCTGTCCAAGTTTGCAGATGACACAAAGCTATGGGGAGATGTGGACACGCCGGAGGGCAGGGAACAGCTGCAGGCAGACCTGGACAGGTTGGACAAGTGGGCAGAAAACAACAGAATGCAGTTCAACAAGGAGAAATGCAAAGTGCTGCACCTAGGGAGGAAAAATGTCCAGCACACCTACAGCCTAGGGAATGACCTGCTGGGTGGCACAGAGGTGGAAAGGGATCTTGGAGTCCTAGTGGACTCCAAGATGAACATGAGTCGGCAGTGTGACGAAGCCATCAAAAAAGCCAATGGCACTTTATCGTGCATCAGCAGATGCATGACGAATAGGTCCAAGGAGGTGATACTTCCCCTCTATCGGGCGCTGGTCAGACCGCAGTTGGAGTACTGCGTGCAATTCTGGGCGCCGCACTTCAAGAAGGATGCGGATAACCTGGAGAGGGTCCAGAGAAGGGCCACTCGTATGGTCAAAGGCCTGCAGACCAAGCCCTACGAGGAGAGACTAGAGAAACTGGATCTTTTCAGCCTCCGCAAGAGAAGGTTGAGAGGCGACCTTGTGGCTGCCTATAAGTTCATCACGGGGGCACAGAAGGGAATTGGTGAGTATTTATTCACCAAGGCGCCCCCAGGGGTTACAAGAAACAATGGCCACAAGCTAGCAGAGAGCAGATTTAGATTGGACATTATGAAGAACTTCTTCACAGTTCTTCACCCTGCTTCCATTTTCTATGCTGGATGCCACAGCCTCCTCTGGAAGGAGGAAATGCAGAAAATATTCAGCCCCTCTGATCTTGATCAGGCTCTATACAGGGGGAATAAACTCTAACAAACCTGTACTGAGCATATGCAAACTGTGATTGTTATAGGTTTGAGAGGTAGACAGATTTTCACAGAAATGTCAAAAGGCAAAAATCTCTTGCACAGAGGGTATGCCTACATGAGATATATACTGCAGAGTAGACTAATTAGCTCCACAGAAAGTGTCTCGTGTCTACATGTGTGGACCAGGAAACTAATTAACTTCACAATAGGGTCATATTTGTAAATACAAGTACTATCCTACTGCAGAGTTTTTTACTCCCCAGCACTGCACATATAGATGCTAATGTGGCTGGCTGGGGCACAAGGGTGCTTCAGTACAGGGGCTGCCTGCCGGCTAGCCCAACACTGGAGCACCGTCATGTCCCACCCAGCTGCTCTGCAGCACACTGAGCCAGGTCAGAGCAGCCTCAAGTTGGCAGACTGATCCTCCTGGATCGTCCGCCAGCTGGGGCTACTCCAACCCAGTTCAGCATGCTGTAGTGCCGGATGCACCTGTAAACGTGGCACCCAGGATCAATAATAATAAGTGCCTAAGTTTATCACTTCACCTTAATAGTACATGTAAATGCGCCCAGTGAAAGCGCCTCTGCCATATTACAGGTTCCTGCTCCAGAGCATGCAGGTGCCAGAGCTACTCAACAAAGCTGTCATAAAAATACATTAGTGTGTGTGAAATGACACCCTTCTCTCGTTCTGAGAAACAGCTGACCTGTTTTTGGTGAAGCTTAAAAAAATCAACTGGAGGCAGACAAACAGCATAGAAAATTTCAGCCCAAACAATTTAAGTGTGGCAAAATAATAAGCAACTGAAAAAAGGTTCTTAAAATGGGAAGATCTGTACAACCTTCATAACAGTCAGATGGTTTTCTACAATAAAAATGCTCCAGAAGATTCTGTGGAACTCGCAGAACTAGTGTTATTTCGTGACTAAAAGATATGTGCATCACTGACCTCTGGAATATCAGACCTGCTTGCACAGCAGCGTAGTGGCTGCTATTTGTAGTTGGTGAAAGCTCTAGTACAGGGGTTGTCAATGAGGGGTATGCATACTCCTGGGGGTACTTGGGAAGGCCCCAGGGGTATGCAGCGGCAGCGTAGAGAAGCAGGGGTACTTGGAAGCAGTGGCACGGAGGATGGGGCTGCCACCGCCATCCACCGCGCACTGCTTCCCTGCGCCCAAGTACCCCCGGTTCTCTGCATCACTGGCTTTGCGTCTGGCTCGCAGTGGTGGGGAGGTTGCTGAAGGCTGGCCGGACACAAAGCTGGAAGTGTGGAGAAGCAGGGGTACTTGGGAAGCACCGGCATAAGCAGGTGGGTGGTGCTGCCATCCATCACTCTGTGCTGCCACAGGTGCCGTGTGCTGCTTTCCTACGCTCAAGTATCCCTGCTTCTCCACACCACCGGCATTGCATGTGGTTGGCCGTCAGCACCCCGTCTTCCCTGGTGTGTGGCAGCGGTGCTGAGTGTATAGATGGCGGCAGGGGCAGCCATTGCATGTGAGCTCCCTGTGCTGCCATTGCCTGCCAGGGGGGATGGATTGTTGACAGCCAGCTGCACATGAAGCTGGCGGTGCAGAGAAGCGGGGCTACTTGGGTGTGGGAAAGCAGCATCTGGCACCTGGCAGTGGCACAGATTGTATAGATGGCTGTGGTGGTGTGCAAGCTTCCCGCGCTGCTGGCTTCGTGTGTGGCCATTTGTCAATGTACCCCCGATCTGCGCAGGGCAGGGCAGGCTACCACTGCTGGCTGGGGCCGGGGCCAGGGCTGCACCAGGCTGTTACCAGTGTGGGAGGACAGACTGCACTGGGGAGGGCAGCAGTGGCACTGGCAGGGTGCTGCAGCCACCCCAAGATTTGCCATAGCCCACCTGACCCCCACACCCAGCACCAATACCGCCTAACCGGAGCGCAGCATGCCCTCTGCCCCCCACCTGGAAGAGCCCGGCATTGCCCTGGCCACAGCCCGAAGTGGCAGCCTGTCCTGTCCCACACAGATCTGGGGGCACATGACCCCCATGTCCTCCTGGGACATGTGCAGTAGCAGGAGCTACCACCCCTCCCTGCACCCCCTAGATGAGCCGTGGCTTTGTCCCGTGCCCTGCCCCAGCTGTGCAGGGCCTGGCAGGGTGGGTGCAGGGGTCCCACAGGCTCTATCCCCTCTATCCTAACAGCACAGCCAAGGCTGGCCCTGTTCTGGTCCCCGGCTGGGGGCCCTGGGCAGTGAGGGGCTGGTGCTGGGGTAGGAGGGAAGCCGGGGGTGATAGATTTGCTGGTGTGGGGGGTGCCAGTGCTGGACAATGACCCTGGGTGAGGGGGAAGGGAGGAGCTCAGCAGACCCCGGTCCAATCTGGGACATGGCTCAGCTCGGCTCCGTCCCTATCCCTGCTGGGTCCCGGCCCCTTCTCCCTTCCTCTCCCCCTCTCCCTGCAGCCCTTTCTCCTTCCCTGTAGACTTTCCTGCACCCGACAGGGGGGGTACTGATGTCACCCCCTCCCCCACTGCCTGGCTGGGAGGGGGTACAGTCCAGGTGGGGTACACTCCTTTAAAAAAGGTTGAAAACCCCTGCTCTAGTACTTCTACAGCTGAGAATCTCATTTAGTTGAAGGAGTGGAAACTTACGGTTTTGGAAGTGGAAACAAGGATCCTCAGTCCTATTTACAATGCCACAAAACGTGCAGTTTGTAAGTGGTGTTAGGTTTTTTGATCATTGAACTTGCAGCTGTATCTTTTGGGATACAATTCTGATGATTGCTTTCAAAATTTGGCCCAAAGCAGTAATTTCTCAGCAGTGCGAGTCCCTGTCATAGAGTTTCCATGACTCCGTTCTCTGGGTTTGCAGTAGTTTTCGTCAGGGAGAATGGAGAGTATAATCTGACACCATTTACCTTGCACATGACCTTGGTCAGAAGTAAATGTTTACCTTGCAAAGTCCAGCAATTCCTTTCTTCCAACAGGGTGCTATATTCAAAGCCAAGCCAAGTTCCTCAAGAGATCTTAGAGAAAATAGGAGGGAAGATAACATGACCTGTGGGTCTTGAAAAAACAGTGTGATAAAGTCAGAAAAGTTTTTTGAAAGTGAACTAAAAACTATATGACTGTCAGCCAGATGAGGAAATTTATTTTCTCACTATCCCCTAGTGTTAATCTGCTTTGAAATCCTTTGGAACCACATGCTAACAGTTAAAGATACTGAGACAGACAACCTGTTCTTTCCTTTACCATGTAAATGATATCAGATTAATAGTCACTCAGCAGCAGTTTCTGAGGCACATTCTGAACTGCAATCTGGCCCAAAGGACCAGTAACTGGATCCCGCCCTTTAAGAATTCCTTTTGCTGACCAGACCGCAGCAGTCCCTCACAGCTTGTGTCAGGACTTTCCTGGTAGAAAGGCTCATGGCAGCATGCTTTTATCTCTCAGTGATCTCACTGCCACAATAGCGTGCTGGTCTTGGCACTTCTTATATTCCTGTATGCATGGTCCTGTAGGACTGGGCCTAAACTTTGCAAGTATTATCTCATCACTTGTAAACTGAAGCCATAAGCCAAAAACTATTATACTTGATTGAACTTCCTCTTACTAATGCTGCTAACAAAGCACAGAACTTCTGCTTTACATGTCTCACAAAAGTTCACATAAGATCATTTATGGTTAGGATGCATGTGGGTGGAGTGATTAAGACAGAAAAGAGAAATAGATAGTTTTGTGTACAAAACATGCATCCCACACATACAGATCACACACAGGAGCTGCTATATTTAGCTACAAATTTAAAACCACAGTCAAAAAATAGAAAAGAGTTACTTCAAATATTAAAATTAAGATGAAGATGTCAAACGTGGGCTGTTGCCTTCTTTAAAAAATGTGGATATGTGTGGGTTGTAATTCACTTCTGAGAGTGAAAAAGTAATAACGGAAAGCATCAAAGGAAATGGGTTGGGGACAGTTGTTTTTATGAAAAAAGGAAATGAAGAAAAGAATGGAACATATTAGTAAAATTCAAATATAGAAGTCTAAACTCTTAAAGTGACTAATGATTTTGCATGCCCAACTTGAAATTACTTACGAGGGCCAAGACCCTCAAAATTGCTAACTGCTTTTGAAAATAGGCCGCTGCATTTAGGAAGGGGATGTATGTCCCATGGAATGGAGCTTGCCAGTGTCCCACTGCAAGGATCTGTGTAAGAGGACAACATTTGGACTTCATTCGTATACTTCTTTATATTTCACTAAAAGAATTATTTGTGTTTGATCATATACATTGTACGCTATATTTACTTCCCCAAACTGCATGAGCAGGCATTCTTAACCCAAATACCAAGCATCTAAACACCTGGCCTACCCCATAGTTTTCTTAGAAGACTTAAAAACTGGGAGTTTGCCATACTCAGAGGTCTTACGTGGCAGCAAAGCCATTTCTTCTGCCAGTAGAGTAACAGCAGGGCTGCAAGAGACTGGAAACTTCTGCTGCCACCCAGCAGCTGAGGGAAGATGCACATAAACATAGACACACTGGGCGTCTTTACATGTGTACCAGGGATCAGGAGGGGACGATTTTATTAGAGTGACTCCGAAAGCCACTCTAATTAAAGTGCCCACAACGTCTCATGTATTCAGCATCCTGCACTTCAAAATGGTGGTGAGGGTGCTTTAACTAAAGCTCATTCGACGAGCTTTTGTTAAAGTGCCCCCGCTGCCATTTTGAAGCATGGAGACCCTGAATACACAAGGTGCAGAGACATAGCAGGCAGAAGGCCAGGCTAACAGGGCTTAGCCCTCCAAATTAATCTTTTGGTGGCCGGTGACAGCAGCAGCACCATGGTGCTGCTCCTCTGCCACCGCATACAGCACCAGCATGTGCTGGCCCTGCAATGGCTCTGTGGGAGGGAGCGCTGGTGGTCAGCTCCCCCAAATAATATTTTCTCCTGTCGTCTATGCGCAGAGGCTACTGGAGCACGCTAATTAGCATGCTCCAGTAGACTCAGTTAACTGAGTCTGTTCTGATGTGCTGTAATCACAGCGCATTGGAGAAGCATCCCCACATGTCTACAGGCACCCGCTGGTGCTTGCTGCTGGCTGCCACAGCCCATTTAACAGCCAGTGCCTCCCAGGGTGCGCTGCGTGCCCTACAAGCACAGTTGCTATAGAGGAGCTCTGTGGTTCTGGCAAGAGCTGGGTGGAGCTGCCAAATATTGCACAGGTGTGTGTGTACTCTGGCACCTTCATGAAGACTGCTTTAAGGGCCTACCTTAATTATAATAGGGTATAATTATGGGCTCAACCCCAGCTGTAGATGGGGGTAACAGTAGGGAATGTAATGGGAATTACTACTCCAGAGGTGGCAGTGAAACTTAGATTTCTTACTGTGATGAAACTGGAGAGGGGGAAGAGGGGGCTAGACAGCATCCCTCCCAGACTATTAAAAGAACTGGCACATCAAGTAGCAGCTCTTGGAGCACAACTCTCCGGTGAACTGCCTCTTGGAGGTGGAATCCTAGGACTGCAAAGTAGCAAATGCTGTGTCTATACTCAAAAACGGGGAAAAAAGAGACTCAGGCAACTGTCAGCCTATTAGTTGGGCCTCAATACTAAGACCTCAGAACAGACATAGAAAGAAATAATAATTAAGGACATGGATGTAAATGGAAAATGGCATAAAATGCAGCCTGCTTTTCCCCAAGGATGAGTATGTCAAACCATCTCAATATCACTCTGTGACAGGATAACTTACTCCTTAAGTAAAACGAGTTTTGTTTGGTAACATCTTTTATTGGACTGACTATGCTGTTGGGAAAGATGCAAGAGAAGCTTTCAGGCACAAAATGCTCTTACTGGGAAAGAAACGACACAGCCTAAATGGGTCTAATTTATCTAGATTCAAACCTCTCACATAGATTCAAGCAAGGCAATTGATTCAGGCTAGGCACAGCCAGCCACCGCCCGTGCAAGCCAGGCCAGGCTACTCTCACTGGCAGGGCTCAGCTTCCCTTTCACTGGGCTGACCCAGGCTGTGTGGGTGGGCCAGCCCTGCCTTGGCCAGGGCTGAGTGGGGCCAGCCCAGGCTGCAGGGGCAGAGGCCTCCTTAAGCTGCAGCTCAGTGACAGCCACTCCCCACGTCCAGGCTGGGCCAGGCTGGGCTGGGCAGCACAGCATGCAGCCCCCCTTCCCACCCCAGGGCAGCAGGGGTAGGGGGGGAACGAGGAAGGGGAAGAATCCCCCTCCAGCACCACACAGAGCCCCCCTCCCCACCCCACGGCAGCAGTGGTGGGAGGCGGGGAGGAGGGGGAAGAGTACCCTCTGGGGCCAGGCAGCACCACAGAGAGCCCCCCTCCCTGCCCCACAGCAGCAGGCGGCAGGGAAGAGGAGGAGGGGGAAGAGTCCCCCGCTGGGGCTGGGCAGCGCCATGAGCCCCCCTCCCCACCCTGCAGTGGTGGGGGAGGAGGGGAAGGGGGAAGAGCCCCCTTCCAGCACTGCACAGAGCCCCCCTCCCCACCACACGGTGGGGGAGGGAAGAGTCCCCCTCTGGGGCTGAGCATCACCACACAGAGCCTCCCTCTTCCTCCTGTGGTCATAGGGGAGGAGGGGGGCTGCTCTGCCCCAGCTGTGGTCCCCCAATGAGAGAAGGGGGTAAAACTAACCCACTCCCTGCCCCCTTAGCCTTAACAAGGCCAGGGCCATGCTGTGGTCCCTGCCAGTGGGACAGGGAAGGGAGCAGAGGAATAAACCTCCTTCTGGGCACCCTGAGAGAAGCTGCTGCCCCTCCCCATCCCCTTACTGCTCCAGCGGCTGGGGCGGGGCACAAGGGGAAGCATGACCCCATTAAGGTGAAGGGGGCAGGGAGAGGTTTAATTCCTCCCTCCTCCCTTCTGCCCCTGAGGACCGCAACTGGGGTCTGCCAGCCCCGGCCACTGCCTCCACCTCCCCCCTTACTCACAGACAGGTAGACCCTGACTGCAGGGAAGGGGAAGGGAAGGAGGGAAGAATTCACCCTCTCTCTGCCCACTTTGCTTACAGGGCCATGCTGGGACTTGTTTGGCCACACCCCCACCCCTGCTCTAGCTAGAAAACAGAGGGGTGGGGCCAGCCCTGCTCTCTGGAGCAGAAAGTACAACCCATCCCAGGGTTGCACAGCATGCTGGGATGCTGGAGGACTCTGGTTTAACCTAAACCAGGAAGGGGTCTGGGACAGAAGTTACAAAGACCGGTTTGACCCAAATCAGTTAAGTCTGATATTACATTCAACCAGGTTTATCTTAAACCAGTTTTGGCCATTTTGAAACTGGTTTATGTGCACTGAACTTCTGTTCAGTTACAGGTTTAAACCAGTTTCTGATCACTTAAACTGGTTTATGTGTAACTTCCTAGCCATAATGTCTCATGGTAAATTGTTAGCTAGAATGAAGAAGATAAGAATTACTATTATGATTGTAAAGTGGATAATGAGTTATTTAAAAGGGAGACTATAACGGGTTATGTTGAAATGGGAGAGCTGGGGCCTATAAATCCATTAATGTATCTTACCCTTAAGACTGAATCATAAATAAGCAGCAAGGAGGAAGAGGACCCATTCACCTTCTGTATTAACAAATTTTCAGGGACTCCAGCCTGCTGGAATAGACTCATACTTAGGTGCATAAATCATTTACATGTAGGATAAGTGCAAGAGAATCTCAGAGATCTGTCCTGGGACCCCTTTGTTTAATATTTTCCTTTGTGATGTTAACCCATAAACTAAATGTGCACATCTGAAATTCACAGATGACACAAAGCTGGAAGGAGTGGATTATCATACAGGAAGAATGAGAAAACCTTGTGGATTGAAGTAACAGAAACTATATGAAAGGTAATACTATAAATTTTTGTTGTAAATTCATAGATTAAAGGCAACAAAAGAAGAAAGCAACTTGGGTGTATTGGTTGATTATGGGATGTTGCAATGAAAAAGGCTAATGCAATCCTAGGGTGTATTAGGCAACAGTATTTTTAGTAGAGAAGTAAATATTAATACCATGTACACATAAAGAATAATTGTATGCCTTTCACCGTTTGTTTTTGCTAACCTAAACAAGCCAAACTCTTTTAATTTTCTCTAAAATTTTCTCAGACACCTCCCACATGTGCAGCAACTCATCTAGAGATCAAATTTCATATTAACTTCCCATTAATCCATGGGAACACCAAACCTTCAAAGTTTCATATCACATGTTCTGTATGAGGAAGAAGGCACAGGGTAACATAGGGCTGTTACAGAATGAACTAGGGCAACTCATAACTGATAGGATGGAAAAAGCAGAGCTCTTAAATAATTTCTTTGCTTCTGTTTCCCTGGACATGGATACAAATACACCTCCCAATTGTCACAACCCAAAGTTGTGATTTTTGTTTGTGTTTGCTTCGGCATCGCTAAATTATTTTTCCCGCTGAATTGCAGCTTCCTTGCACGGTGGGGTTCTCTGCTGCAAAAGAGAACTCAGGTGCAACAGAGTATTTCCCGCCAAATGTGTAGCTTTCTTTGCATGGTGCATTTCTTTTGCATCTAAGAAATGCACGGTGCAAGGAATTCCCGCCATTTGTATGAGGATTTGTGCCACATTATTGGCCGATTCTAAATTATGCACACGTGGTGGCTAGCAATTGGCTTGCTAGCCGTATAAAGAGCTTGGGTAGTTTCCGCCCAAGTTGGAGAGAGAAACAAACTGGAGAGAGGAGGAGAAATTGGAGAACTCACCAGGAGGAGGATCTTCACGCTGTGTGAAGATCTCTAAGCGCTGCGGACCCTTACGGACCCAACGCATCTCTTAAAAAGGCAACAGAGGTCTAAACAGCCTCTGACCTCTCCCCATCGCCGAGCGCAATCCTAGACGTATCCCTTTTCCTGTATACTAAATATTCGAACCCGTGGAGCTTTAACCACTCCATGGGAGGGAACCGGACCGAACCCACGGAGCTTCAGCAACTCCAGGGGAAAGAAATTACCGAACCCGCGGAGCTTCACAACTCCGGGGCTAGAACAGATTTGTCGTAGTCCTCCAACGAGGATTTAAGCAGAACTGCGCCTGGATGCTGACCAGCCTACATCACTACCACCATTGGTGTAAGTAAACAATCTTTGAATCAACCACTAAGCGTCCTTGACTAATTCTAGTTCGCCCCCTCGGTCTTCTCCGGCCCCGCGTGCCCGGGCTGCTGGCCACAGCCCGCGTGCGCAAAGACGGGCCCAGCTCGCCCCTGGCCCGCACACCAATGAGTCTTTAGTCTGGAGCATGATTAATAGCAATCCACCAGTGGTTAGCACTGACCTAGTGAAGGGGCACTTGGAAGGGCTGTACGTATTTAAGTCAGTGGGTCCCAACAATCTTCACCCAAGGGTACTAAAGGAATTGGCTGATGTCATAGCAAAACCACTGGCGCAACTGTTCGAGCGCTCATGGCACTTGGGACAGGTCCCAGAGGACTGGAAAAAGGCCAACATGGTCCCTATTTTCAAGAAGGGGAGGAAGGAGGACCTAGGTAATTATAGGGCAGTTAGCCTCACCTCTATTCTCGGCAAGACCTTAGAAAAAATCATAAAGGATCACATTTGCAGGGGGCCAGTGAGTCACACTATGGTAAGGGGCAACCAGCATGGGTTTACAACAGGCAGATCCTGCCTGACTAACTGGTCTCCTTTTATGACCAGGTCACAAAGTGCTTAGATGCAGGAATGGAAGTAGATATTATTTACCTGGATTTTAAAAAGGCTTTTGATACAGTGTTGCACCCAATTCTTATGAGCAAACTGAGAAGCTGTGATGTGGATTTTTTTCACAGTAAGGTGGGTGAAAAGCTGGCTCACAGGACTCATCCAGAGAGTGGGTGGATGGCTCAGTTTCTCCCTGGAGGGATGTGGGCAGTGGTGTCCCCCAACGCTCTGTCCTTGGACCAGTGCTGTTTAATATCTTCATCAGTGATTTGGATGAAGGTGTTGAAAGCACCTTGTCCAACTTCACAGATGATGCTAAACTATGGGGTACACTTAACACACTCCAAGGCAAGGAGCGAATTCAGGCAGATTTGAACAGACTGGGAAAGTGGTCAGATCAGAATAGGATGCAACTTAACAAGGATAAATGCAAGATGCTGCACCTGGGGAGAAAGAATCTCCAACACACCTATAGACTGGGGGGTACCATTCTGAGCACCACAACCGTGGAAAGAGATCTCGGAGTCCTGGTTGACGCAAAAATGAACATGAGCCACCAGTGTGATGAGGTAATAAGCAAGGCTAACCGCACTCTTTCTTGCATCAGCAGGTGCATCACAAGCAGGTCTAGGGAAGTGATAATTCCCCTCTACGTGGCATTGGTGAGGCCGCAGATGGAGTACTGCATCCAGTTTTGGGCGTCGCACTTCAAGAGGGATGTGGATAACCTGGAAAGGTTTCAGAGGAGGGCTACACATATGGTTGAGGGCCTGCAGGTAGGACCCTATGAAGACAGACTGAGGGACCTGAATCTCTTCAGCCTTCACAAGAGAAGGCTGAAAGGTGATCTTGTGGCTGTCTACAAACTCATTGGGGGGGCCAGCAGGGAATAGGGGGCACTCTGTTTACCAGGGCACCCCTCGGGGTTACCATAAATAATGGCCACAAACTGAAGGAGAACAGATTTAGATTGGACATAAGGAAGAAATTATTTACGGTGAGGGATGCCAAAATATGGAATGGGCTTCCAAGGGAGGTGATGCTTTCCCCTACTTTGGAGGTGTTCAAGAAGAGATTGGATAGGCATCTGGGGTTACTTAACCCCAGCGCTCTTTCCTGCCTGGAGCAGAGGGTTGGACCCAATGATCTGCCAGGTCCCTTCCAACCCTAGAAATTTATGAAATCTATGAAACCTACATCTGGAGGAAAAATTAGGGAAGAAGACCTGCTTAAAATAAAAGGACAGTACTTGTACAAGATGATATGGAAACAAACTGGTCAGGAATAAATTTAAAGCGGAAAATAGAAAAAGATTGTTGACCATTTGAAAAATGAATTCTTCCAAACAAAATGGGGGCGGGGGTGAGGGGGGTAAGGAGTCACATATCACTTTAAAATATATGGAAGGGATAGTATGGTAGGATAGGCATGTTCTTGAAGCAATATAAGAACATGTGATATGAAACTTTGAAGGTTTGGTGTTCCCATGGGTTAATGGTAGGTTAATATGAAACTTGATCTCTAGGTGAGCTGCACATGTGGGAGGTGTCTGCTGGGCTGCTGGGCCTTAGTTTACTCTGCTGTTTTCTTAGCTTCACAGGCATAAGAATATAACAATTGCCATGTACTGGGTCAGACCAGAGGTCTGTCTTGTCTAGTATCCTGTGTCACACAAGTGGCAGAGTGATGCTGAAAGAAAGTGTGAACTGGGTATGACTGGGGTTTTTTCCACTGTTCCTCTGTCATTTGCAGCATCCAGCATTTAAGGTTTAGGACAGTGAGAACAGGATTTGGAAGGCAAAGACTGAAGGTGGAAAAAGTAGTCACTGGTGAGACAGCTTCCTGGAGCTCAGAAGAGATTGAGTGTCAAACCAGGTTTGCACAGGGATGCTCAGCTTCCAATAACCCAGGTGTTTTGAGGGAGGTTTTTCTAAAGTTTAGATTATAAGGGATTTTGCAAATAAAGAAGGCTGTGTTTGGTAACTGTGGTAGCTCTTTTTGGATTCAGGTTACTTCCCTTGTTCATTCTTTTGCCTCAATTTTTTCGATACCAAGAAGAAACGTTTCCCCCTTGAAGGCAGTATTTGGCTTCTGAGTTTTCAATTTGTTTCTTGGCTTCCTTAGAACCTTTGGATATCGGCCATTGTTGGAAGATTGGGTGGGATGAACTTGTGTTCAGAATGGTACTGAAAACCTCTCAGGGCCTAGCTGGTGAATCGGAGTCATGCTAATTTACTCATGGTTAAACTGTTTGCCAGGGTTGCAGTCAGGAAGGAATTTTCCCCAATGTTAAAGTGGCTGGGAGGGAAAGAAGAGACTTGCTTTCCTCAGTTCACTTCCTAGATAAAATATGTTCATGTGATCCTAACAAATTCTCTCTCGCTGCAAGATTTTTTCAAATTAATTTATTTTCATCAAGTGCTTTGTGGCTATGATATGCATGAGGGAGTAGCCGGGATATTCTTGTAGATCCTTTTGGACAAATGTTTACTGTGTGGTTTCTTGAGATCATAGGGGATTTGCCCTGGGAAGTCCCTTCAATCCAGTCCTTCTTTCCATCTTCACAGTTGACTGTATTTACAGACAGTTTTATTGCTGTTGCATGTCAGAATGAGGAACCTGATGATATGAAAGGCTCCTGAGTTGGTGGTGCTCCTATCTCACAATCTGTGATCAGCACAGCCTTCACGGAATAAAACTAAAGGAAGGAGATGGTTAAAAGAAACTTGAATTAGTAAAGAAGGAGCCTCATTTAGATTTTGCTGACTCTTGAGACCGATTTTGATGTTTGCTTTGTTCAGTTTTTTATTTCCATCATGACTCAAAAACCTGCAGTTTGAGTTTCTGTTGATTTCCTTTAGTTTGGCCAGTTAGCACTTTAACTGCTTAAAAGACTGAGTCCCAACTCTCATGTCAGCTGTATTGGTGTAAAACTGGAGTAACGCCATTGCATTCAGTGGAGTCGGGATTTACAGCAAAAAAAAAAAATGGTTGAAATTTGGCCCTAAATCATTTACAGGAGTGTTTTAAGCCACATATATTTTCCTGTTGTGTTTTTTTGGGGATGTTGTTATTTTTTTCCCTAGTAGAACCCTATGGAAAGTACTTGACTGGCAGCCCTGAGGACCAAAGCTACAGGACACACCCAACATTAGAAGCAGCAGTATGACCTTCCATACATTGCTTTGTCAAAGTGCCTCAAGGGCCTATGTCTAAGAATTCAATGGCAGTTCAGTCTCCAAACCCAAACCCATCCAAGCACCATCCATACAGCCAGAAACAAAGTCCATACAGTCACTTTCCAGGCTCTTCCATCTTTGTTTTCCTCTTACCATGTCAGGTTTTTTCCAAACCCCAACTGATAAGTTTACTTGTTCTTTGAAACAGCTATTAACTATCAATCAACTTCCACTCCTTTGTGTGTCTATGGAATACCACACACGTTTTTATTTCCCCACTTTTCTTCGGAGATCCAAGCTGTGATGCCATCAAGTCGTTTTATGTTCTGGAAATCATATGATGCTTCATGTTGTGACAGATTAGTCACACTCCATATCCCACATTTATTTCTTGCCTTATTTTTGTACTAACTTCTTCCTTGCTGCCACAAATAATTTTCTTCCCCTTTTTGTTCTAGTTGGATCATTTTAGATCCAACTCTTTGGATTTGGTTTCTGAGAGATGGCAAGTTTATCTTGGATTTTGAATCATGTATACCAATTAACATCCCTATGATGGCTTTCTGAATTGCTGGTATGATTAGAATGCAAGTTAGAAACAACACTAAGACCTAAATTCATCCACATCTTACACCACATTAATGTATCTCTCTTCTTATTATATGGCTCCATCACCATAAGACCTGAGCTTCTTAGACGTATTCATGCATTTATGCTCCAATTCCCTTGTGGGGTAAGGAAGCATTATTATCAGATGGAGCACTGAAGCAGAGAGAGATCATTATTTCCCTACAGTCACAGGAAAGAGCTGTAGTAGAACTGAAGATTTAGCTCAGAACTGAGGTTTAGCCCAGAACTCCTGACTATTTGTATCATCCAATTATTGTGGGCCCTGAGGCCCATGCAGCTAACTAATAGCTCCTATTGTAAAGGGCCAGGTTGCAGTGGAACAAGTTAAGCTGCTACCTCCCTGTGTAGGAGAGGCAGAAGACTAGTGTAGCTCTAACTAGAAGGATGAACTGCTTACGTTGATTAAAGAGTGCTGATACAATGCCTGCCCTCAGCAGCTGTCAACCACAGAGATCCCAATAGGAGTTCATGTTGCAGAAAGCATGGCAGCAGTAAAAGCACTGCTTGGCTGTTTCCAGAGTAAATGTCTTGAGAAGTATAGACACTTTTCAATTACAATTTCATAGCCCTTGCTCAGTCCAGGTCTTTGCTTACTGGGAAAATTAGGAGATTTAAACCTCCTCAAATTATTGGTACAATGGCTTTCAGCATGTTGAGGGTAGCAACATGGATTGCTTTGATCAGAGAGCATTATCTTATCCTTCAATTGCAAAGTTTTCAAAAGCATCTGGGATCTGTACTATGCCAGGTAGATCTACCCTAAACATTAGCAATTGACTTCAGAGAAGTTTTCCCTGAGTAGCAGGCCAGTGTTGGGTGGAAGCTAAGGTGTGATACTTTCCCTACATAAAGCTTAGCTCTGATTTAAGTCAATGGAAACTGAAATTGCTTAGTTCCTTTCAGAACAGGCATTATAGACTCAAGCACAGGGAACTGAAAATAAAACAAACTAATGTAAGAGACACCAAACATTTTACAAACACTGGTAGCTAGGTTTTTTATTCTTTGCTTCTCATCATAGCAGCCAAGCTCCCTGTAAGTAGATGAATGTTGCAAATGGTCTGTGAACTAGAGGTGAGAACAGACATCACCTTTGTGTTGCCATAAAAATTGTTATGGTGGTACAAAGACCAAGCAAACAGACATCCACATCCCTTGTCACACCACAAATGCCCAAAATTTGTGGCTATGACAAAAGGTAGTAATAGTTTCTACCACTTTATTGTAGCAAATGTCTTCCTGCTTTATGGTGCAAGAGCACAAGCAGGCCGGAGCTGTCTGTGCTCTCCAGCCACCCCCGGCAGCCACTCCTGGGGCTTTAGGGGCCCGATCCTGTATGTGTCAGGAATTTCCGCACAGGATTGGGCTCCTCAAGCTGTGAGCACCCGTTCCGCTTTTGTCTGGGTAATCACCAGGGTATGACTCTATAAGCAGGGAATACGTAGCCCATTGACCGACATGATCAGTTTCCTGCCTGACATGGGACAATGAGTGATGTGTTTCACACAGTGAATTACCTACAGCAGGGCACATCCTGCCACAGCTGATCTGCTTAACTTTGTGACATCTGTTTATACCCTAACTTCCTACCTCCCTTGAGAAAATCTGAACAAATTTATGCATAGCACTTCCACCAAACCATTTTTTCATATGATAAGCATTATTCAAGACACTTTAAAAGTGAATGGTACTTCTGCCTGAGTAAGGATGGAAATATGTTGGCCATGATTTTGTATAGTAATGACCGCCCTTTATCTCACCTCCCCAAGCAGTATATGGTGTTAATCATATTCCTCAGTGATGCTCTGAGAGAGATCCTGTCATTTGAAACATTTGTGTAATGAAGGATTTTAACCATTATCTTTACATAGCTCTCAGTGCCTATGAATAAAGACATTCCAATGAAATATTGAAACAATAGGCACAGCAGGCTGTATGACAGACTAGAAAATATACTAGAAGAAAGGGATTTCCAGATGGGCTGCCTGCTGAGTAAATATAAACCACAGAGAAAAGGAAAATGAAAAACACTTCATCCAGACTTATGATCAATTATGCATGGGCTTTATAAAAGGGTTGAAGCAGCACAATTAGTTATGAATAATTCACTTTAACTGTCTTTAAAATATAAAGTACATTTAAAATCAGATTATTGAAAAGAAAGAAACACTATAAAATTTCTTTGGAGCTGCTAGAAATCAAAATGAACCCTGCTGTGCTGAAATCTGTATTAAAAATCACAATGAATGTTAGTGAGCACAGAGAAAGGAATAAAGGCTCAAGAGACCGAACATTTACTCTAACCTGGTACAGGGGCCTCATTTTAGTCAGTTGCAGTCAGGCTTCCAGACAGAACAGGGAGGAAATATGTCTCTGCAGGAAAGAGGGAGTGTTGTCTCTCTGATCATTTATTTGCCAAAGGTCTCCCCCAGGCTGAAAACATTTTTTTATTAATTATCCTAATTTATAGGCTCTTGCCCAGAGAGAAGTACTATAATTACATAGTATCAGTTTGACTTAATGGTTCCGTATAGGCCGAGCTAGGACTGATACAACGTAGCCACAACAGCATCTAAACAATAAAGAAAATCCCTTACCTAACACAGCACCCCCTCCCTCCCCCCTCCGGACCCCTGGTTTTTTTTCTGAGCCAGTGCTAAAACTGGTGGGAACACCATTGTAGACAGACTTCCAGCAGGACAAGACATTTTCATTGCTGTTTTAGTCAAACAGTGGTAGAATGATTACAGCTGACAAGGTCTTGTCCATCGTGCTTATGTTGGTTTTAACACCAGTTTAAATGAACCAGTGGGACATTTTAGTGGAGATAAAAATTAAGAATCAAGATTTGAACAAGTGGGTATTGGAAGAAATGTTAAACAGAGTGGTTGGCTGGCACACATGGTGTTGCAGATGTTAATGAGTAGATTACAAGGTTCTTTGTATGAATCTGATATCTTTTATTAGACCAAATTAAATAGTTGGAAAAAATTTTCTTAGCAAGCTTTCAGGTTTCAAAACCCTTCATCAGGCTGAGGAAGCATCTGCAGTTGGTGTGTGCTCTTCCTGGATGGAATGAATAAGAAAGAATCCAGAGGCTGGTATGCATGCAAGAAAGGCAGTCAGTGAAAATGTAAGTTGAGGAGTCAGTGAGTAAGAGATAGGCTGTGGGGGGGAGAAGGGGAATGAATGTAGCAAGTAAACAGTGGAGAGGTACCTGGGGAGTCAGATGATAGGAAGGTTATAATGTGTCATAAATCCAATGTTTATATTTAGTCCATGACTTTTTGTATCCCAGAGGTTGATGAAGTGGAGTTCATAGGCTCATCTGTGAAAAGTGTTTTGTAAGTTCCCTTTGAGGATTAGAACTGAGAGATTGGAGAGAGAGTGGTTTTCTTGTGAGAAATGTGCCCCCACAGGCAATTAGGTGTTCTCATCTTTAATAGATTTCCGGTGTGCATTCATTCTGATGCACAGCTGTTTGGTCTCGCCTACATATTTTCCATCAGGTCATTTGGTGCATTGGATGAGATATATTACATTTCTGGAGGTGCAGCTGTAAGATCCAGGAATGCTGATGGTTCTGTTGTGGAGTTTAGTAATTGTGAGAGCAGTGGAGATATGTTGACAGATTTTGCATTTCTTGTCCTGGCATGGTATGGACCCATTCAGTGTGTTCTGGGCTGTAGGTAGTTTGCTTCTGGTGATGAGGTTAGTGAGGTTCGGTGCTTGTTTGAAGGCTAGGATGGGTGGCTCTGGGAAGATCTCTTTGAGGCATTCTAGAGAAGTCACTGAACTCTTGGTCACAGTTGTGCTCCTGTGCAGTTTTATATATTCATGTAAATGTTAGCCCAACAATTTTACTTTCCTTCGTACAATTAAATATACGCAGCACTTCAAGAATATGAAATACTATTTAAGATTCTGATCTAAACCTATACCAATAAATATTTATGCCAAACTGTACACAGTGCAGGATATATGAGGGCTGTAAACAAAACAAGCATGCCTGAATTTTTAGGACTGTGCATAAAGGTATCTTTCAAGTACTCTTTATGGAGGCCAGGAGGGAACATTAAATCATCTTGTTGCATATCACAGGCTATCATATTTCACCCAGTTGCCTCTGGATTGAGCCCAATAACTTGCATTTAACTAAAGTATTACTCATGTTATACCAAAACATATCCTGTATTTAGCTAAAGCAGATTGTAACACGGCCGGAGCTGGGGCCCAGCTGGCTCTCCTGTTACCTTCTTCAAGTGAGTTTTTGATCTCTGCAAATGATTCACCCTCTACAACTTATGAAATGGTAGAAATTGCTCATTGAGGCCTCCACCTTACCTGACTTGTGTCTTAAGTTTATCTTTGCTTTTCAGAGTCCATGGGATTCCCCATGGTCTTAGTCCCATCCCCACTAGGTTCTGTACCAAGAGGATGTGGCACACAGGCATCGCAAAACTCCTCCAAGACCATTACAGGCTGGACATAAGGAAAAACTTTACTGTCCAAGCCCCAGAATAGACTGCCTCCAGAGGTGGTACAGGCACCTACTCTGGACTCTTTTAAAAAACATTTGGATGTCTATCTTGCTGGTATCCTGTGACCCCAGCTGACTTCCTGTCCCTGGGGCAGGGGGCTGGACTCAATGATCTTCCGAAGTCTCTTCCAGCCCTAATGTCTATGAAATCTATGAAAATGCTAACTGAGGGCCTTTACTCCACATCAGTTGGCATGGCCCTGTATGGGACACGACTGGGAGCTCTTCCGCCCCTACGCTCCCACCACAAACCTCTGTATCTATATACAGTCTCTTGAGCTCCTGGATTTGGTCAGAAGGATTCACCGGACACCTGGCTCTCCAGTCTTGGCCTGGAAGTGTCCCTTTGCAATAGGTTCCAGGCTTCATGCCTGGAATCCCCAAGAATCTGTTCTTTACAAAAAAGAGAAAATGTGGCAGTATGCTTGCCACTCACCGTCTGCTGGTATGTGTCCTTATGTTGGTGGCTGGAGCTTTCTCCGCTCATTTCCAGCATTCTCTTATTGCCGCCTCTCAGGGAACCCAGCCCAACAGGGGCGGCGTTCTCTGACCCACTGGCACTCGTGTTTCCTGCAGGTGAGCCCAAGGGTGTTCAGTGGGGGGAGTTCTTAGCACCACTGGGGACTCAGTGCTCCCCCGGTCCCAGCATGCTGTCGGAATTATCTGAGTCCCTGCCTGAGGCTTCCCCTGCCGGATGCTGGGTGCTCTCCCTCCAGGCTTCCAGGCAGCCTGACACAAGCGGCTGACTTGGTGCCTCATTCCAGCAGTGCCAGCAGCTGGGGTGGCAGACCCTCACACACATCCCAGTAAGGGGGAGGGTGTGAGTGGGGCTATTTCCCCCGTGCATCCCTCTCACCATCTTACACAAATCATCTGGAAAGATTTAAAGACATCCAGAGAAGGAAAATCCATTACTCTCATAGATAGTTTCTTGCAGTAGTTAAAGACCCGCTGTCTCTCAACAAGTTATACCTAATTTGGACAGAGGCATAACTAGCTATTTTGGCAACCTAAACAGAGCTTGGGCGGGGTTGTGCTGAGACAGGAAAGCAGGGTGAGGGGGTGGGCAGTTTTACGTGCTGCAATAAAGGCTAGCCCATGGGCTGAAGTCTCCCACTGCAGAGAGCAAGGGCAGGGTCTCCTCATCAGCCTCACTCCCCTTCCTCTGTGGGAGAGGCCAGTGCTGCAACAGCTATAAGATTAACCCTCTCACTGCTGCCACTAAGTGATATGCAACACCATGAAAGTCTCAATTTAGCAGCATCTCTGAGAGGGTTAACCCAGTAGCTGCTAGCTGCACAACAGGAAGGGCAGTGTGGCTGGGAGGAGACTCCTGCCTCTGGTCTGTGAGACAGCAGCCTCCAGCCCCAGGGTGAGGCTCTGCTGAGCACAGCCCCCTGGTGCCACTTAGACACCCTCCTGCCTCCATTCCAGTGCCTCCTCGTAGTCAGTGCCTGAGGCAGTCCTGCCCAGTCACCCAGCCTCAGTTACGCTACCGGATTTGGATTAGTGTTGGATCCTGTTAGACCTTTGTCCACTAGATAAAAGAGCTCTTAGTACCATCACAGGCAAGAGGCATCGACAGTAATCAAGCAATATCTTAGCCTATTTTTGGAAGACCTAAGCAGATTGAGTGCTTCGTGTTTCTCTATAAAGCTTTTTTGTGACTCTTTTCCGTGCCCTCTTCAATATATTAATATTATTTTTCAAAGAAAATTATATAACTAGATTCAGCATTCTGGCACCAGACTCATCAATGCCATGCTCCTTTTCCTACTCACTACTCCATTTATATACCAAAGGATTACCACAGGATTAATAGGAGCCCATGTTCATTTGCTTGTCCATAACAACTCCTTACATTCTTTTCATAGTCACTACTTCCAAGATTCTTTTTGTTTGAAGGGGCCCAGATTACCATGCAACTGGTCCATATCACTTTATGACAATCTGTTCTCATCATTATTTGCTATTGCACCATTCTTTCTAGATTGTAAATCTACAAATTTTATCATCAGTAATTATATATTTAATGAAAAAGTTGAACAATATGAAGCCTAGCACTGATCCCTAGAGAACCCATTACAAACATCACATTGAATGATGATTCTCTTTTCATGCCTACTTTTTGAGATCAGTTATCCAGTGCTTGTCCTGTCAATTTTATATATGTTATATATATATATATATATATATATATATATATATACATATATATATTCGCCTTGAATTCTTTACAGCCTGATTCAGCTTTAATTTTTTTTGTATACCTTGTGTGATAGGGGGCTGTCCCAAGGCCAGTCACAATGTTGGCCTGCCCACCTGTCTAGGGTAGTCTGCCCACCTGACTTGTCTGCCATACCTTTGTTGGAATTAAACCGTTGTTCCTAGGTGAGAGGCTGCTTATTTAGTGCCCCAATGCCATAACACGTGGCTCCAAACCACCTCTACACCGAGTCCCATGCCTCGCAGATGGCATCCAGATCCACTATTTATCTCCTGGCCCCTTAGCTGGCGCTCACTCAGATTCTGGCCCAAACTTGGCCTCAGCTGTCCTCAGACATACCACATGCCCCCTCACTGGGGCCTCTACTCCAGCCAGTCTTTGGGCAGTCCTTCAGGCCACCATAGACCTTACTCTACATGGCCTCTGGTTGCCACTACTCTGGCCAGCCTATGTGCAGTCCTTCAGGTCCCCACAGACCCTACTTCATGTAGCCTCTGTGGGCTTTCTGTCCCACAACGGACCAAACTTGGCCTCTAGCCCCTCTCTGGGCCGCTACTCCACCTATCACTGGGGCCACTTCTCTGTCCCTCACTGGACTGCTGGGCCTTAGGCCTCTTGGACCTCAAGTCCCTTTTTTGTGGACCTTGGCCCTGTCTCAGGACCTTGTGCTTTTCTGTCAGGGTATGCTCCCCTAACTTTTCCCCTCCACAGGGTACCCACAAGGCAATAGGGGCTGAGGCTTTCTGGTGCCCCCATCCTTGCATTTCACTGGGGAGGCACAGGTGTGGCATTTCCTGGAGACTGTCCCACCACACCATCCAACCCCAGCAGGGTGTAGTTTCAGGTCAGGCTCCAGGACCAGGAACTTCCTCTATCCCCATAGTTCCTACCCTGACCTCCAGGTGTTCTGGGAGCTGCGGTCTGCAGGAACTGCCCACTTAGCTCCTAGGGCTTATACTGAAGCTGCCCAGCCCTCCTCTAATCCGGAGGCCCTCTTGCAGGTATGTGACCACCTAATTGGGTCTAACTGAACCTGCTGGCTGCTCTTCAGCTTGCTCAAGCCCCATTAAAGTGGCAGATATCAAAAGTGCACCGCCACACCCTGATTCAGTTTTCAATTTTGCCTGGAACTGATGTCAGACTAATGAGCCTATATTTTCTTGGGCTATTTTGCTTGCTGTTTCTGAATACTGACACCCTGTAAGTTCCTTTTTAGACTTCTGCAATTTGTCCCATGTAATAGAAGATTTATTACAATTTAACCTCAAGATGTCAGAAATCATTTCAGACAATTCTTTAGGATTCTTGAATGCAAATTTTCTGGACCTGCTTATTTAAAACATTTATTCCCCATATGTGTTGTTTATCATGTTTTTTAGTCACTAATGTAGTTCATCGTCCTCATGGATACGTGTATAACACATCCTTCTTTGTTCCAGATATAGATATACTGAACACTTGTGCTTTTTCTGCACCATTTTTAATATCTCAATTGAGTAATGGACATGACCATTACTGAGAATTCTATTTTTGCTAAGAAAGGCATTCCCTAAAACGCCTTTCTTAGTGTCCTTAGGCCTGTCAGCCAAGGACCAGGTTATCTTTATCAATGTCCCTTATAAATGTTCTACACATTATAACTTTTAGTTTATATTGATAGCTATCTATTTAATTTTTCCTATTTATTGTACTGTATTTTCTTGCATGCAGCATCCACCTTTTTCCCTAAAATCGGCCCCCCAAAATTGGGGTCTGTGTGTTAAGTGGGAAACTGATTTTTGTGTGAAATAAAAGCACCCTGCTGTGATTCCTGTTTCACAGTGAAGCAGCTTTGGTATTACTATTCAGGCATCTGAGGAAGTCATAGATTCATAGATGCTAGGGTTGGAAGGGACCTCAACAAATCATCGAGTCCAACCCCCTGCCTAGGCAGGAAAGAGCACTGGGGTCAGATGACCCCAGCCAGATGCCTATCCAGCCTTCTCTTAAAGACCCCCAAGGTAGGGGAGGGCACCACCTCCCTTGGAAGCCCATTCTAAATTTTGGCCACCCTTACCATGAAGAAATTTTTCCTGTTATCTAGTCTAAATCTTCTCTCTGCCAGTTTGTGACCATTGTTCCTTGTTACCCCAAGAGGCACCCTGGTGAACAGAGCATCTCTGATCCCTTGCTGTGTCCCCCTAATTAATTTGTAGGCAGCCACAAGATCACCTCTCAGCCTTCTCTTGTGGAGGCTGAAGAGATCCAGGTCCCTCAGTCTCTCCTCATAGGGCTTGTCCTTTAAGCCCCTAAGCATATGAGTGGCCCTCCTCTGGACCCTCTCAAGTCTATCAACATACTTCTTGAAGTACGGCGCCCAAAACTGGATGCAGTACTCCAACTGCAGTCTGACCAATGCCGCATAGAGGGAAAGTATCATCTTCTTGGATCTATTTGTCATGCATCTGCTGATGCATGATAAAGTGCAGTTAGCTTTGTCACACTGGTGACTCATGTTCATCTTAGAGTCCACTATGACTCCGAGATCCCTTTCCACTTCTGTGCTGCTGAGAGGGTCACTTCCCAGCCAGTAGGTGTCCTGGATATTTTTGTGCCCTAGGTGCAGCACTCTGCACTTGTTGTACTGCATCCTATTGTGTACTGCCCACTTTTCTAATGTGTCCAGTCTGCCTGCAATCATTCCCTACCCTCTGGAGTGTGCACTTCACCCCACAATTTAGTATCATCTGCAAACTTGGACAGAGTACACTTCACACCCACATCCAAGTCACTGATGAAGATATTGAAGAGTACAGGTCCAAGGACCGAACCCTGCGGGACCCCACTACCCACATCCTTTCAGTTCAATACCAGCCCGTCTACTACCACTCTCTAGGTGTAACCACTAAGCCAATTTGCCACCCACCGGACCGTGTAAAAATCTATGTCACAGCTTCTTAATTTATTTATGAGAGTAGGATGAGATACCGTATCAAAGGCCTTGCTGAAGTCCAAGAAAAAAACATCCACCTCTACTCCTGCATCTAAGCATTTTGTGGCCCTGTCATAAAATGAAATGCACTTCCATGCAAGGGACCTCCTGGGATGCATTGGGCTTCATCTCTCCACAAAAGGTACAAGAGTCTCTTCTCTTACAGTTTGGCTGACCTCCCACGTCGGGCTTTAAACTAAGTATGACAGGGGATTGGGAGGCAGCAGATGGAGATAATCTAGAACCTACAAACTGTGAGACATGCAGCAGTACACCCCAGGTAAGTACCAAGGGGCCCTTTGGCCATCAGAACGGCGGGGGGAGGGGTGCATCAAGGCACCATTCGGAGGGCTCAAGTGCCTCTATATTAATGTTGGAGCATGGGGAACAAGCAGGAAGAACTCGCACTTCTGCTTGCAGATAATAACTTTGATTTAGTGGGGCTAACAATAACCTGGTGGGACCCTACCCATAACTGGGCGGTACACAGTGAGGGCTACAGGTTGTACAGAAGGGACAGAGTAGGGAGGAAAGGGGGTGGGGTTTCTCTCTATGTAAAGGAGCATTATACATCTGCCCTAATCAAAATGGGATCAGAGGAGGAGAAAGTTGAGGCATTGTGGGTTAGGATACATGGAGGTCATGGGGAAAGGGACTTGGTGGTGGGGGTCTGCTACAGACCACCACACCAAGAGGAAAAGCTAGACTTGAAATTCTTGACGCAGCTCTCAGAGGCTGTACAGTCTAGGGACATGGTTGGCAGGGGGGACCTGAACTACCCTGACATCCGCTGAGAGGAGCGGTCAGCCAAATCCAACTGCTCACATAGGTTCTTAACCTGCATGCAGGACCTTCACCTAACACAGGAGGTATACAGTACCACTAGCAGAAATGCCTTACTGGACTTGGTGTTGGCTTCAGGGGAGGACCTGATAGGGGAGCTGCAGATTCGTGGTCACCTTGGGGACAGTGAACACCAATCAATCAAATTCACCATACGGCCTAAGGTGGGTAAGATAACTAGTAAGGTGGAAGTGCTTGACTTTAGGAAAGCTAACTTGGTCTGTTGTTTTTCATTTCACAGGTATTAATGCTTCTCTCTCCTTTTTAATAGTCTTTTTGGGCACAGACAGAAGTGCAGCTCCCCACTGTAACTCAGAATACTTTGTAGGAAGTGTTCTGAGTTACAACGATCTCCTGGAACAACCGAGTTACAAGGATCTCCTGTTGGTTCCAGGAGGAAGAAGGGAACCTAGCTGCTGGCTGTGAGCTTGCAGCCAGTTTCCCCATAGCAATGGCCCCTCTTGTCTCCCAGCCTGTTCCTGTTTCAGAATGGGAGTGGGTAAAAGGGGGAGAGGGAGTTAATTCTAGGGGTTCCCCGGCTGGCACTGGAGGGTGGGGTGAGTGAATTGGAGCCTCCAACCTCAGGGGGGCTCTAATACACCCACCCCACCCTCCAGCATGGGCTGAAAAACTCCAAAACCAAACTTCCTCTGCTCCCTTTCCCCCCTCCCATTCTAAAAACAGCTTGAGGGTGGCAGGCAGTGCAGACAGAAGTTACAGAAGATGCTTTGTTTTGAAACATCTTCATCTGACCCCTCATACAATCAGGGGTCACATTTTTACCTGACTGGCCATTTTTAAACTGTCTGCAGCCATGCACCTGCATTTGGTCACAGCTATAAACTACTTTCTGTGGCCAGATCAGGCAAAAATTGTCAATTCTGTTTCCGCCCTTTAATATACTACTAATCAAGCTAACCTTTCTTGGGGGAATTTTGCTATCTACCAGGGCATCTGGTCTTTTCTCCTATTGTACTGTTCTTCAGCTCTTTTCAAGAGAATAAATCCACCCATAGAGATCAGTCTTCAGCAGCCCCTAGGGTTTTAGTTTAGCAGGAAAGGAAGGGTAAGTTAGCTGAAGATTAGGCTTTTGTCCCTGCTGTCTGCAGCTATAACTCTGGGGGAAAAAATCCTCTTCATAATGACTTTCAAAAACAAGGTGAAAATTAGATTTGGGGGCATGTATATGTGAGAAAATATGGTGTATTGGTTTTTTATTTCTAATTACTATCTTCACTTAGCTATTGAATCATGATGATCTTTAACCAAAATTCCCATCTTTTTTCATTATGAAATATTGTTCTTTGGCCATATGGTAAGCTCTTAAGAAACTCCCCATTCTCATTTATATAGTTGTATACATATGTATATGTATACAACTATATATAAAACTATATATAACTACACACACACACACACATGGTTAGCTAATTTGGATTGCCCTCTCTTTATTAATACTGAAAACAACCAGGTACATCAACAACCAACAGTTTCCAGTCCAAACCAGAGTTGTCTTCATATAATATCATCTGTAATGTTGTGTTCATAATACCACCTGCATTTTTTAGAACTGTTGGGTGCTTGCACACATGACACCATTACCCTGCACACATAGTGAACATGTCACTTGTTGTGGCTTAATGGCATCACACTGTATACATGCAGGAGTTTTGGGGGGTTTAAATGAGTTTGCATTGTTGCAAACTAAACTACATCCTGATATAGTTTAGTTTGCCATGATGCGTTGCAGCTATTAGTCAACTAACCCCCCCAGCCACGGGAGACGCAGTTTGATTCTGCAGTAAAGAAAGGATCAAGCCCCTCACCATTTCTGCCTTCAGCAGGCACCTGCTGAAGGCAGAAGCAGTAGGGAGCCTGATCCTTTTTTATTTTCAGCAGAGTCTGCCCACCTCTCCCATAGCCATGGGCAAGCTGCTAGCGGGCCAAGCAGCCCCTGAGCTGCAGGGAGCCCCAGTTGTTCCCTCTATGGTGGTGGTGCCTCATGGGGCTGCCCAGGTGGGTTGCTAGTGGGCTGGGTGCTACCCCAGCTTGGAGTCGGGGACGAGTTGGATTGGGCCAGGTGCTGCCTCTGAGCTGGGGCAGCACCCAACCCACTAGCAGCCCACCTGAGCAGCCCCGGGGGGTGCAGCCATCATGGAGGGAAGAACCAGAGCCCCTCCACAGCTCAGGGGTCACTCGGCCTGCCAGCAGCTCAACCCCCAGCCACAGGCAGGCTCTGCCAAAAAAAGAAAAAACAGGAATGGCCCCCTTGCTATAACGGTGGTGGAAACCCCTAAATTGAAATGGTGGGTTTCAATTAAAACCCACCATGTCAATGTAGGGGGCATAGATTGCAACCGTAAGGACTAAACCTCACTTACTTGTACAAACTCCTGTTGATGCTTATGAGATGTATGAGATCTCCAGCATATCTTTCCCAAGTTGAAGTCCTTCAACATCAATAGATTTTATCTCCTCACACATTTCAGACAACAGTTTAAAGCAATGGTTTTCGACCTGTGGTCCATGGACCCCTGGGGGTCCGCAGACTGTAAGGGGTCTGTGAAAGATGACTATGATCAATCAAAAAGTATGTGAATACCTACACTTACAATTCAAAGGGGTCTGCATCTCCATTTGACATTTTTTAGGGGTCTGCAAATAAAGAAATGTTGAAAACCACTGCCTTAAGGAGTTCTTCATTCTGTTCTGTAGTTTGATTTAGTGTTCTGTACTAGACTCCTACTAGAACCCCCTTCCTGCGCTCGTTAATTAGCACATTGAGCCACAGACATTCAAGACCTTTGGTTCTGATTTATCTTACTCTAGCCTTTCTGTTTGTTATAGAAATTGTAGACGTTCTGACTGCTGGTTAATAAGGCTTTTGTTGATTGTTATAATGTTCTAGCATTTGGTGGTGCACAGTGATCTGGCAAAAAGCAGGTGGTTGGCATTCCTCCTCTTGTATCCTCATCTGACTTTTGTGTTACTTCATAAGCAACAGTTCTACTGTCAAGTTATTTCCCATTACTCCACTAAGTCTTGTGCCTCTAGTGGTTTATACTGTATTATTCCTGCTCATGCCTTTTTAGAGCATAAGGCACATGGATTCTGTTCCTTGTTGGGTAACATTAACAATGATAAGTATAACCTTCCTTAATAGTGCTATAAAGATAATAATAAAATCATCTTCAAGAGACAAATCATAGAAAATTTCAACCTCATTTCTCCCTTGCTTCTCAACCCCTGTTTTCAGTGTAATATAATTTTGCAGGGGGGATTATTACAGTTGAGTTCTGATAGCATTAATGTGGGCAAATTTGCTTGGAAAATAAACCTAGAAATAATATCTCAAGAGTAATAAGTCAGGAATTTCCATTAATCTCTGTTCCATTATGCAGGCAATACTTACTGAGTACATGCTTTTCTGAATTAGACTGAACAGTACCGCATAATTTCCCTGATGAGACAAAACTGCCTTGTTCATCTCTTGTCCTGTTTTTTGCTTATTAGTTGAATTCTTGGCATGCTTTTTGGACAGATGTCCACATTAGTTATAAACACAACACTGTTTGGGGGCTTCTGGTTGTTAGATTTGGCTTCCTGGGAACTCTTAGTCCCCCTTTCATTGCCCAGCAGGGGATCCAGGCCCCTTTTTTCAGTGACTTGCTTCATCCTCCACCATGCTGATCAAGGGCAAGGAAGGTTTGTGAGGAAATGTGAAGAACTTACCTTTAGAGGTGACACCTCCAGGTCAAGATTGGGGTTACTGAGTAGTTTAGTCAACATTTCCTCTGCACAGCTATTTCTGATTCAACCTTTCAAACTGTCCATTTAAAACTTAGTGGCCTCCAAAGGCTCTAACCTTGCAGAAGCTTTTAATGCTTTTCCAGACCCTGATCCAGTGGCAAAATTTTTGTTGGATTCAGCGAGCACGTATCCTGGGTGAACTCAATGTGATAGTTGAGGCATGGGTGGATCTAGGATTCTGAAAAGTGGGGTTGTGGCAGAGTACCTTTGGTGCCAGCACTTTAACGTTTGAGAGCCGGCACCAGGGCAGCCAGCAGGTGTGGACCAGCCTTAATGAGGAGGGCCCTGGGATTGGAGGAGGGGGCGGAACGGCCTTCATTTTAACCCAGGCCCTCAGAGCTGGGGCAGCAGTTCGCTGCTAACAGCTGAGGAGGCAACATCCAGCTAAGCTGCTGCTCGGGACGTCTTGGAGGTAAAGGCAGGAGCTATGGGGATGGCAGAAGACTCCTGGTCCTGGGTATGACTGAAAACTGCTTCCTGCTGGAGAAGGGTGGCCTGGTGGGGATGTCTGTGGTGGAACAGTCCCCCAGAAATGCCAGGCCAGTTACCATCCACGATGAAAGGCGGTTAGGGGTGCCTTAAAACCCCAGCCCCCACATCCTGGTGGGTTATCCCAAGGTAGGGACAGGCATGGAGCCAGGCACAAACTAAAGAGAGGCACCTAAGCCCATAGGGTAAAAGACCCTGATGACATGGGGCCAGACACACCCAGTGAGAGGTACCTGAGCCCATAGGGGGAAAGGCTCCAATGACATGAGGCCAAGCACACCCTAGGAAGGGACATCTGAGCCCATACGGTGAGAGACCAGTGCTAGGAGGGCCAGGCACACTTAGGAGAAGCACCTGAGCCCCATAGGGTGAAAGACCCCAGTGGCCCCAGTGAGGGGGCAGAAGTACACAAAGGCCTGCATAAAGTAGGGGTGCAACGGCAACCCAAAGTGCTGTGCATGAGAGGGGCCAGCAGCTGCATTCAGCCTGGAGTACAGCATAAGGCTGTGGGTCACATAGAGTAGTTTGTGAGAGAATGACCTGAAGTGCTGTGTGCACCCCGGCTGGAGAGTGAGTAGTGAAGCCAAAGTGCCTCATAGACAGGGCCATTTTTGTGGGGGGTGAATCGGGGTGACTGCCCCTGGGTTCTGCTCTTGGGGGGGCCGCAGAGCTGGGCAGAGCGACCGCAGTGACTCAGCACCACCACTTGCTTAACATTCAGCCACTCAGCACCCCCCCTGCCAAATTCACCGCCAGCTTCTTCGCGTCCAGGGTGCACGGGGCAGGGCTCAGCACAGGCTGATTTGCCCCGGGCCTGCACCCTGCTCAGGTCATCTCTGCATGTAGAGTAGGGCCTGAGGGGGACCCAAAGTGCTGCATGGAGTAAGGCAGGTTGAGAGTGGTCCAGGAAGTGGACAGTATGTGAAAGGCCTGGTGAGAACAGGTGGAGTACAAGAGGCCCTGTGAGAGAGGGTGGTGTGAAAGAGGCCCAGTGGGAGGCAACATGCATGCATTGAATGTTAGAGGCCTTACAAGGGAAGGAACTTGGCCCAGACTTAGGCTAGAGCTATTCATCAACTTAGGTTGTCATCTGCGAGGCATGGGACATGATAAGGGAAGGTCGGAGTTGTGTGTAATGTTTTTGTCACCAGGGCAAGCAATGGGCAGCCTCCTGTGTTAGTAACATCTCTCATAATCATTACCATCAAGGCGTGGCAGATGAGGAAGGTGGGTGGGGAGCCCAGAAACAGGCGGGTGGGCCGACATTGTGGTTGAGCCCTGAGAGAGCCCCCTGTCACAGGGATGAAGATCATTGAATCATAGAAAATTAGGGTTGGTCACCTAGTCCAGCCCCCTGCTCAAAGCAGGACCAGCCCCAACTAGATAATCCCAGCCAGGGCTTTGTCTAGCCGGGTCTTAAAAACCTCCAAGGATGGAGAGCCCACAACCTCCCTGGGTAACCTGTTCCAGTGTTTTACTACTTTCCTAATGACAAAATTCTTCCTAATATCTAACCTAAACTTCCCTTGCTGCTACTTGAGACCACTGCTCCTTGTTCTGTCATCTGTCACCACTGAGAACAATCTAGCTCCATCTTCTTTCAAACCTGCCTTCAGGTAGTTAAAGACTGCTATTAAATCCCCTCTCAGTCTTCTCTTCTCCTGACTAAATAAGCCCAGTTCCCTCAGCCTCTCCTCATAAATCATGTGCCCCAGCCTGTTCACCATTTTCATTGCCCTTCACTAAACTCTCTCCAATTTGTCCACATCCTTTCTGTAGTGGGGGGCCCAAAACTGGACCCAGTACTCCAGATGTGGCCTCACCAGTGCTGAATAGAGGGAAAGAATCACTTCCCTCCTTATCCTGCTGGCAATGTTCCTGCCAATGCAGCTCAGTATGCCATTAGCCTTCTTGGCAACAAGGGTACACTGTTGGCTCATTCAGTTTATTGTCCTAGCACATCATCACACATAACACAACACACATTTCTCTTCAGTTAGAACAAAACTAGATGCTTTACTAATATGTTAGTGGGCTATCCCTATGCTATTTTGTTTAAAACCAAAGCAAAAACAAATATAACTGTTGGAATGTGCACTGATTTGCTAGATTATATATAAAGTTTTTAAAAAATTACAACTAAGCAAAATATAGTCAAAATAGTCAAAAGATATTGTCTCTTTAGTCCTGAGTTCATGTGGCCACAACTGAGATCAGGTTTTTAGCTAGAGCTAAAAACAGTCAGCAGGGCTGTGAAATAGCTGAGACACACATTACCAGGAATGGCTAACAGACAGCAAAACTGCAAAAGGATAGTTTGAATAGTGAAACATCAATACTATTAAAAGGATAGAGGGTCATTAACACCTAGAGAGTGGAGAGAGATTAGCAGGAAGGAGGGAGATTATAATAAACCAGAAAGTCATTTGACTCCTTCAGCACTGCCTGAACAAAAATGTTGCTGCCCTTCTCAGGAAAGGTTTTAATGTTTGGGTGGAGGAGTAGTTTGCATCTGCACCAGGGTCTGAGGCATGAAGACCCAACTAAAGCTGCAGGCAGAATTTATGAGGTGGCTACAGTGAAAACAGCCCAAGCACTTTAGACTATGAGGAAACTATTTCTGAGTTGTGCTGACGACTTCAGTTGTCTCTCTAGTTTTAATCCTTGGATTTCTCCTCTATTTGAATCCAGCTTCCTATTCCAAATAGAATTATTTCCTCCATCCTCTGCTTCTAACTTCATTTCTTCCAGCTCAGACTTTTGCTGCATTTCAGTATACACCAGTCACAGATTTTGATTAACTATTTCTGCCTCAGCATCTCTTTGTTGTTCTTCTAGTTTCTTTTCCCCTCTTCTACCCAGGGAATTACTTTCCTGAACAGATCTGAAGTGTGGTTACCCTTTTCTCCTCCAACTTCTTGCTAGTTGATGCTACCAGCAATCAGCTAATTAGGATAAAGGGCAGCCAAGAGATTGAAGACAATTTGTTTTTTATTTTAAAAAATCTACCTGTATATTAGAATATAGTCAGAACTAAACTTTATCTTGCACATCCTTTGTATGCTGTTTGGATTCCTAGCAAGTCCTGCAAGCAGTTATGCAGATGTTTTACCTAAGTCAAACTCTCATTGACATCAACAGATTTGCTCACGTGTGTAAAATTACACATGTGATGGATCGAAACCATAGCCTATAAGCTCTGACACAAAAACCTGGTTCACTGATGCTCATGAGGACCTGCATGGCATTGAAATATAAACAGTAATAGTTTTAAGTTCTGCTCTTGATTCTCAGATGCCTTTTTTTTTTCTTCTAGTAGTTGGTTCCCCATTCTCTCCACGTAGTTTACTTCTTTGAAATTATGCATTAATGAGAAAAGAGGAAAGGGATATTCCAAACACAGCATCACCAGACATAACTTTTTAGTGGATAGGACTGGGGTGGTCCAGGCTCAGAGGGGTGCATGCATCCTGCATAGCGGACTGTAACCACTATTCCAGGGTAGGGCCCATACTGATGTTGTTAAACAGCTGCTGGGGGCTATGTGGGAAGAAACTAACGTGCCATAAAACCTCCATGTTTCTTGTGCTCCCTAGAAACATAGTGGATGAGTAAAGTTACCTGTTAGTCTGTCCACATGATACTACTGTGACATGGTTCATATAAATTCACAGGTATTTTCAGGCCCACACCCAGGATATGAGGACATATTGCCACTCTGGAGGGCAGGGCTAGGATCCAGAAGGACCTGGATAGACTGGAAAAATGGTCTGAAATCAATCAGATGAGATTCAACAAGGACAAGTGCAAAGTCCTGCACTGTGGACAGAATTCTTGCATGCACAAGCACAAACCGGGGAATGATTAGCTAGGCCACAGTACTTGGGGCACCAGAGTAGAGCATAAGCTGAATGTGAGCCAATGTGTTCTTGTTACCAAAAAAAAAAAAAGCCAAAAAAATACTGGGTTTTATTGATAGGAGTGTCATTTACAAATTAAGGGTAAGCAATTCTTCTGCTCTATTCAGCACTGGTGAGGCCTAACCTGTGGTACTCTTGTCCAGTTTTAGAGCCCACACTTCAAGAAGGATGTGGGCAGTTTGGAAAGAGTCTAGTGGTGAACAACAAAAATGATTAGGGGCCTGAAAGGCAAGGCTTATGAGGAACGGCTGAAAGAACTGGGGTTATTTAGTCTGGAGAAGAGAGAGGCTGAGGGTGGATTTGACAACAGTCTTCAAACACCTGAAGGATGATTACAGAGAGGATGGAGTTAGTCCTTTTCCTGGGACCAAAGGGGACAGGATGAGATGCAGTAGCTTCAAGCTGCAACAAAGGATATTTAGGTTACAGATTAGGAGGAACTTTATGATTATGATTACGAGACTAGTTAAGCATTGGAACAGGCTACCTGGAGAACTTTTGGAATCTCTAACCTTGAAAATTTTCAGAAGCCTGTTGGACAGACACTTGGCTCGGATGGTATAGTCAAGAACGATCCTGCCTTGAGCAAGGGGCTAGACTAGATCTTGTGAGATTCCTTCTAGCCCTACTTTCCTATGATCTTGTAATGCAAACATGGCTACTTGATAGAATTAAAGCCCCCTTATCCTCCTACCACCAGTAGACAGAGTCTGTTCTCTTCTCCAGTTGCACCCTTCACTGGAATTTGAGACTTCTCCTCTCTCTGCAGATTGGCTGAAATTTTCAAAGGCTCCTAACTACAGGTGCACTGATACATCAGTCCCATATCAGATCAGCACCAATATAGAGAAAATTGACAGTACCGGAAATTGGCTTTTTTTGCCTGATGAGGCCAATAATGTGGATGATAAATGACCATGCATGTGCATAGACACAGCATGCATGGGGCTAGGAGCGCAGCCTGGCAGCTTAGAGACCAACGTCAGACTGGTAAATCTGTTGTGGGTGAAGGGTAGGGGAAGGGAACGGGCATGGGGGTCGCAGTTTGAGGCCCCCGTGGTGAGGGAGGGAGTGGGGCAGGGGCAGGCACTGCACAGCCAGTTCAGGGCAGGCGCGGGATGGAGCCATGAGAGGCTCCTCTGGGGGCACGGTTCCTGCCACTGTGCACACCCCAGGAGGGCATGGGGGGGGGGGTGTGCCCCTTGATTTGTGCGTGGAGTGGGGCAGGCTGCTGCTGTGGGATGGGCGGGGGCTGTGTGGGGCTCTTCCTGGCATGGGTGTTGGGCTGTACTGCGTTCAGGGTGGGCAGTGGTGATAGCAATGGGAGGTGGGATTGAGGGGGCTACGGTGAATTTTGGACTGGCTGCAGCGCCCCCCCCCCCCCCCCCCGCCACATAATCCCCTTCCAGCAACACCGCTGCCCACCCTGAGTGAAGCCCAGCCCAACACATGCCCCCCCCCCCCGCACCACCACTGGGAAGAGCCCAGTGCAGCCCTGGCCCTAGCCTACAGTGGCAGCCCACCCTTGTCCCGCATGCAGATTCAGGGGCACACCCCCCCCCCATGTCCTCCTGGGACGTGCACAGTGCTGGGAGCCACTCCCCATACACTCAGACAAGCTACTCATGGCTCTGTCCTGCACCCTGCCCCACCCTGGTTGTACAGTGCCTGCCCCTGCCCCAACTCTCTCCCTCACTGCGGGGACCTCAATCTGCACCCCCTACGCCCCTTCCTTCCCCCCACCCTTTCCCCCGCACCAGACTTACCAGCCTGACGCTGGTCTCTAAGCTGCCCGGCTGCATATCAGAATCAGACTGGTATTGGCCGATATGGCTCCTTAAAAATCAGCCACTGGTATCAGCCCAAAAATTCTCTATCAGTGCACCCCTACTCCTGACAGATTTGGATACCCAATTCCCATTATTTTTATGGAAATTCTGTTTTCAAATACCCTCGTTTGTTTTGAAATTTTCAGCCACTACATTGCCTGATCTTCATGCTTTTATAAGAACAAACCACCTGGGGACAGACCCAGTCCAGGCCCAGGAGAGTATAAAAGCATACTCTCCTATTAACCGGGTAACAAATGACCAGGGTCAGCAAACAGGGCAGTTTGCAAGCAGTTCGCAAGTCAGTTTGCAGCTCAGATTGCTGCCCCCTCTTTGAAGGGGAGCCTTTAAGGTAAGTTATTTCTTTAATTAAAAGTAACTAACCTACATATATTTAGTGTAAGTAACTACAACTCAGCAGTTAGACCAAGGGAACAAAATCCAGCCCATGGACTGGATCCAGGCATCAACTGATTGGATCTGGACCTGGCAGCAACTTCAGCTCCAGCAGCTGCATGGTGCTGGGAGGCCAGGACCGGTGTGCCAGATACTCACTCACTGGCTCTCTGGGCTGGAGCTGCCACCAGTGCGGAAACAGAAACATGAACCTGCCTACAGTTGTAATATGCCCAACTCCACCCCCAGTCTGGATTCAGCAACTGCCTCCACAGTTGCCCAAATACAGCTGGCAGCTTCCAGGTTGGAGCTCTGGGTGTCAGGGGGAGGGTATGCTAAAGCTGCAGGCAGGTATAGGCTTCCACATTGGTTCCAACCCCAGGAGGGAGGGTTGAGAGAGAGGGAGCAGGATGGAGGAGGCAGAAGCAGGAGAGAGAGACAGACACACAGATAGACAGACTGAGGGGTATGGTCCTCGACAGGTCATCAAAGCTCATTAAATGGTCTGTCAACTAAAATAATTGTCCAGCCCCAAGTTAGACATTAGACCAATACTTAAGTCCCTTGTTTAACTACAGCCCACAGTGAGGGGAAGTTCAAGGGGGAGTTCACCTGGAAGCGCTCTCTCACCTTCTTTTACTGTAAGCAGGAAGCGGGTTAGCAGGGAAAGGGGGACCTTTTGGAACCAAGAAGAAGTGAACAGGCCAGCTTACAAGGGAGTTTGATAGGGAAGGTCTGCTTCAAAAGGGTGCAGAAGAAAGAGGCAGCAGATTAAGAGATGTAGAGAAATGGTTGGAGGATGTCACTATGCCAGAGCCACTGCCTTTACCAGCTCTTCATCTGCTTTCACCTGTGAGGTGTCTGCCCAGGCAGGACAGCTCACCATTGAGGCATGCACCCAGGTTCTGGTTTGGTGCTGTGAAGACTGTGCTTCCAAGGACAGCCAGGTGGGGAAAGTGGCTACAATGCAAGTAGTGCCTCCTAGTGATGTCCCTCAGGAAGCAGGCAAGAGAGCTACAGGTGGACATGGTGAGGCTCTGAAACATCCTCTGCCATGAGGACTTCATCAATTCAGTGCTGGAGGAGACCTGAAGGACTGCCAGAGGCAGTTCTAGACAAGGAAGAGGACATGGAATCCCAGGAAGGTGGAAGATGGAACCTCGCTGTGGCAAAATGCCTTGCCAGCGTCTTCCCAGACCTGTCTTTGGGTTTCTTCTTGCCATTGTTCTATTACCTGTCTGTCAATTTGGTTACCATGGTCAATGTGGTGGGCAGGAAGCTCTCCCCACACCCTGCTTCAGGTAATCCTGAGGTGTAACCTGAGCCAGATACATTCCTGAGGGAGGGGAGAACCTGCTCCATCTCAAGTTTCCTGCCCTTGCAGATCAAGTGACCAGTTCTCTCACCTGACTGTCAACCTATTTGCTGGGATGCTCTAAGCCCTATTGTCTGGGCCAGCAGCCACACATAAGGGGTACATGGGGATGCACGTGCACCCCCTGAGAGTGCTGGTGTACCCCCTCACAGCAGCATTCCCTGCTTAGGCAGTGGGGGCAGGTGAGAGTGCTGGTGCCCCCCCTGAGAGTGTCAGCCAGGGAGTGAGGGCGCCAGCAGAAGTGCCGCTGGCCCTTCTGGGCACATCCCTGGCCCTTCTGGGTGTGCTGCTGGCTCTTCCAATCAGCATTCCTCTTACAGCCAGGTTAGAGGGAACGCCGCTTCCAGGTCAGTGCGTGCGATTGGCCACCGGGGGGGCAAGTGCCCCTCATGACTCAGGAGACACCAGTAGCCCATGGGCTGGGCACTTACCTCATAGTTTGGAGAAAGGGGCTTGACTAGTATTGCTTTTTATTTGATGCCAACCAATCAGTTTAACACCTGCCTGGTTGGACCGTGAAAGTGAGGTCATATGAAAGCACCAGGCTTCAGCCAGTGGGGTGCTGCTGGTGGGACCTTAGTGATGAGATCACAACAGGGGATAAAAGGAGTCGCCATGAGGAAGGAGGAGGAGAGCCATTTTTGACAGAGCCATGCTGGAGACAGCCATGCTGGAAAGCAGGGAGAGAGCTTCCATGCTGGAGCCCTAGGGCTCCTAAGGAGAGAGTAAGAGCAGCTGTACGCTGCAGCCCTCTCCTTCTCTCTTGAAATTGGACACACAAGAAACTGCCTGCCTCCGGAGGAAAGCTACCAGCCTCTGGATGATACTTGTGAGTAAGTTACTTGAGATCTATCTAGATATATAGCTTGCAGCACAGCAGTTGCATAACCAATGGCTACCTAGCCACACTGTTTGCTCAAAGGTTATTCTGTGATACCTCTCTATCCAGTACCCTACCCCAAACCTACTCCCTGTAACCAATAAAGTTCTCCCTCGTTCTAAGCATGGTGAACTGGCTGGGAGAGGGAAAGGGGCGTGACTTTGTGTCCCCTTGGTCTGGCTGACTAAGGGAGAACACTATTTATGCTTCAGGCTAAAGGAAGCACCCCAAATTCTAGCAGTGGGTCAAGCACCCTCTAGGATTACACGGCCTATGTTTCTCAGGGGGCACAGGACCAAGAACAGTCCAGACCCTAGGTGGCAGCAGCAGTACCCCCAGGCTCGCAGGTGTGTTTCAGGAAAGGGGTCGACCGGATGTGAGGTGCCCCAGAGAGGCATTCGGAGCCTGGTAGGTGGTCAGGTGTGATGAGGTGGGTGGCTCAGCGCAGGAGTGCCCCCTACTGGCCTGCCACACTCATGACCTCTGACAGTAAGCAGAAGTCTTCATATCCACCTGCAGCACTTTGCCTGGAGAACAGATATGGAGCTCTAGCAACAGAGGAGGAGGAGGAGTACATTCTGTTGGTGGAAGAGGCCAGGTCAAGGCATCCCCAAGCTTGGGAGGATCAAGACCATTGCCACCAAGAGGAAGTGATGGGTGGTGATGATGCATAGATTCATAGATTTCTAGGGTCGGCAAGGACCTATTAGATCATCAAGTCTGACCCCCTGCTCTGGGCAGGAAAGAGCGCTGGGGTCAAGTAACCCCAGCCAGGTACTTGTCTAATCTCCTCTTGAACACCTCCAAGGTAGGAGAAAGCACCACCTTTCTGGGAAGTCCATTCTATATTTTGGCAATCCTCACCATAAAGAATTTCTTCTTGATGTCCAATCTAAATCTAGTCTCCTTCAGTTTATGGCCATTGTTTCTAGTAACCCCAAGGGGTCCCCTGGTAAACAGAGTATCCCCTATTCGCTGCTGACCTCCCCGATGAGCTTGCAGACAGCCACAAGATCACCTCTCAGCCTTCTCTTGCGGAGGCTGAAGAGATTCATGTCCTTCAGTCTGTCTTCATAGGATTTTACCTGCAGGCCGTCAACCATATGAGTAGTCCTCCTCTGAACCCTTTCCAGGTTATCCACATCCCTCTTGAAGTGCAGCGCCCAAAACTGGACACAGTACTCCAGTTGCAGCTTCACCAATGCCACATAGAGGGGAAGAATCACCTCCCTAGACCTGCTCGTGATGTGCCTGCTAATGCAAGACAGTGTGCAGTTAGCCTTGCTTATTACCTCATCACATTGGTGACTCATGTTCATTTTTGCATCGACGGTGACTCCGAGATTCCTTTCTACTGCTGTGCAACATAGAATGGTACTTCTGAGTCTATAGGTGTGTTGGTGATTTTTTTCTCCCCAGGTGCAGCACTTTGCACTTATCTTTGTTAAATTGCATCCTATTCTCATCCACCCATTTCCCCAGCCAATCCAAATCCACCTGAATTCACTCCCTACCCTCTAGTATGTTTACTATACCCCATAGTTTGGTGTTGTTTGTGAATTTGGACCGAGTGCTTTCTATACCCTCATCCAGATCGCTGATGAAGATATTGAACAGTACTGGTCCAAGGGCCAAGCCCTGGGGGACACCACTGCCCACATCTCTGAAGACTCCTTTCTGCAGCGGCTGGAGGCATCCATCTGCTGGCCTGACCAGTTGCATATTAGTAAAGCATCTAGTTTTGTTCTAACTGGAGAAAAATGTGTGTTGTGTTATGTGTGATGATGCGCTGGGACAATAAACTGAATGAGCCAGCAGTGTGCCCTTGTTGCCAAGAAGGCAAACAGCATACTGAGCTGCATTGGTAGGAGCACTGCCAGCGGGTTAAGGAGGGAAGTGATTACTCCCCTCTATTCAGCACTGGTTAATTGGTTTCTAAAGTCCTGATTGTCACACAGTTTCATAATCTTCAAGATAGACAGGGTGTCTAACCCAGGCAAGCAAGAAGGCCAGTGGATATACACATAGCCTGGGAAATTTGTGATCATGTATCATACTGTTCCATAACATGAGATAAGGTGGCACCAGCTCACAAAGCCCAAGAGTTGGGGGCCTGAGTTCCAGTTTTGGAGAAGCAGACCAAATTAGGAAAAGACCCAGAAAGCCCAAATTAGGATGTGTACATGTGATGGGCTTGTGAAACAAAGGAATATGCTGACAGGACAGAATGTGGCCAGTATGATGACCACAGAAAGACCAATCAGCAATAGCCATGGATGAAGCATCATTGGGAGGGGGAAAGAATACAAAAGAAGGGACAAGGGACTTTAGAACAGCAAGGGGTCCCTGAGAGAGGAACCCGAGGCACGATGGACAGAGGGCATAGCACCAGCCCATCTCATCCACCTCACTGTGGAGGGCTAGCCTTGGCCTCCAGCCTCCAGACTACTGACATCTGACATTCAAGAGAGAACCACAGAGTGAAACTAGCATCCTGGCCAGACATTCCTTGACTTTGAGACAGCCCTAGGATTGGTAGATATATAGAATTGTTTGCATTATTCTTTTTGTTATCACTGTGTATCAATAAAAGTTGCCTATTATTGTATGGAAAGGTCATGGTCGGTCTGAGGGTTTGGGTCTGTTTGGAACAAGGGTATCTGGGTCATAAATCCAGTGCCAATATTCAGGAATACTAGTAAGTATGGCAAAAGACCAGCTTGGCTTAGCAGGAAACTCTCCAGTGAATTAAAACACAAAAAGGAAGCTTACAAGAAATGGAAACTTGGACAAACAACTAGGGAAGAGTATAAAAGTATTGCTTGGGCATGCAGGGATGAAGTCAGGAAGGCCTTCTATTATGAGATGACTGGCTCTGTGGATGCAGGGAGAATAGTGGATATGCTATGCCTTGCTTTTAGCAAGGCTTTCAATGCAGTCTCCCACAACATTCTCACAAGCAAGCTAAGGAAGTGTGGTTTGGATGAATGGACTGTAAAGTGGATAGAAAACTGGCTGGATCATTGGGCTAAAAGGGTAGCAATCAATGGCTCAATGTCTAGTTGGCAGCCGGTATCAAGTGGATTGCCCCAAGGGTCAGTCCTGGGAGCAGTTTTGTTCAATATCTTCATCATCGAGGTGAAAGATGGGATGGAGTGCACCCTAAGCAAGTTTGCAGATGACACAAAACTAAGGGGATTAGTAGAGGTAGGGCAAGGATTCAGAGAAACCTTGACAAATTGGAGGATTGGTCCAAAGGAAATTTCAATAAGGACAAGTGTAAAGTGCTACGCTTAGGATGGAAGAATCTCATGTACTGCTACAGCCTGGGGATTGACTGGCTAAGCAGCAGCCCTGCAGAAAAGGACCTGGGGGTTACAGTGGACAATAAGCTGAATATGAGCCAACAGTGTACCCTTGTTGCAAAGAAAGCTAACAGCATACTGGGCGGCATTAGTAGGAGTGTTGCCAGGAAATTAATGGAAGTGATTATTCCCTTTTATTCATCACTGGTGAGGCCACATCTGGAGTACTGTGTCCAGTTTTGGGCCTCCCATGACAGAAAGGATGTGGACAAATTGGAGAGTTCAGCAGAGGGCATCAAAAATGGTTAGGGGCTAGGGGACATGACATATGAGGATAGGCTGAGAGAACTGGGCTTGCTTAGTTCAGAGAAGACTGAGAGGGGATTTGGTAACAGCCTTCCACTCCATTAAGGGTAGTTACAAAGAGGATGGAGCTAGACTGTTCTCAGTGATGGGAGATGACAGAACAAAGAGCAATGATCTTAAGTTGCAGGTAGGGAATTTCCAGTTAGGTATTAAGAAAAACTCTCTCACTAGGAAGGTAATTAAGCACTGGAATAGGCTACCTAGAGAGGTTATGGAATCTCTATCCTTAGAGGTTTTTAAGACCCAGCTAGACAAATCCTTGGCTGGAATGGTGTAGTTGGTGATGATCCTGCTGAGGAGGAATCCTGCAGAGGATTGAACTACGTGACCTCCTGAGGTCCCTTCTAAACCTTCTAGTGCAAGATAGACAGCATTTCTTATGTAAAGCTTTATCCCATCCTTTGACTTTATGGTGCACCCAGAAACCCTTTTGTTATAAGCTAATATATAAAGATTTTATTTATGCTAACAGTAATTTCCTGTTGGAAACTTTGCAGCTCTGAAAGCTTTATGACTTTCACTGTGTGAGAATAATTTACTCATTAGTAACAGACTGGAATGGTTCTGATATTTTCCATTACTATGCAATTTTTTGTAAGAGAATGGAAAAAGTAGGAGGAGATCACAGTGTGATATGGGACATTCAGATTATGAAATACCTTTTGGGGTTTATCAGGAGATTATCTGGAATTCTCTGCCCTTGAATATTCTGGTAGAATCTACTCAGATTCAGAGCAGAAAAAGAACAATTATTTACAGACCTGGTTCTTTATGGAGTTATGCGTGGTTCTGTGTATTTAAACATTATGATTCTTCTTGAAACATTCAGGAGTTAATCGTTCACTGTTTTCTGAGGCTAGGAATATTGGGCCCTGGTATTTTTTACCTGTCTTTGTAGATCAGGTGGTTATGCCCCATGCAATCGCAGTGGGCTTTGGTGGAACCTAGCCCTTCCCATCTGTTCTCATGTGTGGACTTGCCAGATATGCATTGCCCAATCCCATCCTGCTAGAAAAAAGAACAGGCGTTCATTTTATACATACACTCATCTTGCTTGCCACAGCCTTTCACTACTTTGGGAAACAGTGCTAGAGGGAAGAAATATGGATACTGTTATTTGTATGTATCCTAGTCAACTGGAACATCCAGCTACCTGAAATGTAATTATTTCCTCCCAAAGCAAAAGATTGCTTCCCCATAAATGTTATTACTGTATTTACTTGAATGTAAGGTAACTGCTCCAATAAGTAGATTCTATGTATGGAAAAATTATAAATTTGTTATTATATTCCAGGTATACAATCTAATTATTGGAGATTTGCCTTGAATTTGTACCCCTCTCAGTGCTAGAGCAAGGAAAATAAGTCTGGGGGGGCCAGGTACCTGCTTTGCCCCCCAAACTTCTTTCCCTTGCAACCCCTTCCTCTCCTCCTTACTGCCAGGCCCTGCCCCACC
This sequence comes from Alligator mississippiensis, assembly GCF_030867095.1. Lineage (NCBI taxonomy): Eukaryota > Metazoa > Chordata > Crocodylia > Alligatoridae > Alligator > Alligator mississippiensis. Next base: position 20,725,853 of record NC_081825.1, read on the forward strand.
TGGGCACATGAAAGTGAGAAACACATTTGTAAACATATTTGTGGGAATTTGCATGTAGTGCCCATAGATTTAGTTCACCCCCAGAATTAATGCTGCAATTTTTTGAAACTGCTACAAGTTTTAGCACAGGTACTCCATAAACACACCTTGAAGCAGCGTTTTGGCACTTACATATAGCACAAACTTTCCTTTTTTCTCTCACACACATACCCCTATACCCATTACCATCCTCTCTCATGACCAACATGGCTCACTTGACAGTCCGTAATATACATCTACTGTTAACCATCATCTCCCATACAATAACTGCACCTGCATGCCCATCATTATCTCCTTTAACCATTGCAAACATGCAAAACCACCTCCATGCCCTTTACTCTCCCCTCCCCACCTCCCACCCTCCTGCTCCACAACCCCTTTGTTTCTTTCCCCAATCCTTAGTCCATGTCATCTTCGTTATCCTCCTCCCTGTCATCCTCATCACTCACGTCCTCTTTGTCATGATCATCATCCTCTTCCACGTCATCAGTGTCTTCTTTGGGGATCCCGGACAGTCTGTGCCATTCTTTCCTCTTCCGTGTGACTTCTGCTGTCTTCTCCCTGTTGTCTCTTTCTGTCTTCTTATAGTATAGCTGTAGCTCAGTCATTCCTGTTCTGATGCAGTCATCAACTGGGAGGTTTGTGTGCCTATACATGAGCAGGTTCCTAGTCTTTCACAGAGTATTTCTGAACCAAAACATGAACTAGTCAAAGTGGACTGTCAGGTCCCTGGCTGCTTGGTCAGGTATCTAAACAGTGCCATCTCTCTGGTTCCTGTGACCCTTGTCACCACCTAGAGGAGTTTGCTTACTCTCCCCCACACTTCCCTCCTGGCTATCTGCCAGCTCAAGTCCCTGTGCTCCTTTTGCATATCCTTTTGGAAGATTCATTCCCACATGCCTGTGGACATACTACCTGGTGATGGCTGCTAGGCCAACAGTATGTTTTTTGCCCTTATCACCTTACACTGGTTTGTCACGGTCATTGGGGTCTCGGTGTGTAACTCATATCTGTTCCAGAAGCAATCCAGGACTTTGTAGAACCATGGCAGGTCCATGGTCCGTGGGTGCACATATGCCCTGCAAAATACTTCATGAAGCAGGCTGTATTAGAGTCTGCTCCAGCTGCCAGTTTGCAGATCTAGCTCGTATACTTCCCTGGCAGGGGAAATACCATGACCACTAAGGTGGTTTTCCTACTGGCAGGGGAAAACCAGGGAGTAGTACCCTGATCAAGTTAGCTTCCCACATTCACTTCCAGTGGGAAGATCTTGGCTACATGCAACTTTGTGAAAATGGGAGACTCCTCTCTAGCTTGCTCCTGTGGCCATACAGCTGAGGGCAAGCAAAACTCTAGGGCATCTGAACCCCAAGCCTCCTGGCTTGGGCTTGCACATAGGATCTGGCCAAAGGATTTGGAAGTATCTGAAGATCCAGGCTGGGATGGAGGATACTTGCCAGGAGCAGGGCCACATATGGTTCTTGCATGATTCAAATGGATTTGGATCTGATCTGGCTAATTTGACCTGGGACATGAATTTTTTTAAAGGAAAAAGTTAGGTTCTATTGAGTTTTGCTCACTCAGTAAGATTCAAAACTGATTTATACACAGATTCACAGAAGTTTAGGGCTGGAAGGAACCTCATGAGATCATGAGAGATTACCAAAGAGGAGTATACCTCCTCTGCTCGTGATTGTAGGGAGGCAGTTAGATGGGCCAAAGCTACCATGGAGCTGAGGATGGCATCCCAAGTTAAGGATAACAAGAAATTGTTTTTCAGCTATATAGGGAGTAAAAGGAAGGCCCAGGGTGGAATAGGACCCCTACTAAATGGGCAGAAGCAATTGGTGATGGACAGGGGGGACAAGGCTGAACTCCTCAACGAGTTCTTTGCCTCAGTGTTCCTAAGTGAGGGGCAAGACAAGTCTCTCACTGGGATTGTAGAGAGGCAGCAGCAGGGCGCCAGACTACCATGCGTAGACCCTGAGATGGTGCAGAGTCACTTGGAGGAACTGGATGCGTTTAAGTCGGCAGGCCCGGATGAGCTCCATCCAAGGATACTGAAGGCACTGGCCGACATCATTGCAGAGCCACTGGCGGGAATATTTGAACACTCATGGCGCGCGGGCCAGGTCCCAGAGGACTGGAAAAGGGCCAGTGTGGTCCCCATTTTCAAGAAGGGGAGGAAGGAGGACCCGGGCAACTATAGGCCAGTCAGTCTCACCTCCATCCTAGGCAAAGTCTTTGAAAAAATTATCAAGGCTCACATTTGCGAGAGCCCGGCAGGACAAATTATGCTGAGGGGGAACCAGCACGGGTTTGTAGCAGGCAGATCATGCCTGACTAATCTAGTCTCTTTTTATGACCAGGTCACAAAACGTCTGGATGCAGGAGTAGGGGTTGACGTCATAAACTTAGGCTTCAGGAAGGCCTTTGATATGGTATCCCACACCATTCTGGTGAACAAGTTAAGAGGCTGTGACGTGGATGACTACACAGTCCACTGGGTGGCAAATTGGCTAGAGGGCTGCACCCAGAGAGTCATAGGGGATGGGTCGGTATTGACCTGGAAGGGTGTGGGCAGCGGGGTCCCGCAGGGCTCGGTCCTTGGACCGATACTCTTCAATGTCTTCATCAGCGACTTGAACGAGGGAGAGAAGTGTACTCTGTCCAAGTTTGCGGATGACACAAAACTGTGGGGAGAAGTGGACACGCCAGAGGGCAGGGAACAACTACAAGCAGACCTGGACAGGTTGGACATATGGACAGAAAACAACAGAATGCAGTTCAACAAGGAGAAATGCAAAGTGCTGCACCTAGGGAGGAAAAATGTCCAGCATACCTACTGCCTAGGAAATGACCTGCGTGGTGGAATGGAAGCGGAAAGGGATCTTGGAGTCCTAGTGGACTCCAAGATGAACATGAGTCGGCAGTGTGACGAAGCCATCAGAAAAGCTAATGGCACTTTATCGTGCATCAGTAGATGCATGACGAACAGATCCAAGGAGGTGATACTTCCCCTCTATCGGGTGCTGGTCAGACTGCAGTTGGAATACTGCATGCAGTTTTGGGCGCCACACTTCAAGAGAGATGTGGATAACTTGGAGAGGGTCCAGAGAAGGGCCACTCGTATGGTTAAGGGCTTTCAGGCCAAGCCCTATGAGGAGAGACTGGGGCACCTGGACCTCTTCAGCCTCCGCAAGAGAAGGTTGAGAGGCGACCTTGTGGCTGCCTATAAGTTCATCACGGGGGCACAGAAGGGAATTGGTGAGGTTTTATTCACCAAGGCACCCCCGGGGGTTACAAGAAATAATGGCCACAAGCTAGCAGAGAGCAGATTTAGACTGGACATTAGGAAGAACTTCACAGTTCGAGTGGCCAAGGTCTGGAATGGGCTCCCAAGGGAGGTGGTGCTCTCCCCTACCCTGGGGGGTCTTCAAGAGGAGGTTAGATAAGCATCTAGCTGGGGTCATCTAAACCCAGAACTCTTTCCTGCCTATGCAGGGGGTCGGACTCGATGATCTATTGAGGTCCCTTCCAACCCTAGCATCTATGAATCATCAGGTCCAGCCACCCTGCTCCGGGGAGGGAAGACTGCTGGGGTCAAATAACCCAATTTGGCTAATTTGACCTGGAATACGGAAAATTCCCTTCCCCTCCCTCCCCCCCAAAAGTAGGTTCCTTTGATCCTTGCTCCACCCAAATTTTAAAGCCAAGCGCCCAGGAGGGACTGCAGCATTTCTATTTGGGCAGAATTGAGTTAATTGATTTCATGGCTCTTTGTCATCTCCCTGATTCCTGCTAATCTCCCTCCACTCCACATGTACACAGTAGATCTTGGGTTGCTTTTAAATACCAAAGGTGATCTCCTACTTAAAAAGGTTGGAGACCACTGCTGTACATGCAAGTACTTGCTTGTATGTTATTCATTTTATCTTTGCTGCCTGGCATGTTCCTATCTCTGTGGAGTTTCAAGCAACACATATGCAGCATCTTTACAGTTTAAAATAATAAATATTTCAAATGCTATGTTTCTTGGGGGAACAGTTGGAATCTTCTTAAATCCACAAAGAGAATATTGCTAACTTGTATTATGATAGCACTCTGAGGCCCCACTAAGGGCGTCATCATGCTGGTGTCCCTGCAGTCTTGTTTATGCTACTTCAATTGCAGCATGTTCCCCAGTTGTGACAGAAACAACAGGAAGCTGTACTGGCTCTGATCCCGACACAACTCAATGGATTGTTCATTACCTGAAAAATGCTTGAGATCCAAGAGAACCTAAAGATTTAAATTACTGACCTAGCCCAGAGTTTAAAAACTGAGAATTTGCTAGTTTTGCATTATCTCAGCTGTTAAAAGGACATTCTGTGTTGTTACAACTGCGTCAGCACTTCTCTGACATTTTATTTTCAGCTAGAATTTTAATTCATGAGTTGGTATCAGTGTCTGAGCATATTTTAAAATATATATTCCCAGTGAAAAATACGGAATGATGGTTGTGCATATAAAAAAAATTAGTAGGTTTTTTTCGTCCTTTGGGTGAAGTGAGCAGACTTAGACAAGATGACCCCCACCATTTCAGTCTTACATTAATGACTTGGGGCCAGTCCCTTCAAAGGCTTAAGTGCATTTGTGAATCAATGCAATCGTGTCAATGTGACTTTCTCTTCTTGTTAATCAGGCATGTACAGAACTGTTTGTGGGATAAGGGTCTAAAAGTGAGCTCCACTGAAGGCTCAGACCATATTGGGACAGGATTTGATTCTCAGGGTAGTAATGGGGGCAATTTGCAAGGCCTTATGTGTGACAGAAATGGGCCACAGGAGCAGCCATGATGCCCCAGTGGTTCATGCCTTCAGGTACCCTCCCTTTTCTCTCACCTACCATGCCTTGATGGAGTTACTTGATTATAAAAAGGGAGGTTGCCCCCGGATCCCAGAGTGAGCCTTCATCAGGTCTTCGGCCAGCCGGTCCCTCCCAGACCCAGTTGATCCCAGTCCTGCTCCTGAAACACTAAGTGGCCCTCCTGGCTCTCTGTCCATGGCCCAGGGCACCCTTTGTCTTAAGGCCTCCTTTTGCTACTCATGGCCCCCTTTTGCCACTACAGCCATGCCCATGCCTCTCAGATGTGACTCTGTCCACAGTTCAGTCCTTGTGTAGGGGCCTCAGCCACAGCCCACTGATTTGGGCCCAGCTCTCTCTGCCCTAGCCCTTGCTGTGTTTGTGGTCTCTGGGCCCCTTGGCCCTGCCTTGTACCTAGTCTCAGTCCCCTCCAGTATCTCTGACCCAGAGTAAAGCTGCTCTCAGTTTGGTTCAGCCCCCACCTCCGAGTCCCTGACCCAGGGCGAGGCTCTAAGCTGGGTGCCCCTGCAACATCCCTGTGGCCTCCTCTTCATCCCTTACAGCAGGGACAGGCAATTATTTCGGGTGGAGAGCTGCTTACCGAGTTTTGGCAAGCTGTCAAAGGCCGCATGGGTAGCCCCACCCCTTGACAGGTGCCCCACCCCCTGGTCATCATCTCATGACCGTAAGTGCCAGCCCCTAACCCCGAACCTTTGCCACCAGAAGTCTCTCTCCTTGCCCCCAGAAGTACTCCTTTCAGCAAGGGGTGTTGCCATCTCAGAACCAGAAAAATACCACAGTATATTCTAAAAATCAAACATCTACAAGATTCATTAATTTGATTTAAAAAATATTTTTGTCCTGATTTACATGCGTTTGTGTAGTGTACATAGAGGTGATTGCACAATAGCTTAAAATGAAGTCTTACTCTTGTATATTGTGGGGGGGGCATGAGGGGTGGGTATAGGTTTGTGGGGGACTGTGGGTGTGTTAAGGGGGCTTGTAGGTGGTGGATAGGTGTGGGGGGAGGGAGCATGTGGGGGGTGGGTGGCTATGGGTGTTGGTGTGCCTGTGGGGGTTTGTGGGGGGCGGCAGATAGGTGTGGGGGTGGGGTGAGGGAGCATGTGTGTGTGGATATGTGGGGAGAAGTATGCGGTTTGTGGGAAGCTGTGTGTGGGGTGGAGGGTGGCTGGGGTGTGTGAGGGTGTGGGGTCTGCATGTATGGCAGTGCAAGGGGGGGTGTGGGTGCCTGTGTATGGTGGGGTGTTCATGTGGGACATGCACACACACACACACACACACACACAGTCTGTCCCTCTCTCACTGCATGCATGCATGCATGCACACACACACTCTATCCCTCCCTCACTGCACACACCCACCTCCCCTGCTCCTGGCCCCAGGGTACCACCACAGGCTCTGTGCTCCCGTGGTCCAGTCATGCAGCCAGGAGCCACATGGTGCAGGAGCAGCTGGCAGGCAGGTAGGGAAGCACTGAAAGCCGCGGCAGGAAGAGTGGGGTGGGAGTGAGTGGGCACGTGGAGTGCAGCAAGAGCAGCACAGGAGCACAGGGCCAGTGCTTGCGAGGCCCAGAGCAGGGCAGGAGGAGCGGGGAGGCTGAGCTGGCAGGGGCTCTATGGAGCTGGGCCGGGGTGTGCCAGCAGGGAGAGTTCTTAATAAGAACATAAATGCAAACCCACAGACTGTGTAATAAAAAAACCCCACCTCTCCCCCATTGGGTCACTAACTTCCTCACAGGCTATAAGTCCCCTTTAGCTCTATACTTGCATCTCTCTGGGATAGCGTGGGTGCCAGTCTCTTTCTGCAGCCACCTTGCTCCACAGCTCCTCTCCTTGCTGCCTGCAGGACCAGACTGCTTCAGGCACTGGCCTTATGTGCGTCCAGAGCCCCACACCGTTTCTGTTTAGCCCTGATGGCTGGTGGCTTAGTTGAGCTGCTTGTAGTTCTTTCCCTAGATGTCTGCCCCCTGTGCAGCTCACTGTTTGCAGTTAGTTCCCAGAGGAATTGACCCCCAGGGTCCTATTGTTATGGGCCTATCTGGTTTTTGGCAGCTAGCCCTCTAAAAATTAGCCTGCTTCCTAGTTGCCAGCCCCAGAGTAAACCTAGACTGCTGCAGCATTTTCTTAATGTAACAGGAATGTTCTGGCTCCCTCTTACACCTTCCACCACCTCCACAAGACCTATACAAGGAATGGAAATTAAGAGTAACTTACATGTTTAATGTTACTATAGTGCATAAACTTTTTGGTACATTAAAAAAAAATCAGTTGCAACTGCAGGGTCAAAATAAAGTATCAAGGATATGAATGATGCGTTTACTTAACTAGGAAAAAAGTTTGGTTTAGCCCAAGATTTGGGAACTCTTACATTCTAATACTGACTCTGACATTGTTTTGCTGCATCTCTTCAGCAAATCACTTAAGGTGCTTCTGAACATGTTATCTTAAGAAGCTAATATCCTTTTCAAATCTGGCTTAGCACCAGATTTTTAAAGGTACTTTAGGTGCCTAAAGATGCAGATAGATACTAAATGGGATTTTCAAGCTTTAGTAAATCTCATTAGAGCCCGATCTGCATCTTTAGGTGCCTAAATACTTTTAAAATCCCTAAGGATATGTCTATGCTGCAAGATGCCTGGATATTCAGGGGAGTAGAGACTGGAGTGGAAGGTATGCAGAAGAAGCAGAAAATACAGGAACAAGGAATTCTGGACAGTAGTGTAGCACCCCATGGGCTTCAAGAGTGTCAGCTAACCTTTGCCAAGCCATGTTTTTACAGCATGCAGGTAGGTGAGCAGAATAGTTTATTGTTCTTGTGCAGGGCCAGGCCCTGGCATGGTTTTTGTGCTTTTCTAGGCCCTTGTACAAGATTCCCTGTGGGGACATGCCCCTCTGGAGTTTCCACCACAGGCACAACTGCTTGTGCAGCAACAGGTACTGCTGAAACACAAGCTACACTATAAGTTACCTTAAGTGCAAAGAACCCTGATAGCCCCATCTCTTCCAACCTCTCTGTTGCATTACTATACCCTGCAGATTATCCAAGAGCTGGAATTGTTAGTGGTTCACTGGGAGATGGATAGTTCAAGCAATTACAGGGACGCATGGTTTCCATGTACTAAACCTTTTTATAGCTGCACACCAGGGGTGGGCAAAATGTGGCCCATGGGACACATACGGCCTGCCAGACCATTCTATCCGGCCCACGGGGCCCCTAAAAGTTTAGAAAATTAATATTTATGTGTCCCTAGCTGCCATGCGCCCCTTGATGGCTTGCCAAAACTCAGTAAGCGGCCCTCTGCCCAAAATAATTGCCCACCCCCGCTTCATACCCTACAGAGCAGAGGAGAAAAGAGAATAAGAGGGGCATATCACATAGTTTATATCACTATCACAGATGCAGCCTGCAGTTCTTCGCAGGTTTTGGTTTGGCTTTGGTTATTTTGGTCTGTGCTTTTGTTTTCCAGGTTGTGCCTTGTTTGCTTAAAAAAAACTAGTTAGTTACTAACCATTAGTTAGTTGCTTAAAAAAACTAGTTAGTGAACTAACCATTCAGTTAGTTTGAGACTATTATTCTTTTTTCCATTGCTGTAACCAAACTGAATGAAGCTCTGCTTTTGTTTAGCACTTGTTATCTCCTTACTTGTAAGGAAACAAAATGAAACCATTTTGAAGGTTTTCTTGAAGTCTCAGTAAACAGTGAGCAATCAACAGAAGTTAATTACATAGCACCCTATAGCCCCCAAACTAGCAATCACACAAACTTGGGTTTAAACTGATATTTTATTCAGCCCTCAGCCAAATGAGGCCTATATAATTACTGTAATCAAGCAAAATATACCTTACAAAGATTAGCAGTGCTTTTACCCCAGGAGTTATGGGAAATGCACAGCAAGTTCTTTTAAAATCCCTTGTCTATCAATATAAGATGTCCTACAGTAACACATGAATCCAGCAAGCAGCAGATGCTTTTACAATTCACTTCTGCACAACATTATTATGCATGACCAGGATGTGAGTAAAGAGATGTCTGTAATTTCCTTTGTTTCCCTGACCCTGAGCTGGCATTGCTTATGGGATGGTTTCCAGTTGCATGAATCAGCCTTTGAAATGTCTAACCCACCAATCTGTACCTACTAAGAAAGTAACTGAGTTTTTTCACATCCTGGTAAAACTTAAAAGTCATGACAGGAAAGGATGGATGGACACCGCAAAACAATGGTGGATGCCTGCACCCTATCAGTCAGGCAGAGTATGGCCATAGTTGGTCCAAACATGTAAGTGCCAGAAGCGCTCAGAACCCTGGTGTCACGTCCCTTTGCCACTACTTTCCCACACTGATATAATGCACCAGTCCCCTGTGGTCCTCCAATTCCTGGAAAATTGGAACAGTTTGGAAACCCCATATTCCAAAAGGCAGCTATTATTTCACGCACATTCCAAGTGCCTATAATCTGGAGGGAAATAACTTACACAGTGGCACTGCAAACTCCTGCTACAAGCAGCCTGACAGTTGATTTGCCAACACCACATTTGTTAGCCATGGACCTACAGCAGTCTGGCATAGTGATAGCAATATGTAGCAACTTGCTTCTGTAGGCACCCCACAGATGTTGCTATGGGGTTCCCAACTGTAGAGGCTCTCCAGTTGTGTTTGTACCCTCTGACCTCTCTTCCCTTTTAGTATTCTCTCTACCACATCTTGATGTAAACTTAATAGGGGAGGCTGCCTGGAGGGTAAGGCATGCTTCAAAGTAACAACCCTTTGTTTGGTCTGGAGCTTCCTGGCCCTGTCCCATTTTTACTTTAGGACCCACTGCTCAGGGCTGCCAGCTCTTAGCTCAGCTTTGGGTCACACTTTGTGGGTGATATCTACCACATCATACATTAGTGGTTCCAGATCATACTCAGCCCACTTGACTGAGCTTCAAGTTCAGCGTGTCCCCAGTCATCCCTTTCAGTGGCCTCCACCTCCCTCCAGCCATGATCTGGTTCTTCAGGGAACAAGATGAAAAACCCCAAAATGCCAATGCCCATCCCCAGGCACAGCAATGTCCCACAGGGGTTCAGCTCACTCTATATGGCAAGCTCCAAGTAGAAAGAAAACTAAACAGAAAAAATGCACAGGGTATTTAGGTCTGCGGCTTATTTTTGCTCAGGCTTCTTTCCAAGTCCCCCTTGCCACAGTGTGTGCATCTGTCCTTGTGCCTCCCAGGGAAGGCTCTTGCTCCAGCAGCTCCCTCAGCCAGACTGCTCCTTTCTGGTCTAATGCTTGGGCTTATGTAGCAGGCTCTGGGTCACCTGCCCCTTCACTTCCACTCCTTGGGTCATCCAGCTTTGTCAGCACCTGGATGGTGTCAGCTCTGATGGCTACCTTGTTTCACATCCTCAGCCTGCCTGTGTAACCCGGGCGGTACTCCAAAAGGCACCCCCTCTCCAATTGAAGGGATCAAAGCAGGTGCACAAGCACTGTGGGAGGTGTAGGGACTCTCCTCCCTCTATAAAGCAGAGCCAGACCACCACTGGGGACTTAACCATATACCTTTTAATGAGGGAACAATACTGGGAACATAACAGGCATAATTATTAAGGGACCGATGCTCTTCAATATCTTCATCAGCGACTTGGATGAGGGAGTGAAGTGTACTCTGTCCAAGTTTGCAGATGACACAAAACTGTGGGGAGAAGTGGACACGCCGGAGTGCAGGGAACAACTACAAGCAGACCTGGACATGTTGGACATATGGGCAGAAAACAACAGAATGCAATTCAACAAGGAGAAATGCAAAGTGTTGCACCTAGGGAGGAAAAATGTCCAACATACCTACTGCCTAGGAAATGACCTGCTGGGTGGAACGGAAGTGGAAAGGGATCTTGGAGTCCTGGTGGACTCCAAGATGAACATGAGTCGGCAGTGTGACGAAGCCATCAGAAAAGCTAATGGCACTTTATCGTGCATCATCAGATGCATGATGAACAGATCCAAGGAGGTGATACTTGCCTTCTATTGGGCGCTGGTCAGACCGCAGTTGGAGTACTGTGTGCAATTCTGGGCGCCACACTTCAAGAAGGATGAGGATAACCTGGAGAGGGTCCAGAGAAGGGCCACTCGTATGGTTAAGGGCTTGTAGACCAAGCCCTATGAGGAGAGACTGGGGCACCTGGACCTCTTCAGCCTCCACAAGAGAAGATTATAGGCAGCCACAAGGTCACCTCTCAAGTTCATCACGGGGGCACAGAAGGGAATTGGTGAGGTTTTATTCACCAAGGCGCCCCCGGGGGTTACAAGAAATAATGGCCACAAGCTAGCAGAGAGCAGATTTAGATTGGACATTAGGAAGAACTTCTTCACAGTTCGAGTGGCCAGGGTCTGGAACGGGCTCCCAAGGGAGGTGGTCCTCTCCTCTACCCTGGGGGTCTTCAAGAGGAGGTTAGATAGGCATCTAGCTGGGGTCATCTGAACCCAGAACTCTTTCCTGCCTATGCAGGGGGTCGGACTCGATGATCTATTGAGGTCCCTTCTGACCCTAGCATCTACATGAATAATCAAGGAGGTATAGTGGACACTACAGTGCCCCAAGGGGCAGGATTCAACAAAGGTTAGACATTTACAATTATTGACAAAAGACAGGGTTAACAAACTATAAAACACAAACAGCAGAGCAAACAATACTGGTTGGGGAAATAAAAGGCACAAAATACAAAATGTCAAAGGACAAAGAAATATAGGGCCTAGGTACCACAATGCCCCCCTTCCACTGCAAGAGGAATTTCATCTTGTTAGCTCACTCACCCCAACTCACTAAAGCTAGGACTTGAACTTGGATCTCTCTTGTGACAGGCAGAAAAACTGCCACACAGCCACCAGTGCTGGTACTGCTCCAAGCTATGAGGGGTCTTGACCTTCGTGGAGCCCTGGCCTCACATCAAGCTGCCTGGTCTCTGATTGGAGGAGCTGGAAGCCAAGCTGGGAACCCCTCAGGTCACTGCTCAGATCCTTGCTGAAGCAGGAAGCCTCTCCTGCTGGCCACAGCCTCTCGTAGGGGATCCTGGAGCCCAGCAGGGAGCCTCCCCTACCAGCCACACACTGTGCTGCTAAGGGTCCAACTGCTGCCTGCAGGTCCTGCTCCTTCAGGCTCTTCTGGGGCACCTGCTTCAACCCTGCTGGCTCAGCTCATGTCAGCTCTTTAACACTCCCTCCTCATAATCCCTCCCTAATCTCTCACTGAGTCAGCTGTGCTGCCCCCTTTCATCCCCCTCCAGGTGACCCAAGGGGCCAATCAGGGGACATGAGGGGTGAGTCTCTGGGGCCTGATTGGTGAGGAAAGGGAATCCCAAGTCCTCCAATCATCTTTAACCCCTTCAAAACCCCTGGGCTAGGTCACTGCCAGTTAGCCCATCACACCTGCAAACTGTGGCAGTACCTGGAAGCCCACCAGCTCAGACCTCATGATAAAGGCAAAGTGAAGTAGCATGTGTGTGTAGTTGTAGAGGCAGAGAGATGGAGGGAATTGAGAAAGGGCGGGGGAAGTATCGACCCAGGGAGACAAACAGGAAGGGCCATGCCTGCATTGGCCAGGGTGAGGGTGGAGAATGAAGGTTTCTGGGTGGGGGGGGGAGAGGGAAATGTAAGGGTGAGAACAGACCCTAAGCCACCCAGGCTCCCTACTAATGGGGTAAGGGCCCCATTACACTCAGTCCTGTACTGTAGTGCTGAAGGGTTTGGGCAATCACCACATGCCCATAAAGGTGTGCTTTACCATGTGGAAGTTCTGCAGCCATTGCTGGTCATCCCATGTTTACAAGACAATGCAGTGCCACTGCATGGTGATAGTTCTCTGCTTCAGAAATACGCATGCTCAGAAATGCTAGAGTGCCTTGCATGCTTAGCCTCATTTAGGTACTTTGGACAACATTACCCTTAAGCTGTGTAAACTTTCAGGTCAGCACTCAAGTGATGCTGCAGGAGCAAAACCTGTATTTCTCTATTTTGGATTTCTGACAGATGATGTAAGAATAAGATGTTTGTAAAACACTTCTCCTAAGGTGTAAGACAATGCAAATGCTACTTCCCTTACCAAATCCATTTGCCAGTACTATTTATTATTTGCGCACAGGATCTGTAATCACAGACCAAGACCCTTTTGGACTAGGACTGTACAAGTACAGAACAAAAGCAGTCCCTGCCTTGAACAGTTCACAATCCAAGTATAGGACATGAGACAGCTGGTGGATGTAGAACAGCTGCCTGGGCAGAAAAAAAAAACAATGAGACAATTCTGGCCACCTTGATGGGCAGTCTTCTCCGTACGCCAACTGTTAAGCTGCTGGGGGCTTTTTTGTAGGCTCATGTCAAAGGAAAGGAGAGAGGACTTGTCTGAAGGAGGACAGAAGTAGTTGAGGATGATTAGAAGTCCTCCTCATAAGCATGAGGAACAGCATGGGGGGAAAACACAGAGGTACTTGTTTGAAAACATAACAAGTGGACAACAGAGGCTGGCATCGCTAGCCAACCAGAGATGAGAATTACTGTAATATCCTGCTAGTGAATGAAAGATGATCAGCATATGGATATAAGCCATAAACAGCCTTGGAATATAAGAAAGCAGCTAATGTTTGAAAGTGATATAAACAAGCATTTTCACCTATACCCTTTAAGTTTCTTTTGCTTTAATGCCTATATTCTTTCCCTTTCTTTGGAAAGTATAAATATCTGTGCCCTAATTTACTTAGTCTGTAGTTGAATGCTTTTGGTGCACCAGCCATACACCTCCAGAGACATTCAAATCTAGATGAAGGCAAAAGCCAGATCTGATAAGTGCTTCTCACACAGAACTCAAACTGAAATCAGTGGAAGCTCAGCATGCTGAGGGCTTGCCAGCTGGCACTCCACGTCTTTTAAGTGGGGCTTGTCCATGTTATAAAACAGCCTACAGTTGTGCACAGCTGGCTCTCTGCTCAGAAGAGGCCCGGAACAAGGATCACTGGTGCAGTTTGCAGCTGAAGTGCTTTGGGTCAGGAGAATGTTACAGCAAAGCATGAAAAGTACAGAAAAGTACCTGCATAATCCTGGCTCTTACCAATGCAATTACTCCTTTATTTTCATGAACAACAATTTTACTTATATATTGTTCTCCACAAACACCTGAATGTAACCAGCATTATGCTCATGATATCTTCTAACAAAGCCTAAGAGCATAATTCTGTTTTCTCCTTAATGTGTACATTTCTCAATTTCTGCCAATCTCTTTTGAGTTTAATTAGTTTCAGTTGTTCAGCTGTAAACCAGGACAGGATCTAGCTCGTTGTCTTGAAGAGAGTGATCCTCTTCGATACATCATGCTTTGCATTTACATGGAAGAGGAAGGGCAATACCAACAAATGGCATTTGTAGGAAGTATCATAACAGCGTATTTTCTGGCCACAGAACTAACCCAAAGAGATGATAAAAGTTAATGGTGTCCAAACTCAATGAGTGTATTATCTGAGCAAAGAAATCAGCTCTTCTCCCGATCTGAATCCATTTGCAGTACAACGTACAGATTCGTGCTTTTGATATGACTCTGTCGTTGTGCAGTTTTTTTTCCATTACCATTCTTATTACAAAGATCAATGGAATTCAAAGGGAAAAGCAGTGATTAGTAATGTCGGCACTTTGCACTTACCTACGCTTTTTACCAGAAGTACATTCTGGAGTTTTTTTCTTACTGAAAACCGGCAGAAAAAGTTTCCAGCAGAAGCCGATGCTGCCCCCATTTCATTTACCAACGTGGCATCTGGGGTCTTGTTGCACTTTGCCAATAGAAAAAAGTAACTGAAGGAGGAAGGGGGAGGCTTCAAAAGGAAATAAAACCCCCTATTTTTCTGCTTTTGGTGGGGAAAAAACAAAGACCTCTTCTTGTGGCTTGTTGAGTGGGGTGTGTCAGTGCTCTGCTGGGACCTAAGCCTGGTTAGAGGGTCTTGCCCCTCTGCTCAGTGTCATAGCGACTGCCAGATTTGGGGTCAGGAAGGAATTTTACCCCATGGTTGGGCTGGTACGGACTGTGGGGGCGTTTGCCCTCCTCTAGAGTGGAGGGCATAGCCCTCTACCTGCGATTTCTCCAGGAAATATTAACAAATATTAATAATATTTTGGGGCTGCACTGATCTTCCGAGATCCCTTCCAGCCCCGATGTCTATGAAATGTACGAACCACTGACAGAAGCAGGGCATGGTCTGCCGTGGTTTCCCTGCTTTACCCGGGGCAGGTTTGGGTGTTACCTCTCGTGCTGTGTCCGAGTTGACAGTAGCTCCAGAACCAGAGTTTGGCTGGAAGAGACCTCCAGAGCTCATCTAGTCCAGGCCCTGCCGGCGGCAGGACCAGCCCGCACACTTGACCCAAGAGGGCCATCAGCCCTCACCCAGGGCAAGCAGGAGCCCCGCGCAGCCGGCGCCCCGCTTCTGCCACACGCCGCCACCACAGACTCGGCTGCAGCGCCGCCCGCAGGGTTACGATTACACCCTGGTCCCAAGTCTGGCACCGGTCTGCCCCCGAGCCGAGCGGCGAGACCCCCAGCCAGGGCCCGGCCCGAGCCCCCGGCCACCCCCGGGCCCGGGCAGCAGAGCGCGGGGCGGGCGCGGCCAGCGCAGCTGCATCCCACAGCGCATCGCCGGCAGGGCGAGGCCTACACCGCCCCGGCGGGCCCGCAGCTCCCCGCGGGCTCGCCCTCAGCTGCAGCAGCCACGTGCCGCGCGGGGCTGAGCGGCCCAGGCCGGCCCGAGGGGGCGTCGCCCCGGCGCAGCGAGGAGGAGCCGGGCCCGGGCCCGGGCTAGGGGCGGCGCCGGGGCGGGGGGAGGAGCCGGCGGCTGCAGGTGAAGCGGGAGGCGGCGGCGGCAGCGCGGGCAGGAGTCGGGAGCGGCGGCCATGCCCTCAGGTAAGAGGCCTGGGCCCTGCCCCTGGCACGTGGTGGAGCCGGAGCCGGAGCCGGGGCCGGGGCCGCGCTGGAGGGCGGTGCCGGTGCCCGTCGCTCGCCGGGCGGGGAGCCGTCCCCGAGGGGTCCGCCGAAGAGGCCAGCGTCCTTATCCCCATTTTACAGACGGGGGAGCTGAGGCACGGAGCAGGGGGCGGCTTGTCACGGGGCACCAGGGGCCCAGGTGCAAAGTTTGGCAAAGATCCCCGGTCCCCTGCGGCCCGGTCCGCTGCTCCGTGCCCTGGCCCGGGTTCCTCGCCCCTGGGCCCCGGGGGAGGCGCGCGGGGCCGGTGTCCAGAGCGCTGCACAGGCGCCGTGTACATGCAGCTCGGGGCCTGGTGAGGTTTCCGAAAGTGCTCCTGCAGTTTGAGTGTTTAATTAACTTCCATCAACTGCAGCGGAAAGGCAGTGACTAACCTGCCCGGGCACTTGAAAATCCTGTTAAGTCCCTGTCTTGTCTGCCTGTGCTCGCCTGCCGGCGTCGGAAACCGGGCCCCTGGTGCCTGCCCTCGCGCGCGTGCGGCCCGCCACGTTGCTCCCGCTCGGCGCCCTGGTCCGTTCCTGGGTTGTGTGTCCTGGACAAGGCTGGGGCTGGGGCAGTTCAGCAGGGTGAAGGGGAAACATGCAAGGGAAAACTTCTTCTGTGGGTGCTTTTTGCTTCAAAACCTGATTTCTGAGCCTCAGGTGATGGTATGTTCTGAAGGTATCAAACCTGCTCTCTGGCACTTTTTTATGGTAATGTCTTTAATTCAGTTTTAAAGAATTAACCAAAAGCTACTTAAAGTGAGGGCTCCATGAACTAGACAGTTACAGAAAAAAATTTCCAACTGTTTAGTTGGTCTAATAAAAGATGTCAGATTTACCCAAAGAACCTTGTCTGCCTGTGTCCTTACACCAGCATGGCTACAACCAACACCCCTGAGACGCCCAAAGGAAAGTGTTTCTGTAGCTAAGGTATTTCTGGAGTTCCTAAAGCTTTGCAGAGGCTCGGTGGTTAATGGGCGCCACCAGCCCTCTCTTAAGGGTTGCAGCTGCCACTCGTGAGGAATTTGGCAGCGCCAGTGGGCTTCTAAGCATTCCTCAACTCTGCAGAGCACTGGGGAAGCTGGTTTGGGTAGCTTGTAATGCCCTCTGGCATCTCTAATCTCTTCGGTGATCAGCTGAATACAGCCTAGGCCCGTAGATCTTGACACCTGCTGCCATCCAAAATGAATGGAGGGAGTGTCTTGGCCCACTTCTTAGATCAACAAATTCAGCATGTCAGCAAGGGGCTGGACTAGATGGCCCTGGAGGTCCCTTCTAGTCCTGTGATTCTCAAGGCAGATGTTCACACTGTTGTTACTGGCAGTCTTAATTCTGCAGAAGCTTTCAGGAATAAATGGGCATGGGACTGAGCCATGCTTGAATCTCCAGAAGGTAGCAAAGCCTCTAGTGCTTCTGTCAGCGTTGTGCTTGGTAAATCAGACTTCTGTTTCTAGAGTGCTGTTAGTTCCTCACTTTCTGCAAGTGTTTGTATTCTATTTAGCTAGCTTATTTTAAGGACAGCTATTGGATAGACTTGCTGTAGGGGAAGGTGGTCTCCTTCTCACTCTTGGAGCGTTACAGACCACAGACTGAAATACGGCTAGCTATCTATGTACCTGCTTCCTTATTCTCTACGATATTGAAAGGATAAAAGTCATCATGTACATATTTCTGTTAAAAATTATTAGAAATAATTGTTGTATGATTGGCTGCCTTATTGCCGAAAGGAATAAGATGTTTCTTTCCCTTCTGCCTCCTTTCTCTTTTATTTACTCAAAAAAAAAAATAAAAAAAAAATGAACCATCCCTCTGTTGCAAGAAAAGCAGATTAATAGAAACCTCTTGCCAATGTTCCGCAAATACAGTAACTAATAAGCCAGCATAGTGGTGGGTTCCAGCATAGGCTGTTTCCTGTCTGTGTGGGTTGTTTTTTTTTTTTTTGTTTTTTGTTTTTAATTTAATATCCCCAAACTTTCCATAAAACTCCTTAGTTTTAAGTCTATCATGCTGTTAGAAGCCAGAAAATAAGTGTTTGTTTTGTGTGTGCATGTGTGTTTGGAAAGTTAAGTTGCAGACGTGTCAAGCAGACTTAAACATTGTGAAGATTTGAAGCATTTTTTTCCCTTACTTTGGGCCCTGATCCTGCAAGCTCCCACATACACATGCATGCACATGTGACCTGGCAAGATCAAGGCCTTAGATTTCAGTTTTATTGTAAGAGATTAAATACCAAAGGGAGTGTTGTCAGGGCAACTTAAGTTTTCATATCAAAAAGCATTTCTTTATAAATGACCGAAGACACGTTCTCATTAATGTAGAGATACATATTTCAATGGTAATTGTTTATTTTTAAAAGAAATCTACTGGTAATACTCTCTTCCACTAACTACAAGTACTGCAGTTATTTTGCTTATATATGCTATCCAGGAATTGAAATAGATTTAGAAACTTATTATTGATATGCATTGTATTTTTCACTGCTCATGCAATACATGGACAACCTAGAAAACACTTAGAGATGTTGAGCACCACTGGCTTATTCGGTTGTATTAACAGGAGTGTTGCTTGCAAATCAAGGGAGGTGATTCTTCTGCTCTATTCAGCACTGCTGAGGCCTCGCCAGCAGTACTGTGTCCAGTTCTGGGCCCACACTCCAAGAAAAATACTGATAGATTGGAGAGTCTAGTGGAGAGCAACAAAAATGTTTAGGGGCCTCAGGACCAAGGCTTAGGGGTTAAGACAGAAAGAACTAAGGTTAGTCTGGAAAAGAGAGAGCTGAAGGGGACCTGGAGAATGGTCTTCAAATACTTGAAGGCTGATTATAAAGAGCAGGGGCCAGCAAACTTTTACAAGCCACCGCCTGGGACAGCCTGGCTCCAGTCCTGTGCTGACTGCCTGGCCTTAAGGAGTAGGGGGTTTTGCCAGTGCCAGCACCAGGAGCTGTGCCTGTGACCGCCACTCCTCCCCAACCCCTTGCTCCTTGGCTGTGATGCTGGTGCTGCTTCCAGGCATCTGCAGACTTCCAGCGCTGTCGCTGCTTCTCCCCTAGCACAGCTGCTCATGGCCCAGCCCCACAGACAGAGTCATCCAGCTCCACAGGCTGGATCCAGCAGCTCTACAGGCTGGATCCAGCCCACTGTCTGTATGTTGTCAACCCTTGATAAAGAGGATGGTGTTGGGCCTCTGGCTGTAGGGGACAGGGCTAGGAGGAAATTTAGGTTGGCAAGGAGGAGATCTTTCTGACCTATAAGGGTGGTCGAGCATTGGTACAGACTAGCTAGAGAAAATGTGGAATCTCCATCCCTGGGAGTCTTCAAGAGCAGGTTAGACAGACATTTGGCTTGGATGGTTTAGTCATGGATGATCCTTCCTTGAGCAGAGGGCTGAACTAGATCTTGTGAGGTCCCTTCCAGCCCTACTTTCCTATGAAGAGGTATGTTTGTACTTGTACAGTAATGGCAGTGCTATGTTGGTGTTGGTATTTCTGTGAGGTCGTGTTGTTCTGACAAAAACAGAAATTGCACCTTAGGTTGGCTAATTAGCAGATTCCTGAATTGTTTGAAATACATAATCCTGTGACCATCAGATCAGTTCATTGTTGCTGGCTTATGCCCTGATCTAGCAAATGCTTACAGTTGTAAATAGTATCATTGTAAATAAAGTTGCCCATGTGCATACATGTTTTGCAAGATCAGGAGTCTTGGCTTGCTACTTCTGCAAGTCCTTTTAAGAAATGTTCAAGGTTTTAAAAATCCTCAGACTTTGCCAGAATAACTGACTGGTAGATCTTTGTAACTTTGCCCCTGCTAAATTGTAAGTAACAGTGAAGGATTAGGAGTTATCAGCTCTATAAGCCCTTTCTTAGCTAGATGAAGTGGCCTATTAGATCCTTTTTTTTTTTTTTTTTTTTTTAAGAGGGGGTGGGGTAGGTAGGAAGAGACTCTTATCAGCTCTCATGTTACCATAGATTAGGAGTGTCAAACTTGCCTTCTGCCCCATGCCAGATCTGGCCTGCAGGACTCCTTGTGGTCTGGATTTCCCCATGGCACAGGGTGGCTCTGGTGGTGGTGGTGGCAGCCACAGCTCCAGCCTGGTGCAGGTGGTGATGGTGGTGGCCACTTAGGCCCCTGCATAGTGCACTCAGCAGTGGCTCCAGCTCCTGCCGCATGCTTCATACACAGTGCCAGAGCTGGAGCTGCTTCTGCCCACTTGTCATGCCCGGGTGGCAGCTCTGGCTTGTGCACAGCAGCAACAGCTCTATCTCTGGGTGGTAGTGGACCCCGTAGCTGGGGTCATTTTGTGGTTGGAGCACAACAGAGGCTGTGCCAGCCCTTGTTTATCCTTCTGCTGCTGCTTGTCATGTCCACCAGGGATGAAGGGCTCAGGCTCTGTGGCAGGCCACTCGTCTGGTTACAACTAGGTACAGCTCATGGGTCGTATGGTTGACACCCCTGCCACTGATTATTCCAGAGACCTGAAGTAGCCAGCAGTGTCAGTAGCTTTCTTTCAAACTGTTTTTTTTCCTATTATTCCTTAAGTTAGTCACTTCAGTATTGCCTCTGAAAATTGTGGTGGTGTGGGGCATGATTGAGTTTTGCAGGAGTCCTGAGAGGGACTGAATGATGTTGGAGTTTGAACGGAGGTGAACAAAAAAGCTGGCATACAGTACATGGA
This sequence comes from Alligator mississippiensis, assembly GCF_030867095.1. Lineage (NCBI taxonomy): Eukaryota > Metazoa > Chordata > Crocodylia > Alligatoridae > Alligator > Alligator mississippiensis. The sequence continues at coordinate 20,746,404 of NC_081825.1, forward strand.
TATTGTGAAGGGGGCTTTTGAGACAAGCAGAGAGGGATATTGACCTTCTCTCCCAAGACCATGTTTAGTCCCAAGACTAAACAGTTTTATTTTTAAAGACTTAATGATATTAGATTTAAGGATTTGCTTTTAATGACAACCATTACTTGTAGCTTTCTCTCTCTTATTACTCATTGTCTTGGCTACCTGTCCCGTTTTTCTGTCTAGGTGAAGTTTATACATGTATCAACTGGAAAGTCTGTGATGCATCCTGTGCTGAAAAGAGGGCATAGCAAAGTACTCTTTCAGCAATCACTTTTAACAACAGTGTGAAAATTGTTTCCTAGCTTTATGAAACTTTCCGACAATAACTCCTCTTCTAGCCACGTTATGCATGCACCTGCAACCAAATAGCTTGTGTAGACAAGAAGTTAGTGGGAGGTCAAACTAACACCAACCATGGTATTCAGTTTGTATTGCCTCTCAACGCTGGAGGTGGTCCATTGTCTCTAGTCTGTACTATTTTGTGATGCCCAGTTTTGTTGCATTGTTTCTTGTCAGCCTCCGAAACTATTGTATGTAGCTTTTAAAATGTTAAAATTTCAGCATGAAATATTACTCTTCTTATTAGAAGAACTGTGCAAGTAGTGTGGGGTGTTCAGGTTCTTCTGTTAAGACGATGAGGTTATAGGGATGGATTTTATTTATGAAGCACAAAGAAGTCCTATGAGAGAAACAGGATTTTCCTCGTATCTGCTGCACCTCAGAATATGATATGGACCTCATAGATAGTTTCATAGATGTAGGGTTGGAAGGGACCTAAATAGATCATCAAGTCTGACCCCCCTGCCCTGGACAGGAATGAATGACCTTGTTTTTGAAAGACAGAATGCAGGGGGAAATATTTTTTTCTTGCTGTAAATAGTGGAGTAGCAGCAGCTGTGCTCCTTGTGGAGTGCATGCGGACTTTACTTTTACTTTTGTAATCAAAAAAAAAAATTGCTCTTACCATATTTCTGCACATGCAGTATGCACTCCAATTTCCAGCTGCTGTTTTTTGGAAAAAAGGTGTGCGTGTAGCATGTAAGAAAATATGGTATTTTTCCCAGGCAAGGAATTAACTTTCAGTAGAGAAAAATCGCAATTAACAGAGAATCCAGAGATCCTTCTTTTATGGAAGCTACCTAATATAGCTCTTCTTTTTATCCTTGCCCCTTTAAAAAGTTATATATATCAGCAAATAGATTTCTTCAGCTGTATCTTAGTTAAGTGCCAAATGTTTTCCCCTTCCACAGTTGTGGCCTGAGTTTGAGATGTTTTGAGTGGTCATTGAAGGGGCTCATCATGTCTGAGATTCACCCCATAAGTACTTTGATAAAACAGTGAAGGGTTTTTCTTGTATTCTGGGTAGAAAAAAGTTAAAGATCATTCACCATTGCCACAAAGCTGTAGAGTAAAACAATTAAATGAAACTTTCCATTCAGAGACCAAAAGTTAATTCTAGTGACACTTGCATGTTAGTTTTATGAAGATCTTGCCTGAGGCACTGAAGGGTGGGAAAGAAAAGCCTGAATTCCTACGGTGAATGATTTTATGATAAAAAGAAGCTTCTAAGTTACTATCTCAAGAAAGTTTTCTTAACTATCAGTCTTAGCCTGGGGAAAAGAAACTGGAATCTACAGGTTCTGGTAAATCTAAGCATGTTAAAAACCTGGAGTCAGTAATTATATTGATATAGTTAAACCATCAGCCACTGCTTAGCTCAATCATCTGTTGGACCATGTCACTGAATGAATCTTTGTGATGTTGAGGATAGTTTATGGGTGAGAGAGGCAGACCTCAAATGAAAGGACATTCTTAAAAGTATTTAAAGCCAGCTGTACTGGCCTTTCTTGAATTCCTGCTCATCCTTGTAATATATTTAAATATAAGTTCAAAAGCTTTATGTTTTATTGTGGCATCAGCTATCAAGTTGTGGACTGTGGACCACCTGTGATATGCACAGGTCCTTCCGTCCCAGCAGTGCAATGCATAATTGAAACAAGATTTGTGTTTCCATATTTGGGGAAATGAAGCAATAGTTCTCTGTTCAGAACTTTTTTCTTCATCTGAATCTCTTCTTTAAATGTGAGCATCTTTACACTTGCAGGGCAGTCAAAGGTTGTCTTGTGTCCCCTCATCCAAAAGTCCTCTACCCTTTAAGTAGCTGGATGCAGTAAGACTATTATCATTTATTAGCATTCTAATAAGTCTGATATTATTCTATTATCACTTATAAGAATGACAAAACCAAATCTCCTTTTTCTGAAAAAATAACATCTCATAGTTATCATGTAGCTGGAAGACAGAAGTATTGAATTTTACTCCCTGCACTGCCACTGACTTGCTGTATCTAATCTAAAATATTCCATATGCCATACTCAGTATGTAGGAGTGATTATGGGTAACTTGTTTTAGCTCAGATCTTTAATGATATTTAGGCACCTAATTCCCATTGAGATTAAGAGGATTTAGGCAGCTTTTGAAGATCTGGGCCTTTGGGCCTCAGTTTAGCCCTTTGTGTGATTCTTTCCTCCTGTGCAGAGTGGACCTGGCTATTAATCTCCCTCAGGGGTGTCTTGTGGAAGAACCACAGGTGTTTAATATTGTCAAATACCTTTTGAGAGCATTCAACAAGCAGTATATTAGAAGCACGTATATTATCAATGTCTGACCAAGCCTTCATGATAAAACAGATGTTTTAACTACAGCTTACAGAATTGTCTTGTTCTGACTCTCTATGCATGTAGAGTATACTTTGCAAAAATGAGGCAACTGCAGTATGTGTTTTCCTAGCTAACAGTGGCTAGGGTTCAGGGATCTCTTATAGACCTAAATATGAAAATGAGAAGAAAAATACTTTCTGATTTAACTAAAGCTTTGTTCTATTGTTCCTTTATGTTTCCAATGGTTTGCAGTGAGTAGAGCTCTTACAAAAACTGATTTCTGCATTCAGTAGTAGTGGTGGCTTTGATGTCTCCTTCAAAAGGAACAGAACCTTAAAAGAACAGGGCTGGTTACAGTTTCCAAGCTGAATTTTGTATGCTTTGGGGGTATGGGCTGCTGTTATTTCCCAACAGTATGGGTCCTGTGAATGGATATTTGCAAGAAGCAGGTGAAAAATCAGTAGTACTTACTAGAAACAAATGTTTGGGTGGTTTGAGCCTGAGTGGCATGTAAAGAATCAAGATGGGCCATGAAAAATAAAAATGTCTTTTAAAATTCTTTCTTTTTTAACAGCAATATGGATCCCATTGCAAATGCCAGATGCTCAAAAATCACAAGCCAGGCCTCTAAAAAAATAGTGAGTTTGACGTAAAAATTATGAGGATTTTTTTATGTTAGTTTAATTTATTTGCTTGCTGGTTTCTGAACCTCAGGGTGCACTTACTCCATGCTTAATTCTTGTCCTGCAAAGCCACGGGAGTTAGAAACATTTTTTTAAATTTTAAATGAAATCTGAGCATCTCATGCAATCTCTTGATTCTAACAGCTGAAACTTTTGAGAGAAATACCAAACATTGTGAGAGTCTTAAAATTGTGGGAAATGGCAATATAGACTTACTCAGCTTTTTAAAAAAGTAACAATTAACCAGATATTAACCAGACAATAAATATAGCTGAAGTAAACTTCAGCTGCACTGAAATGTTGCACAGGAATCTGGCCAGCTAGTCATCTACCCACTTTGTTATGGAGGAAGCAAGCCTTCTCCAGAGAGTCTGCCTGAAAGCCATCAAGGGGTCCAGTCTTTAAACTTGGCTTTCATGTTGTATTCATCTTTTGTCCCCTGTCTTAGAATTGGATTGAATTTCTCGGAAAAGGGTCACCTTGTTCTCCATCTTTTTTTCTGTGCCTTGTGATGGAAGTTGGTCCACGATTGGGGTCCCCATATGCTGCCATGTGCTCAGTTTGTTGTTGTTCTTTATTTGTACACATTTTTTATACTCTAGCAACATCTCTAAATGTGGTAACTGGAAAATTATTAAAGTTGACAGTATAATGGGAAAAGGGAGAAGAATCATTCATTCTTTAGACACAAAAATTGGAGCTCGTTACTACTGCCACTTTTTTAAACCGCACTACTGAATGAAAAGAGCTGCTTGATTTTTAGTGTTCTGCAACTTGTTTCAACAGCAGTAGGGATGAGTTCTTGGTGTTAAAGCTCACGTACTAAGTTTAAGTAGCAACAGCCTCACAGCCTGACCATAACTTCTATTATTAACTTGTATTCAACTCAGTAAGCCTCTAATTCAGCAAATATTCCTAATGTATAGCCAACAGTCCCTAGAGGGGCCAGGATGGGAGAGTTTGGGGCACCAGTGTATATGACTAACTCATGCTGCTGCTTCAGAATTTTTCTGTGTATTTAAACTATGCATTTGAAATGGGGAGGAAAGGTGGGAGGTGTGGTATAAGACCCATTGTGAACGAGTTTTCATAAGTAATGGGGATGTAACTGAAAGCTAAGTTGCTTTCAGGAGCTTGAGGTGAGGGCAAAACATAGATAGGAACTAGGAGGAAATGGGAAAACAGTCCTTTAAAGTGTAGAAGGATTTCAGTATTTGATCGCTGTATCAGGAGTGCTAGTCCTATACATAGACTATCAACATGATAGGCAGTTTTGTGGGACTCACACTGGGGTTTGTATCGGGTGGTGGATGTGGTTGAGTTCAAGCTGGCCTTTGCTAACATGCTAAAACTAAGCCTGCCTTTGTATCTACCATTTCCTTCATCATGTGGACAAGCTGGCTTCTTGCTGTTTATTTTAGCTGGGCTAGGACTCAGTCAGACAATCTGAGTAACTGTATGTTGTCCTGCATTTACATTGTGGGACTGATCTAGTTGTCTCAGCTAGGTCATTAAATTGAAGTCACTCATGCTTCATAAGTTAGACAGTCTCATGTTTTGTGATTATTTAATAACTGACAGTTTAACAATGCCTGCACAAGAGGAAGCATTATTCTTAAAACATCCTTACTTTGGGGTGATTTAAAATGGTTCTCCACCTTCATGTTGTATTAACAACAGAGTTTGCATATGGAGAGATGCACAAGAAAAATGGAAGGCATTACCAAACTCGTCAATCTCTCTCTCTATATTTAAGTCTCAACCAGATGCATAATCTTCTTCCTTGCAAAAAAAAAAAAGAAAAAAGTGATATAGTTCCAGTGCCTCAGCTTAGAGATTCTGTGGAAGATTGAGTAAATTAAAATGATCTGTTTACTCGCAAATTTAATTCAACAGCTAGCTAATAGCAAAAGGAGGAGGAAGTGGATTATGACATGAATAGCTTTCTGTCTAGTGAAGCATGTCTTGTTAGACCAAAATTTAAAAAGTAATGTGGTTTTGTGTGAACCTTTGTTTCCCCTGATCTATTTTTAACTTCAGCTACAGTACTTACAGAAAGTAATCATCATCTTGGAAATGAACAGATGTTTTGCATATTTTCCTATCCATTGAGAACTGGCGTTACTACTGGGGGCAAACAATCTAGTTGGTTTTACAGTGGAACATAATACATTTATGAATGAGGCTGTATTATTTGGTTACCTGCAGTAACAGGGAGTAGGACTCGGTGACCCCTGAGTTGTCTTCAAGTCCTCTTTTGTATGTAATTTGTCCTGTGCAAATCTTAACTGAAGGCAAGAATGTTTTCCAAGTTTAGAGTATACTGGCACCTGCTTACCCCTGGACCAGCCAGGCCATCATTTTGTTGATGGCTTCAAACAACAGGCATCTGGACCAACCCAGCATTTAAGAGGGATGTCAAACTCAACCAACTCCACCGGTGAAGTAAATGGTGTGGGGCTAGTCCTCGGACCAGATCAAGCCCATGGACCCCCTCCACTTCCCTTTTTTCCCTTGCCCCAGCATACCAGGTCCTCCAACTGGTCTGGGATCCACATTGTGCACAGCTTGGACTGACTGAAACAGGCACTTCATGCAGTGCAGTCGCCAGGGTGGGTGCTATGTGTAGTGCAGTATGGCCCAGGGCAGCCACTGCATGCAGTGCTTGTCCTGGCTGCTCAAGGATCTTCACTGTACACAGCATGGGTCCCAGACCAGCAAGAGCAGTTTCTGGATCAGACATCCTGGAGGAGGGGGAAGTGGAGAGGGTCTGTAAACCCAGTCCAGCCCATGGACTTGCCCTGCACCACAGACCTGTGTGCTATGTGGGTCTGATTAGATACAGGGGCCGGATGGTGGAGCTCTGTGGGATGGATCCAGTTATGGGCCACATGTTTGACAACCATGATTTAAAATAGGTCCATTAATGTGGTGCTTTAATTTTTAAAGACCACCCCTCCACCTCCAAAGATGAGATCCTTTTAGGTATATTTAAAATATTGTGTTGCTTGAGAGAATGTGGGAAGGAAAGAGTTTTGGACTTTAATGTTCAACAAGCTGTCTTTCAGTGGGTGTATTTGCTGCTGACAAACCATAATGATCAGGTTCTGTTGCTCTGGTGCAGCAAAGGGAAATTAGAATTCTGAGTCAGATGGGTTTTTTGCTTTTTGTAACTTTAAAACAAAAGATGTATTTGGAAGCCTGAATATTAATGCATCTCTTGTGTATTTCCATTGCTAATCAGATAAGCTGTATTGTGTTTATATGCTCTATGCTGCACTTATGCTTTTGCTAAACTGTGATAATATCACATTTAAAAAAAAAAACAAGCTTGCAAAGTTTTCTATGTAATATCGGGGAAATATAATGATGCAAAAGGAGAATCTTTAAGTTTTGGGGCAGTTTGGTTTCTATCTGGAGGAAACAAGACAAGAATTTACAATGAGCTGCATGCCAGTATAATGCCAGGAAACATCTTGTCTTTCATCAAATGGATTCTGACTTCTGGTATAAACTCACTGGAATGCAGTAAAGACTGTTCTGTTTGTAGGGAAAAAAGCTGCTTTGCTCTAAGAGGGTAATTGCTCTATATAGCAATATTAGAGTCTTAGTTTCTGTATTAGTCTTCTGAAGTTCACTTTGGGTTTTAGAAGGTTTTTTGGGTTTTTGTTTTTTTTAAATGTGCAGGCATGAACCTGTTGCATACAAGTTTTTATGAGTTACATCTTCACATGGATAAATACAGTTTGCCAAAACACTTGTTAAACCAAGTCTGAACAGTTTTGCAAGGTGCTGAATATAAAGATTTCAGTGAAATCTTTTAAGAGGTGCAGCATGCTTAGATAGAGAAGGCTGTTTCACACCTTTTTTTTTTAAGCACCACCTGACTTGTTCATGCTATACAGAAGCATAGACCACAACAGCTCAGGCAGATCTGAGATGGACCTTGGGATTCGTTCACAAGTTTTACACTGGGCTAAATCCCTCGATTTGAATAGAGATTCCGACTTGCACTAATGCAAGTGCAGTCAGGTCTGACCCTTTCATTTTGGGTGTGGCAGTCATCTGGTACTGACAACACTTTCATGATGCCTAGGCCATGTGTTGTATGTAGAAGCAAGGCATAGGATGCATGTTGTCACAAGCCACTGTTTGGCATGCTTATCTATCTAATGCACATGTGGTTTTGCAAATCTTGGAGCTTGAATTCATGGCATAGTGGCACTGCCTCCAAGGTGAAGAATTTGGCAGCACTGTAGTTTCTTGAACAGCACTCATGGTTCCCCTTAATGCTTATAGAGCACTTTGTGCTGCATAAAATAGATTGTAAGCATGCAGAAATCTCTGTATGTGGCTTTTGGCATATCTCAGCATTGCCAAAATGTTTCAAATTTGTAAGATAAAGGTATCTTGATTAGGGAGAGGGGGTTAGTATTTTTGAGTACACACATATACCTACCGAAGGAAAACTGAATTCCGGAGCTGAATTTTACATTTGGTCTCCATGTGACAGAATTATTCATAGTTTTCTTCTTTTTGTAATAAGTCTAGTGTTCTGTGGAATCTGATCCTTGTGTTCACAACACGTCCTCCTCTTGGTTCATGGATCCAGTGGAAAGTAGCTGCTACAGGAGTGCTTGGTTGTGGTAGATCTACCCCTCTCAGATAGGGCCAGTCTGCTATAGGGTTTTAAATATCAGTACAGACCCTTTTAGCTGTACTCTCTTCACTGGTAAGTCGCTGCAGAGAGGCCCACTAGGGTAATGTACTCCAGAGAACTTGTAAGCAGCCAGGCTGCTGCAGTTTATACTGCACTATGTATTTTAGACCTATAAAAAGAAGTGCATGTTTCCTGAGTGTAGAGCTAGTAAGGGATAATGCTAGCCAGGTTCCAGAGGCACCAGAAGTAGAGAGCCTTGGAGGAGGAAAGATTCAGAGAATAGTACTGTACAAATAGAAAGGGATGTAGAAGGAAAGGAGCTCTTTGCAAAGCTCTTTGAGGTAGGGTCATACAACTCCACTGAAGGTTTTCAAGACCAAGGAGGGCAAGTTTAGTGAACTGTAGTTCACACATGGCACTTGTAAGCCTTTAACAGTCAAGCTCCTGCTGAAGCAGCTCCGGGACAGCTGATTTTAAAGGAGGTGGAGGAGGTAGGTTCTACAGATAGGCTGTTTGCAGATGTTGGTTTGACTTGACAGGAGAGTACCTTGGTCTCTCAAACGCTGGAGGTCAAGTTTGGTTTGAAAGTACTTTAACATAAGAATGAAAGAGTTGGAAAAGGGTTTTTTCACTCTGCTTTTCCAATGATGCAGTATAATGCAGCTGGTATATGCACTGGAGTCTTGTATTCAGAACTGCTGGCTGCTGATGCTAGGATACCTGATTGAGAGAGAGAGAACAGCATAACGGAGAGGCTACATAATAGGTTCCTGGATGCAAAGAAGGTCCATATTGGATGGAGGGAAGGAATCTGGAACTCGTGGTTCTCAGGCCTGGATCTAGCCATTAGCTACATCCTAGCTCTTATGTTCAGTTCATAGATTCATAGATGTAAGGTTGGAAGGGACCTTGTAGATCTTCTAGTCTGACCCCCTGCCCTGGGCAGGAGGGAGACCTGGGCTCAAATGACCCTAGCTAGGTAAATGTCAAGCCTCCTCTTAAAGACCCCCAGGGTAGGAGCCAGCACAATTTCCCTTGGAAGTTGGTTCCAGATCCTGGCCACCCTGACTGTGAAGTACTGCCTTCTAATGTCTAGTCTAAACCTACTCTCTAGCAACTTATGGCCATTATTCCTTGTTACTTTGGGAGGCGCTTGGGGGAACAAGGTCTCTCTCAAACCTCACTGGTCCCCCTAGTAAGTTTTATAGACATCCACCAGGTCCCCCCTCAGCCTTCTCTTGCAAAGGCTGAACAGGTTAAGGTCCTGTAGCCTCTCCTCATAGGGTCTGCCCTGCTGTCCCCGGATCATGTGAGTGGCCCTCCTTTGGACCCTCTCAATGCTGTCCACATCCCTTCTGAAGTGCGGCGCACAGAACTGGATGCAGTACTCCAACTGCAGCCTGACCAGTGTCGCATAGAGGGGGAGGATCACCTCCTTGGCCCTGGTTGTGATGCATCTGTGAATGCAGGACAAGGTATGGTTAGCCCTACTGACTGTGTTTTCACATTGTCGGCCCATGTTCGTCTTGGAGTCAGTAATGACTCCAAGAACTCTTTCTGCCATGATGCTTTTGAGAAGGGAGTTCCCCAGCCTATAGGTATGCTGCTGGTTCCTACTGCCCAAGTGCAGCACCCTGCACTTGTCAGTATTGAATCCGATCCTATTTTCATTTGCCCACCCCTATAGCCTGTCCAGGTCCTGCTGTAATCTGTCTTTCCCTACTAGCATGCCCACCTCACCCCAAATCTTGGTATCATCAGCAAATTTAAACAGGCTGCTCTTCACCCTGTCATCCAAGTCACTAATAAAGAAATTGAAGAGTGCGGGCCCAAGGACCGAGCCCTGGGGAACCCGACGGCCCACTTCCCTCCAGGTCGTAAATGACCCATCCACCACCACTGTCTGAGTATGACCCCTCAGCCAATTTGCCACCCATTTGACTGTGTAGGCATCAGTGCCACAGTCACTTAGCTTTTTAATGAGAATGGGGTGAGAGACAGTGTCAAAGGCCTTCCTGAAGTCCAGAAAGACTACATCCACCACGACACCTGTGTCCAGTGATTTTTGTGACCTGATTGTAGAAGGCAATCAGGTTGGTCTGACATGACCTGCCCCTACCGTGCTGGTTGCCCTTGAGCATCATTCCCGCTGCCAGCCCATCACAGATCTGCTCCTTGATAATCTTCTCAAAGAGCTTCCCCAGGACTGAAGTAAGACTAACGGGCCTATAGTTAGTTGCCTGCATCCTCCCTCTTCCTTTTTTTAAAGATGGGGACCAGATTGGCTCTCTTCCAGTTATATGCTGTAAATACATTTCAGAGCTTCTGTAAAATGTGCTGTTGGGATTATGCCAATAATTATCACTCCATATTTGAGCTGAAATATTGTGGCCAGATTTCATCAAGTTTTAAAACTCATTTTTCTGTTTAGACAGTTGTATCTACTACAGGATTGTACATGTATGGCTGCTTTGACTGGATATAGGCCTGCCGTAGCAATCTCAAACCATATAACAAAGTATTTGTAAGGAATAGGTCAGTGTCGTGCCGAAGTTGGCTCCTGGAGCTTAACAATGCTCAGATGCGAATATTACAAACTTCCTGTCAGGGACTTCCAACCTCTAAAATAAACTGTGATGTCACTGAAAATTGTACCCACAATTAGTTCCTTGGCATACAGATAATGTCTTTTGCATGGTTATAAATGTACAATGGTTTACAGAATTCTAACTTTCTGTAGATTTTTTTTTTTTTTTTTTTTTAAACGTGGGAAGGAAATGACATCCTTCCTGCAAAATTCTATTTTTATTGGTCCTTCAGTGGATTACTCCTGAAATCTCTCTTACCTGAATATACAAATTAATGAGATTTTAATAAAAACCCAGTTGTCCAAATTTTGACAAGGCTATATGACGTGTAGTGGATGCCATCAAACTGTTTCTATACAAAATTTGCAAGCACAGGCTTTTGATACCTCTACTCTTTGAATACCTACTGGGACCTAATTTCTGTGGATCATAAAATCATAGAAAATGAGGGTTGGAAAGGACCTTAGGAGGCTATCTAGTTCAACCCCCTGCTCAAAGCAGGAGCAGCTCCAACTAGATCATTCCAGCCAAACCTTTGTCTAGCCAGGTCTTAAAAGCCTCCAAGGATGGAGTTTCTACCACCTCTCTGGGTAACCTGTTTCAGTGTTTTACTACCCTTCTAGTGAGAAAATTCTTTCTAATATCTAACCTAAACTTCCCTTGCTGCAACTTGAGACCATTGCTCCTTGTTCTGTCATCTGCCATCACTAAGAACAGTCTAGCTCCATCCTCTTTTAAACCCTCCTTTAGGTAGTTGAAGACTGCTATTAAATCCTTTCTGTCTTCTCTTCTGAACCAGACTAAACAAGCCCAGTTCCCTCAGGTTTCCTCATAAGGCATGTACCTCAGCCCCCTCACCATTTTTGTTGCCTGCTGCTGGACTCTCTCCAATTTGGCTACATCCTTTCTGTATTGGGGGGCCCAAAACTGAACACAGTACTGCAGATGTGGTCTCACCAATGCTGAATAGAGGGAAATAATCACTTCCCTTGACCTGCTGGCAACAGTCCTACCAATGCAACCCAGTATGCCATTCACCTTCTTGGCAAAAAAAAAATTTGTCCTGGTGTGTGTGTGTGTGGTATGTATAAAGGTGATTGCATAACAGCTCAATATGAAGTCTTACTCTTGTATATTGGGGGGAGGGTGGGTGTGGGGTTTGTTGGGGGCTATGGGTATGTGTGTGTCAATGTATGTGGGATGTGGGGAAGGTTGTGGGGGCATGTGTAGATGGGGGTGGGTATAGGGGGTTTGTGGGGATGTGTAGGGGTGTGTGGGTGGGTAGAGGGGGAGGGTGGCTGGTGGTGTATTTGTGCGTGTGATAGAGTATGTGCATGTAGCAGTGAGCAAAGCTCCCCCCCAGAGGCACACAGTTGTGAGTGTGGGTGGGTGCAGTGTTTGTGGGGTGTGTGTTTGTGTGTGGCGAGGGTGTGGTTGTGGGGTTTTCGGGAGAGGGTTCAAGGGTACGGTGAGGTGTGTATGGGAGCCCCCCATGCAACCCCCCCCCCCCCCGAGCTGGTCTGCACCTGCCCCACAACAGCCTGGGACCTGTGTGCCCTGCAGTGCCTCGCTGCCACCACCAGTAGCCCCAGCCCTGCCCTGCACCTGCTCTGTACCGCCCAGCTGTGGTGCATCTGGCTGCCCCCTGGGCACACAGCGAGGCTGGGGCAGCTCCATGGCAGGACTGCCTTTCTAGACAGCCCAGGCGGTAGAGGCTCCTTCTGGCTGCTGCCACCATTGCCCCTAGCCCCATGATACTGGCTGCGACCTGCGCCACGCAGCTTCGACCTGGTGCTTGCTGTGTCTGCTCTGATCTCGCCCATCTGAGCTGAGTAGCAGCAACAGTGGCAGTGCCAGGTAGAAACTGTTGCTTGGTGTCGAGGGAAAGCAGCAACTCCCCCTCACCACGACTGGGCAGTTCTCATTGGGGTTGCCCGGGCTGGGCTTCCCTACATCTCCATCGCCACTGCCTCTGGGCTGCTTTGCATCAGCGCCACTTCTGGGCTGCCCAATGTGGCAGCAGTGACAGTGCAGAACAGCTGTAGGGCAGCCCGGGAAGCAGAGAGGCAGGGCAGTCTGGCTGCACCAAGAACTACCCAGCAGCAGCAAGACTACTCTCCCACTGCGCCGAGCAACAGTTTCTGCCTGGTGCCGCTGCTGCTGCTGCTGCTTAGCCCAGACAGGAGAGTCCAGAGCAGGCATGGGGCATACTGTGTCAGGGTGGTGTGGTGCAGGTCCCAGCTGGTACTGTGCGGCTGGGGGCAGCGGTGGCAGCAGTGGAAGGAGCTGACCCCACCTGGGCTGCCTAGAAAGGCAGTCATGCTGTGGAGCCAACCCAGCCCAGCTGTGTGCCCAAGGGGCGGCAGGATGCACTGTGGTCAGGTGGCCCAGGGACCATATTTTGCCCACCTCTGCTCCATCCTGTACTCTTGCATGGTATTGTCCCATCCTAAGTGCAGGACTTTGCACTTGTCCTTGTTGAACCTCTTGAGATTCCTTTTGGCCCAATCCTCCAATTTGTCTAGGTCACTCTGAATCCTGGCCCTACCCTCCAGCGTATCTACCACTCTCCACAGCTTGGTGTCATCTGCAGACTTGTTGAGGGTGCACTCAACACCATCTTCCAGGTCATTGATGAAGACACTGAACAAAACCGGCCCCAGAACCAACCCCTGGGGCACTCCACTTGATACTGGCTGCCAACTAGACATCGAGCCATTGATTATCAGAGCCCAGTGCTCTAGCCAGTTTTCTATCCACCTGACAGTCCATTCATCCAGCTCATATTTCCTTAGCTTGCCTGCAAGAATTTTGTGGGAGACCATATCAAAAGCCTTGATAAAAATCAATCCACAGAGCCAGTCACCTCATCATAGAAGGCAATCAAGTTGATCGGGCATGATTTGCCTTTGGTGAATTTATGCTTACTGTTCCTAGTCAGTCACCTTCTTCTCCAATAAGTGCTTAGAAATGGATTCCTTGAGGATTTGCTCCATGATTTTTCCAGGGACTGAGGTGAGGCTGACTCATCTGTAGTTCCCTGGATCTTCCTTTTTCCCTTTCTTAAATATGGGCACTATGTTTGCCTTTTTCCAATCACCTGGGTGCTCTCCTGATTGCCGTGAGTTTTCAAGGATGATGTTGAGTGGCTCTGCAATCTTAGCCGACTCCCTCAGCACTCCTGGGTGCATCCCATCTGGCCCCATGGACTTGTACATGTCCAGCTTTTCTAAATAGTCCCTAATCTGTTCTTTCACCACTGTTGGCTGCTCACCTCCTCCCCAAACTGTGCTGCTCGGTGCAGTAGTCTAGGAGTTGACTTTGCCTGTGAAGACTAAGGTGAAATATGCATTGAGCACTTCAGCTTTTTCTGCATCTTCTCACTGGGTTGCCTCCCCCATTCAGTAAGGGACCCACACTTTTCCAGATCCTCCTCTTTCTATTGACATATTTGAAGAAACCTCCCTTGTTCCCCTTTCCATCCCTTGTTAACTGCAACTCCAGTTGCGCTTTGGCCTTTCTGACTTCATCCCTGCATGCCTGAGCAGTGCTCTTCTATTCTTCCCTAGTTATTTGTCTTTTTAAGTACAGCCAGGATGATTGATTCTGAACTCAATCATTTTGTGGTCACTGCTGCCCAAGTTGCCATCCACTACTATATTCCCCACCAATTCTTCCCTGTTTGAGCAGCAGGTCAAGAAGAGCATGGCCCCTAGTTAGCTGCTTCAGCACTTGCACCAGGAAGTTGTCCTCTTCACTCTCCAAAAACTTCCTGGATTGCCTGCTCATTGCTGTGTTGCCCTTCCAGCAGATGTCAGGGTGATTTGACGTCCCCTATGAGAATCAGGGCTTGTGACTGGGAAACTTCTACTAGCTGTTTGAAGAAAGCCTCATCCACCACTTCATCCTGGTCTGGTGGTCTATTGCAAACCCCCACCACAACATCACTCTTGTTGCTCTCTCCTCTGACCTTGGGTCTTTTGAGAGTCTTTGGGTTATCTCCAGTTTCCTACTGGAGCTCTGAGCAATCCTATGGCTCTTTTACATACAATGCAATTCCTCCCCCTCTTCTCCCCTGCCTGTCCTTCCTGCACAGTTTGTACCCATCCGTTACCATGCTCCAGTCATGCGAGCTCCCACCATGTCTCTGTTATTCCAATCACGTCACAGTTCCGTGACTCTGCGAGGACGTCCAGTTCTTCCTGCTTGTTTCCCAGGCTCTGTGCAGTCATGTTCAGACACCCGAGGTAACTAATTGATTGCCCTGATTTTCTCAGGGAGTATGAGAGCACCTCCCCTGTAGCCCTTTCCTCTTGCTCTTCCTCTAGGTCTCCTGCTTCCCCACTTACCTCAGGGCTTTGAAGTAGGAGCGTAGCTTGTTTTCCTAAATCCTCCACACTCTTCTTGCATATCTTCCCTGTCAGTGCCTAGCAGTTCCCATCATGCGTATACACCTATTGTGCTAGATGCTGTATAAATACAGGAAAACGGCAGTCTGCCCCTCCCAAGCTTATACTTTTTAAGTGTTGTTGCATTATATTTATAACCTTTAAATTGAAGTTATTACAGTCCATTCTCCCTCCAAGTTTAAGATTAGCCCATCTGTTGGTTTTTTGGAGCTGTTTTGTGGGAGGTACGGTGCTGTGGAGATGGCACGGGACTCAGTCAAGTGTCCTAGGTTCTCTTTCTGGTTCTACTGCTCACACTGTCTGGCCTTAGGCAAAGTGCTTTCACCTTTCTGTGCTTTTTTTCTTCTTGTTATTTGTATATTGAAACTTTGAAACTCGGGGAAGGTGGGGACTATTCTCTAACAAGGTGTCGGGACAGTGCCTACTCTAGTTTGTCCCCAGGCACTAATGTAATGTAGGCAGATAACTTACTTGTGGATTGCCTTGATCCTAATGTAAACTTTGTAGAGATGCCTTACTATGCTGTTATTTCACTCCAGCTACTGTGTTGTGCAGCAGTAAATGCACAATGAAAGATTGTCCTTTATTAGCTTTTTTTGCTCATTAAATTGTACTGCAAAATCTCTGTGGGAGCAGAAAAATATTTGTCTTGTTTTCCTTCTCAGTGTCTGACAGAGGTTGAACTTCCATCGTGGTGCTGGTTGCAGCTTTCATCTGCAGAGGTAAATGTGCTAAGTATTGTATTACTGGTCTTTACCAGAAGGGGCGCTAGCATCCACCTCTTCTGCTTATGTGACAAGATCAAGCATTCCCTGTAGAAAAAGCTTCATTGGATGGATTTATTTAGCATTTAGTTAAATAATTGTTATGTGGAACAGTACTAGTGCTTATAAATTTGCTTGTTGCATCTACTTACTATTAAATATTGAAAAGACAGTCTACTTATTCATTGATTAGTATAATATGTGTTTCCTTTAAATGTTATGCTGCAAGGATCTTTTATTTTTATTCAGTAACTTTTCCATTTAATTCAAAACCTATTTGAGCAACATCAAAGTATTCCTCATGATTTTAGTGGAACCTAGTGAAGCCATGTTCCCACTTCCCATCCCCCTGTCTTATCTGCACATTCTCCTTAAGTGGTCTGTGGCTGTCGCTGCTCAGGTTTTGCATGTGCTTTGCAAGAATATAGCTTTCAATGAGACATATGTATATATGATCTCTTTCCAAAATGCCTTAGCAAAAAGAACAGAAAAAGGGTGGGGAGAAAGAATCTCTCGGGTTTCTTTGGTTGACTTTACAGTTTTTTCCTTCGTTCTACTTTTCTGTTCATTCATAAATTTCTTTTAAAAAAATCATTGTATATAAAATAGATTCTATCAGCTGTTTTAAATGTTACTGATTGACAGTTGAAGTATCTGGCATTCCCTTTTTGTTTAAATACATCCTTTCACAAGTATTAACAAACTATATGTAGTGCAGCGAAGTTAATGATCTGAAGGAAACTACTTCTGCATTTCCCAACTCTTTGTGCAACCTTGATATTGCATTAAGCAAGGAAGAAAAAGGTAGAAATAGTAGTGGTGAGGGGATGTACAGTATTTCTGATTAGGATAGAGAGGTAGATAGCTGTTTTCCTCAGCCCTCACTCTGACCTGTTACAATACCATCCCTAAGACGAGAACAGAATCTCTTTGGTTGTCAACCCCAGCACCCATCTTGGACGCATCGTTAATGGCCAAGGAACCGGGTTTTCTGTTTCCCATAGAAAAATGGAAAAACATTGTGGATTTTCCCTTTTAACTGAGAGAAATGTCAATTTCTCATTTTAACAGAGAAATACCCAGATGTTCCACTTCTGCAAAGAGCTCTGCAGGCTGGCAGTTCCAGCCTGCAAGGGCCTGGGGGGAAGCGGGAGGAGGGCAATCAGGCATGGGGCACCATGTGCATGAAGAGCACCTCCCACAGGTAAGTCTGGCAATAGTGGGATTCAGGCCCCCACAGGGAGGGAGGGGAGTGAGTTGGCTGGGGCTATTGCCTAGCCGGACGGTGTGTGGGGCCTGGAGCCAGAATGTGCAGTTGCAGGGTCCTGGCAAGGAGCAGGATGGGGCTGCGGGTGGCTTGTCCGGAGGGGGGGAAAGGGCTGGCTCCCTGCCACTGTGTGCGCTTACGGAAGGCAGGGGGCAAGTGCCCCCCAGATCTGTGTGCGAGGCAGGGGCGGGCAACGGGCTACCTGTTGTGCGCTCAGGACTCCCACCCTGCTGCCTTCTCCTTGGGGCCTCTGCGGCCCAGTGGGTGGGACCTGCAACAGCAGGGCAGAGCGGGACCAGGCGAGGAAACTCCTTGCTGCTGCAAGTTCCACACCACCTTGGCAAAGCGCCCCTTACCTGCCTAGCAGCAGCGGTGCAGAGTTGTGCCCGTCACTGCTGCCAGGCAGGCAGGGGCACTTTGCCAGGGCTGCACCAATCTTGCAGCAGCAAGAAGCTTCCCCCCAGCCCTGCTCTGCCTTGCTGTGCCAGGTCCTGCTTGCTGGGCTATGAAGACCCCAGGGGCAGGGCAGGGAGTCCTGAGCCCTCAGGAGGCAGCCTGCATCTGCATCCCTGACAGGCTCTGCTCTGGCCATACCACCTGTGGGGGAGGCAGATCTGGGCTCTACTCTGTTCCTTGCTTGGGCCACAGCAGGCATTGATTCCTGTGGGCAGCAGCTGGGGGGCAGAGGGCTGCAGGCCCAGGTCCCTGGACCCATAGACCTGGAAGTTTGGGGGCCCCTCTGGAAGATTGGCAGGGGGGGCAGGGGCCTGTGGGTGGGGGGTATGAGGCACCAGCAGTGCCGGGGGCCTGTGTGGGATATGAGGGGCACCAGCAAGTCTGGGGGGCTGTGGCTTGGGAGTGAGGGTCCTGAACCCACATCCTGGTGAGCGAAGAGGGTAGGGGAAGCTCTAATTTTTCCATGATAAAAATCCCGAAATTAAGTACCAAACTTTATAGGTATGTAGAATTTATTTTATTATAGTGATTGAGGCACTGGTAGGTTTCCAAATTGCTTTAAAATTGTAAATATATCAATAAAACATTCGTGTTCAACTGATACCTGCATATAATGGCGTTTCATTTTAATCATGGATTTGGATGTTTTTATTGGAGAAGTTGCGATTTTTAAACAGTGAAACCCTGGATCCTTATTACTAACCTCCCGCCCCTTCTGGAACAGGACATCCATCTCAAGGTAGTCATGGGGGACAAACCTGTTCTGGTTTACAGGTAGGCCCCTCAAATAGCATCTCTCAAGCAACAGCTACTTCCCATTCTCACTGAGCGACCAGGCTCTGCAATGGACCCAGATGCTAGCTGTGTCCGTGTCGTTCCCCCAGCCCAAATACAGGCCATGTCATCATTGGACCAGATAACATGGATTATAATATCTGAGGTTCATTCACCTGCAACTCTGCCAGTATCATTTATGCCATCAGTTGGACTGATGGGGCCATCCCTGTGTGTAGGAATGAATTTGCATCAATCTGACATCAGCTCCAGAAAGGCAGGCAACTTTGTGGCAGAGTGCTTTTGACTTCCCTGGTCAGGCCATTGCTGACCTCAGGGTAGCTTTTCTTAAACAGAAAAACTTTGAAAACAAACTTGAATGGGAAACTGCAAAACAAGGAATTCACAGGCTGGGTTCTGTTAAGTATGGTCTAAATGAGGACTACAGATTCTTATCCCATTGCACTTTCACCCTATGGGTTTATTATCTGTTTGCCTCTCCCAACACTGCCTCCTCTCCCCTTTGCCCCTGCCTTCCCTCTGTCTTCTGTATTCAAATTGCTCTCTACATTTGGTATGCTGCTCTGTACATTTCCCTTTGCAGCATCTAATGAAATGAGCTTGGACTCACAAAAGCTTACGGTATATCCTTCTGATTTAGTTAGTCTATAAGGTGTACATCTACCCTGCCTTAATCATTAAGATGCAATACAGGAGGATGCATTCTGTGATCTGTTGGTAAAATGAAGAAAGTAGTGTTTCCCTTATAAAATGGAGATTCAGAAGCAGTTGTTAGGAAGCAAAAAAGCACATGTGCTGCGAACTTATACAAAAAAAGTTAGTTAATATAACAGTCTGAAAGCCAGAAAAGGCTAGTTTGTTGTTTTCCTCTTTTCTGTTGCTTTTAAACTTGTAGTTTATTTGCAAATTGATCAATTCACCTTAAGTAAATAGAAAATCTCAATACATCTGACAGTTTACCAGTCTCTTCACTTAAGAGCTAGAGTATGTGCTCACATCTAAGCTGAACTATGGTTTAAGATCAGTTCCTGGATATAATTTGTGCTGTCCTCAGCTTCTAATTACAGGCAGGCCAGGCCAGTGGTTAGATTGCTTCACTTATGTGTATGAGCTACTGCCAAGAAAGCACTGTGGGAGGAAACTCCCATGTGTCTTTGCTTGCGTAGTAGAGGAAACTCCCTTGGCAGCTGCCTGCAGGCTGTGGAGGCTTTGAAGATTTTAAACTGAACTTCCACTCACCTACCTATATTTAAATGTGCCTTTGTTTGCTGATTGTATTTACATTATCTTACACTATCCTTAGCCACTGCCTACAATTTACAGTCATGCTTGCAGTGAGTGATGAATAACGGGGAAAGGGCAAAGGTGGGTCCTCTTTGTGCCAGTTTAAGGTATCGGGGAAGGAGAGCATCTGGCTTGCCCAGTGCATCTTAAAGTTTTTAAAGAGGTGATGTTGTAAGCCAGGAGTGTCAAACATGGAGCTCATAGAGCTGCTTCATGCAGCCCACTGAGCCACTGGTGGGCCAGGGGATTTAGAGGCATAGCTAGCAATTGGCAGGACCTTTGGCAGAATCCAGGACTCCAGGGGACATGGCAGTCAGCAGCAGAGGGGGGAGCAAAGTTCCTGTTTACTTCATGGCTGCTTAGCCCAACACTGCTTGTGCTGCCATTGCCATGGCAAAAATGACTGCCTGTCCCATGGCCGCTTGCCCCACTACCACCATCGGACCTCGTGGATCTGGCCCACCGAAGAGCCCCCATGGACCAGATCTGGCATGGGTGACTTGACACCTCTGCTCTAAGCTAAAGAGCTAAACTGTTTGGGGTAAGAACTTCCCTTGCCCTAATTTAAACACCTCTAGTTAAAGAATTTATGATTGGCTTATTAAAGGTCTTGCACCTAAAATGAAATATTTTTTAGGTAGAGGAATATTCCTAGCAGTGTATAATGTCACTCAGGGGTTTTTGTCTTAACTTCTGAAGGATCACTTGGCCTTTTAACCAGAACACAATGAAACGCTCCCCCTGCTGCCAGATATAATGAATCTGTGCCATAAACTCAGAGCAGGTTTCCCCACCCTCAAAAGGCTGGCGGAGTATAGGTCGGAGTTGCCTGGAGTCTAAAGAGGGACTACAGATTCTTATCTCATTACCCTTTATCCTTGTGGGTTTGTCTATTTGCCTTTCCTAGCATTACCTCCCCTCTGACCACTGGTGACTGAAAATCAAACCTTCCAAAATACCAGTCTCTTTAAGGACTAATATAGTTATATCAGAGTAGTTAGCTAGACTTAGAGAACTGCCTGGGTTCTCAGTGTGGATGCTCTTGTACTAGAATAAGACTGATTTATTCTGATTTAGCTTAGCTTAACTTCCTCCAAGGTGTCATATGCTTAACTGAAAAACTCATCATACCAGACAGAAGTATTAACATAAGAATTCGTAGTGGGATAACCATAGTAGTTTTAAGACACGGACACAGATTTTTTTTTTTTTTTCCATGGGCAATATCCTTTATTGAACCAACTGCATGGTTGGGATAGATTTAATCAAAAGGCAGGGTAGATTTGTACCTTACAGACTAACTGCATCATAAATGCATAAACGTTCCTAAATAGTGGCTTACTTCATGAGTTTTGACTCAGAAATTCTAGTGTTGCAGTGGTTTCAAATATCTCACTGAGAGATTTTTGTAAGATTGTGCTTTAATGAGCCAGATTTCTTCTGAGAATTGCAGCCAAAGGGAATCCAGCCTATTGTTGTCATGACTGAAGGCAACTGCCATGCAGTGTCAGCAGAAGTATTTCACACAGTTGTATAAGGTATGCTACGTTGCAGTCGTGCAAGTAGCTGACAGTTTTCTTGTCGCCTGGAGAAATGCAGTTTCTTTAAAATGCTATTTTAATTTCTTGATGCTTTGCTCATTTGTGTGTACGGCCCGTCTCTGGGCTGTGTGGGCTGCTCTCGGACCACTCGTACAGCATTTCCTGTAAATTGGTCAGCAAGAGGAAGCACGCATGCAGCAGCGAGCATTCAGCACTATACTACAGCTGGAGTATTGAACAAATGCTGGTGGGGACAGCAGCTCAGTGCTAGGGGGTGTATTTTATTGCCCTTTTCCACCCCTGAAGAAGGGACAGGTGTTTTGACTGGAGAACATGTAAAAGCATGTAGAGAGTGAAGGCTCAGGAAGAGTACTAATGAAAGATATGGTTGGCTAGCTTAATCTGGTCTTATTCCTACTGGCAAGAATTTCATATGTCTCTTGGCTTGTGATGTTCTGCCCATTTTAAGGGAATAAAATTGTAGTTATTTTTAGGGTGAAATTTATCTCTGCGCAGAGTCAGTAAAATGCCACTCAAGTCCTGTGCTGAAAGAAGTGAATTTTGGTGGTATGCAGGGTCCCTGGCAGACTTTTTCATGAGGGGAGAATCTCAGTCTTTTTAAGAAGATGCTATGTAAAATTATTCCCCATCCACTTCCTTAAACCACTGACACGGGCCCAAAGTCAACAGGTATGAATCGTTCCTTATTAATGTATTTCAGAAAGTTTAACATACCAACTTTTCTGTATATCGTGCTTAAAGTACAAGGATTCTGATGAAGGATTCAGCTAGGAAGTTTCATACATCTCAAGCTGAATCTTCTCCACAATCAGGAACCGTGTATATGTTTTATCTAGTTTTTCATTCTGCCTCCTCCCCCACACTTTGTGCACAAAGCTGTTTCTGTTTTTTGCTGCCTTTCTGTTTCCCAGCAAGCGTTTCGACAGAATTGGAAATCACCCAAGGGGAAGGAGAAATCCTTTTTATTGTTGTGCACTTCAGTGCAGAAAAGAGGTAGTGGTCTGCAGAGAGATGGAGAGGAAAATAGTTCTAGGAGCTGAAGAAGTAGGGTTGATAAACACCAATTTCTTTTTTTAATTTCATAATTGATTTTTCTCTTAAATACGTGTTTTAAAATGAAATCTGAATTTAATGCAACATATGTTATAGCCAAAAGTTCTTGTAATCTCTTAACTTGTGCTGACTTCACTTTCAGGAGGCATCTCACTTTCAAGCTCAAGTTTAAGAATAGGGCACAATAGGTCATATAAGAGCTCAGTCCTGTGGGGGGGGGAGCATTGGTTGTGCTGCTGGGTGCAAGTGATTGGCAGCTACTTGATATAAATCATGAGCAAAGAGTTGCATATCTCTCAGGTTAGCAATAAAGCATTCACCATTTTGTAACATCCTGAAAGGATAAATTAATGCCTCTGAAATGTAAAATGTACAATTAAGAAGAATATTTAATTGCTCAAACAAATGTGTTTAGTGTTCTTGTGTTTAGTGTTCTTCTTCAAAGCTGTGAAGGCTCTATTTAGCTGGAAGCCTACATGCTTTAAACTTTTTATATCAGTCAGTGAACATGCACCTAACTTTGTAAAATAAGTGGAAAAGCAAATGAAAAGGGTGATTTAAAAACCATGATGTCAGTCACCAGGTAGGAAGCTTTTGTTTCAGTAAGTTCACTCTGTAAGCAGACAAGTTTCTTTGGGTGAATCTGATATCTTTTATTAGACTCGAGTCTAGCCCCCTGCCCCAGGGGCAGGAAGTTAGCTGGGGCCACAGGATCCCAGCAACATAAACGTCCAATTGACTCTTAAAGGAGTCCAGAGTAGGTGCTTGCACCACCTCCAGCAGCAGTCTTTTCCAGGCCCTGGGGGCTCGGACAGTAAAGAAGTTCTTCCTTATGTCCAACCTGAAACAGTCTTGAAGAAGTTTGTGACCGTTTGACCTTGAAAGAGGTCACTTAAAGCCATTCTTAGTTTGCTGTTGTAGAAGCAGAGTTTGTGTCCTGAACTGCATCTTGTTTAAGCTGGGATCCAGCTGATATCATGAAATAAGGCCTAGGTATTAGGGCTGTACAAAGCTTTAGTGGCCGATTCGATTTGGAGGAGATTTAGCCCGATTCGGTGGCTGAATCTCCAACTCCGAATCAAATTGGAAGACCCGTTAAAAGGTCCAAATCAAATCAGAAGCCTCCAGATCAATTCGGAAGGCTTGCAGGAAACGGAAACTGAGAAGAGGGAGGGGTATGGGCTGATCTTCCGTATATGGAAGCGGGGAGGGGAAACTGCTCTGCTGTTGTGTTCTGTAGCTGTCCAGTGACTGACCTTTCTCCGAGTTCCCTTCTGATGGCAGTGCTCTGGAGGAGGGACACAGAAACAACATATACAGCTGTGTCTGAAGCGATCTGTGCCTTTTGTGAGCTGTCTCTCTTGGAGCAGCAGCGTCTGAAGGGTCTGGCTTGCTATCTAGTCTCTTGCAAGCTAGTCTCTTTTTTTTTAAGTTGTATCCAATCCTTTCCTACTTACCCTTGCCTACAATCCCTATTGTTATCCCTGTCCATTCCTTTTAACTTATTCTTCCCCCAGAATCCTCTTATTTGTTCTTGTTAGTCTGTCTTGATTCTTTCCCCCACAAAAATATCTTTGTTTTCCCTGACAGTATGTCATCACTGTGCAGGAAAACACAACGTATATTTTACACACAAGCACACAAACATCCCCCCCCCCCCCCCCAACATTATGAAGTGTGCTGGAAAGGCAGGTGCCAGGTCTTCTGGCAGGGGAAGGAGAGGGAGCAGAGGGAGAGCTGCAAATTCCCCCCCGCCCCAAACATACACTCACCCTCTTTCCTGGCAGCGATGAGTCTTCTGCTGGTAGTGGAAGCAAGGAAGTGGTAGCAGTGCCTGCACCTGCACCACCACTAACCAGCAGCAGCATGACATTCTCCACCCCAATTGCAGTTCCCAGCACGAGCCTTCCCGTGCCAGAGGAGAGGAGCTGGATCTGGAAGCAGAGGAGCTGATGGCCATAACAAAGGAAATTCTGGGGAAGGAGCAGAAATCTGGTTTTGTGCTCTACAGCCCTCAAAGTTCCCCTAGAAGCAGATCTCCTTCTCTGGAAGGCACTTCAGAGGAGGTTGTGGGGGCAGATGGCTCAACTCCTCCTGTTGTGCCTCTGCGTGGTGAGGAGGGGGGTAAGGCAGGATCCCCACCCTCAACCCAGAAGCAGGTGGGTAGTATAGAATGGAATAATTTTGAGGTGGCAGATGATTCCAGGTATCCTACCTGCCAGCACTGCTGAAGGCAGATCAGCCGGGGCAAGAATGTGAAACACTTCGCCACCACAGCAATGCTGCTGCATCTCAGGAGGCAGCACCCCCTTGTTCTTGTTCCTCCTCAGCCTGGCACCAGTGGGAGCATGCCCAAAAAGAAGTTCCCCCTTGCTCCAAAGCCTCCTTCCCCAAGAAGCAGAGGCAGGCCACCCTGGAGCAGTGGGGGAAAGGAGACAAAGTGGGGTAGGTTCTAAAAGTGAGCGAGGTCACCCAGAGAACTGGGGAGATGCTTGCTTTGGATGGCCAGCCCTTCTTCGTTGAGTGTCCAGGGTTCAGGTAGCTCATGGCGCTCGTGGCCCCATCATACCAAGTGCCTGCTTGCACCACCTTTAGCAGGGTGGTGGTGCCCTCCTTGTCTGAGGAATGCAGGGAGTACTTGAGGGAGGAGCTGTGCAAGGCAGGTCCGCAGGTAGCCTTGCACTTCACCTCAGACACCTGGAGCAGCTGGGGTGGAGATCATGCCTACCTCTTCCTTATGGGCACTGATGCAATCAGTCAGGGCATCGGTGGGCTCTCCTTCAAGCCGAGGTGATGGATGGGTCCCACACAGCAAAGAAGATCATGATGACCATGACCTGCATGGTGCAGGGGTGGCTCATTGGGCAGTGCGAGCTCACCCACAGGTTCATGGTCACCGACAACAGGGCTAATATGGTCAAGGCGGTCTGTGATGCCAACTTTGGCCTCCGTTGTGTCACGCACAAGTTCTACCTTGTAGCCAGGGACACCTTGGAGGGGGACAGGGCTCCCAGTGATGGCACTGTCACTACCAGCCAGCTGATTTCAAAATGCAGGAAGGTGGCAGGCTACTTCTCCTAGAGCATTAAGGGGGGCAAGATGCTGTGGGACAAACAGGCAGAGCTGAACATCCCACAGCACAAAATCGTGCAGGATGTGGAGGCTCGGTGGAACTCCACATACCTGATGCTGGAAAGGCTGGTTGAGCAACAGAAGGCCATCCATGAGGTGGCGTGGTTGGGGAGATTGGGATCAGTGGCCCCCTTAAAACAGAGTGGGATACCATGTCCCAGATCTTGGTAGTTCTCAAGCTGTTCCTTGAGGCCACCGAGAGCCTCAGCGCTGGCAATGCCCTCCTTAGCCAGGTGATCCCCATAGTGAAGGAGCTTGAGAAGGAAATGGAAAAGTTTCAGGGGATCGAAGCAGCTTGCCCCAGCCAGGAACAGTCACCAGAGGTGCAGGCACTGGTGAAGTGGCTGAAGAAGGGCATCAAAAAACGGCTGCATCTGTTGCAGTCCAGTACAGTCCAGGTGCTGACAGGCATGTGTGACCCGAGGGCGAAGGGGAGCATCTGCAGCAGCAAAACCCTTGATCACTGGATGGAGGTGCTGGTGAACAGAATCAGGGAGGCAGAAGGGCAGAGGTGAGGGAATGTGGAAGAGGGGGATCCACTTTCCTGTGCCAGTAATACTAGTATTACTTCAATCACAAGCCAATCTCTTCCACCACAGCCACTGCCAATGTGGGCTAGGGGCATGGCTTCAGTGTTGGAGTCCAGAGGCACCAAACCCCACCATGAGGCAGGCAGCACAGAGGCCTCAGTGGCTACCAGTCGCCGAGGACGTGGAGACACTGCACTGCGACCCCTTGGCCTATTGGGCAACCCGCATCCAGCTGTGGCAGGATCTGGCCATGATTGCCCTGTTCTGTCCACCAACCAGTGTTTCAAGCAAGAGGGTATTCAGCATTGCAGGGGATGCTGTGGCACCCCACCATACTTCCTTGGATCTTGGTTTGGTGGAGCAGCTGGTGTTCCTGAAGGTGAACCTCCCGCTGCTGGGATTCCCCAAGCTCCATGTGCAGACAGAATGAGTGCCACCCTCCTCACGCTGCACCTATTTCCCTTTTTTTTTTTTTTTATTTGCTTTCAGAACCTTGAGGTGCACTTTCACAGAAACCCCTGCACCGCTCTGCCCGAAACCTGGCAGGCCTCATGCCCACACAAGGAGCTACCATCCCTGCTGCATTCATCCCACTCTGCCTTAACGCACACAAGTGATACAAGTTTTGCTTTCAACAGTTTGAGGTGCACTTTCACAGAAACCCCTACACCTATCTCCTTGAAACTTGGCAGGCTTCACACCCTCAGAAGGGGCTACCATCCCTTCTGTTTTCATCTGAATGTGCAAAAAAAAAAAAAAAAAAAAGACAAAGTTATAGGTATTTTAGTGATTCCCCATTATAGTCTGTGGCCAAATCTCGAAATCCAAATTGGCCAAATCGAATCAGGACAGTGATTCGAATCACCAAATTGAATCACGGTCCCTCCGAATCGGCCGAATCTGAAGCAAGTGCTTGCTGCTTCACACAGGCCTATTAGGTATAGTGCTTAGAGCAAGTAACTTCAATTTGCTAATCTGGGGAACTGTACAACTGACTCCAGCTGCAGCTCTGAGATAATGGCTTCCATTTCCCAGATCAGAAACCTGAGGAATTGGGACTGCTTACCTACCACCCGGTGTGATGGTTTGTTAATGTTTTTAACAAAGAAGTGCTGAAGCATTTAATCCATCTTTTGCTGCACCTTACGTTTTGTCAGCCTCTGTTGTGAACAGGTGTCCAAGGCTTGCTGTCACTCACCACTTCTGCCTGGCAAGGAGAAGTTGAAAAATGTGTTTCTGCCTAGCACAATCCCTGCTTCCCCCATCCCCTCCCCACTACCTATGTTAGGTTTTTTTTATTAATACAGTCATATAATCACATCAAAAACATACAGAATAATACAATGAACGTCCATCTTGCAGTCCAAGCCATGATCACAAAAGTTTTGGTGACCTTCCTCAAAGTTACTGTTTTGCTCAAAAGGAGAACAGGACTAAGTTCCATGTTGTCTCATCATTTCTGAGTAGACCTATTTCCATGTTGCTTTTCTTTTATGGTCCACTTGTGTTAGATAATTGTAGCTTGGCGGTTGGATAGCATAAAAATCCACATACTTGTATCTTTTTTTACTGAAGCAGATAAGTTTACCGTGATAAACGCGTACCATAAATATGTTCTCTCTGTCCATTTTCCCATGTTTCTTTGGGTTGCCTGTTTCCATGTTCTGACTATCTGCAATGACAGCTGCTGAAGTGAGGTGGATGCATAGATATCTCTTTGGTTGGAAGTTTAGGGTATATTCCAGGAAGGAAAATGTTGGTGAATTGAGCCACAAGGCAGCTATTGTGCAATTTGTTTTTTGTTTTTGTTTTGTTTTTTTCCTTAAATAGCCAGAAACCCTGAATGACAGGACAGTTGTACCACATATATGAAGGTACCATTTTTACCCTTTTTTACCTATGTGCCTTCCAACATAGTTCAGAGTATGACCTGGATATTCTGTCGAGTCTAGATGGAGTGAGATATGTTCAGTGCAGTAATTTGACCATAGTCTCTTTTCTTGCCAAAGAGCTGCTTATGGTCTTTTAAATCCCCATGCCTGACTTTTTTGCACATTTCTCCCTTATCTGTCATGGTTGTGCATGAAGGTTCTTCCCTCCTGTTTTGTGATATTCTGTTGGATCAGGTACAAATGTAAGTGAAGAAAACTGTACTCAGTTTTTCCATCTGTGTAAAATTCCATTTTCTCTACTAATGTGAAATGTACTAATTATTTCTCTCAAGTTGTGTCTTAACTGTTCCCTTTATCCTATAGTAGGATCAGAATGGTATTGTTTCTGTGATGAGCCAGGAAAAGCTTGTCCACATCTCTTCCCAACTACAAAGTTTGTCCATAAAAGATATCACCAAGTAAACCTTGCTTTTTTCCATCTTGTGGCATTCCCTAATACTGTTTGGTTAATTCCCATCAACAACATAGATTTCATAGACATTAGGGCTGGAAGGGACCTCGGAAGATCGAGTCCAGCCCCCCGCCCAAAGGGCAGGACGTCAGCAGGGGTCATAGGATCCCAGCAAGATAAGCATCCAGTTTCATCTTGAAGATGTTCAATGAAGGCACTTGAACCACCTCCGGTGGCAGGCTGTTCCAGACCTTGGGGGCTCGGACAGTAAAGAAATTCTTCCTTATGTCCAGCCTGAAACGGTCTTGTAGTAGTTTGTGACCATTCGACCTCATCATCCCTTGGGGCGCTCTGGTGAACAAACATTCCCCCCAGATGCTGGTGGTCACCCCTGATAAACTTGTAGGTGGCCATCAGATCACCCCTGAACCTGCGCTTTTCCAGGCTAAAGAGCCCCAGGGCTCTCATCCTGTCATCGTAGGGTCTGCTTCCCTGACCTCTGATCATGCGCGTGGCTCTTCTCTGGACTCTCTCAAGCTTCTCCACGTCCTTTTTGAATTGTGGAGCCCAAAACTGGACGCAGTACTCCAGCTGCGGCCTCACTAAGGCCAAGTACAGGGGGAGAATGACGTCCCGGAATTTGCTTGAGAAGCTTCTATGGATGCAAGCCAGCGTTTTGGTCGCTTTACTAGCCGCCGCATCGCATTGCAGGCTCATGTTCATCTTGTGGTCAATGATGACCCCCAAGTCTCTTTCTTGCATAGTGCTAGCCAACATAGCACTGCCGAGCCTATAAGGATGCTGCGGGTTTTTCTTCCCAAGGCGGAGAACCTTGCGTTTATCGGCGTTGAACACCATCAGATTCTCGTCCGCCCACTTGCTGAGCCTGTCCAAGTCAGCCTGGATCATCCGCCTGTCTTCTGGTGTGGATGCTTTGCCCCAAAGTTTGGTGTCATCGGCAAACTTGGCCAGTCCGCTTCTGACTCCAGTGTCCACATCATTAATGAAGATGTTGAACAGTATGGGTCCAAGGACAGAGCCCTGGGGGACCCCACTGGTCACAGGACACCACGATGAGCGACTTCCATCAATTACTACCCTCTGGGTCCGACCCCGGAGCCAATTTTCCAGCCAGTGGATCGTGGGGGACCCAAGGCGACAATTGGCCAGTTTCTCCAAGAGACGATCATGGGACACCAGATCGAAGGCTTTTCTGAAGTCAAGATATGACATCAATCTCATCTCCCTTGTCCAGGTGATAGGTCACCTGGGCGTAGAAGGAAATGAGATTGGTCAAGCAAGACCTACCCGCAACAAACCCGTGCTGGCTATCCCTTAAGATGTTGGCGTCGGCCAGTCCATTAAGGATGGCCTCCTTAATAAACTTTTCTAAGATCTTCCCCGGGATAGAAGTCAGGCTGATGGGCCTATAGTTAGCCAGATCCACTTTCCTCCCTTTCTTGAAGATAGGCACCACATTGGCCTTCTTCCAGTCTTCGGGCACTACACCAGAGCGCCAAGAGTTTTCAAAGATCCGTGCTAGGGGGTGTGAATTATTTTGTACCTTTTCTAATTTAGGGGCCCTGGATGAAGGTACATCATGGTAATGGAAAAATTATATTAATCATTCTCATTTAGTAGTCCTTAACATACTGAATTTTGACTTTACATTGTCCATTCCTGGGAGAAGCTTTCAATTTTGTATAGGGTTGAGCAAAATTTTCTTAAGGTTTCAGAATCAGTTTAAGTGATTAGAATCACAGGGGTTAGAAGGGATATCAGAAGTTATCTAGTCCAGCATCGTGCACAAATGTAGGGGGCACTGGCTGGTGGCTATTTATTTTCAGGAATTTGTTGAGTTTTGGTTAACCAGTTATCTTGGGGGGGCTTCTGCTAGTTGAGGGTTAGACTAGATGACCTCTTGCAGCCCCTTCTCTACATGGCCTTCTTTGACCTCACCAAATCCTTTGACTGTCAACCAAGAAGCACTGTGAAGGATCCTTCTGACATACAGGTGCCCATCAAAATTCATTACCATTCTTTGCCTGCTCCATAATAGTATGCACGCTGTAGTTGTCAATAACAGATCTATCACAGATCACTTTGAGGTTAAGACAGGAGTTAAGACAGGCTGCATCATCACTCCAACACTCTTCTCGATATTCCTCACTGTGATGCTACATCTGACCACCAGCAAGCTTCCAGTCAGAGTGGACCTAAACCACCGAATAGATGGTAAACTGTTTAATCTCAGCTGACTCTGAGCCAAACCAAAACCACCCCGACCTCGGTAGTCATGCTCCAGTATGCTCATGATGCTGTCATCTGTGTTTACTCAGAAGCAGACCTTCAGGCAATCGTTGATATCTTTACTGAGGAATACAAGAAAATAGGACTGATGCTTAACATTCAGAAGACTATGGTCCTCCATCAACAAACTCTTGATGAGTAGTCCCCAGCTCTGATCATTCAAATTCACAGTGAGACTCTGGAGACCATTGAACATTCCCATACTTTGGAAGCCATCTGTCACAGAAGGCTGACATGGACAAAGAAATCGAGCATCACCTCAAATGTGCAAGTGCAGCCTTTGGACACCTGAGTAAACAGGTGTTCAAAGATCGTGACATCAGATCTGAAACCAAGCTCATGGTTATCAAGCAGTTGCGATTCCCACCTTACTGTACAGAGCTGAGACATGGACAGTGTGCAGGAGACATCTTAAACCACTGGAGAAGTACCATTAATGCTTTCTGCAGAAGATTGTTCAGCTTGAATGGGAATATAGACACGCCAACATTAACGTCCTCTGGCAAGCAAACACCCCAAGCATCCAGGCGATGGTCATCCAACATCAACTTTGCCAAGTCAACCATATCATCTGGATGAGTGATTCCAGATTCCCAAAGCAAATTTTATTCTCCCAATTCAGTCAAGGTCCTCAAGAGGAGGGCAGAGAAAGCACTTCAAGGATGTTCTCAAGGCCAACTTGGAAAAAAAAATGCAACATCAACAACTCGTGGAAAACTATCGCCCCGGCCTGCTCCAAGTGAAGGGAAGAGTCTGTTGCAATGATCTCAGTACTTTGAAACCTCATGACAGCATGAGATGAAAAGGCAGGAGTGGCAGAAACAGCATGTCGCAGACCAAATCAAGAACCCAGAGTCACCCGTCTCACACAGGAACATGTTCCTGAGCTGCGGCAGAGTCTGGTGCTCCTGAATTGACCTTGTCAGCCATCTTCAGATCCATAGATAAGACAGTCATGGAAAACAATCATCCTTGACTGCGAGGGGTTTCCAATGATGGCTATTTGTTTTCAGGAAGTTTCTGAGTTTTGGTTAAACAGCTGTCTGGGTTGGGGGGAGGCTAAATATGGGTGGTGCTTCTGTGATCAGAGGGTTGGACTAGGTGACCTTTTTGCAGCTCCCTCAGCCCTATTTTTTCTAAGATTCTGTTTTTAAAGTCTTCCCCTGAGATAGAAGGGCAGCCTTGAGTTGCTTTTACAAAAACAGTAAATGTTTGAAGCCATTTCTACTGAAGCAGTTAAACTAGCAGCATCTGAAGCATAAACCCCAAGCAAGCCCTCCACTAGAGTTAGCACTCAAGCACACCAAATACAAAACAAATCCCCTTTTTTGTCCATGGGAAAAGTGGATGATTAAAAGAATCAGAACAGCCATTGTAATGAAATAGTCTCTCCCTTTTGGGCTGCTAGACGCAGGTTACGACTTTAAACTTTCAGTTTGCTACCTTCTATAGGAAATTAGGAAATCTGTGACAAAGATAACACTGCCCACTGACCCCAGAGGAAACAGGAAGCAAAAACGGAAGCAAGTCATTGCTGAGATGTCTCATTTGACCGCACTGCATGGTGTGGAAGCAAAAGCAGTTAAGGCAGGGTTTCTTTTTCTTTTTTGTATATGAGACCTCAGGCTACAGCAGCAGCCACTGCAGATACTGAACCTTTAGATACACATGCAGGAAAGAAGCAGAAGGATGATTATTTTTTACCTGAGAGAAACCCTTAGTTGCTAATGGCACATTTGGTACAAAGGAAACATTCATTCGGTGCAACATTCAGCAGAAAAAATATGTGTCGGCCAGACCTTGTCATCAGGTTAGTGTATACTCGTGGCGTGTTTTGGCTCTTCTTTTCCTCCTAACTATAGAAGGAGTAGATCAACTGGATGCTATGTCCTGTAAAGAATCCTCTTTTGTCTTTGAGTGTCTTATTTGGATTAAGAAAGAATTGAATCTAATAGACTTTGTGTAAAAAAAAAAAAAAAAAAAAAAAAAAAAAAAAAAGAAGAAGTGTGTGTGGCCCAGGGGAGGGTGAGTAGGCATTGTGACGTGCCGTGAAAGAAAAAGCAAGAATCGTGTTCTTGGCAAGTTTGTTTGTACGTGTTTTTCAGTTGCAGGCCTCCTTTCCCATAATACTTTCTCGGGTTCCACCGTATCCATAAGTGGTCTTTCAGAGAGAGTAGTGGGTAATACTCTGTTATGGATAACTTTTTTTTTCCCAGGGAAAGGGAAGGGTTAAAAGAACAAGGCATGGAACTATGTAACCTAAAAAAATTAAATGTTGCCATCTGTTGGATTAGTATTAGAATTTCTAGTCCCAAAAGGGTTTAATGGGAAAGAAATTGGAGATCTCTGCAAGAATAGAAAATCCAGTGTCAAGAAAAGAAAGTAAATGGGCAGTTAAAACCTGAAGATTTGCTGAAGACATGTTGGGTTTCCCCTTCTCTCTCCTCAAGCAGTGCATTGCACAGACTTGCTGTTAGCATAGTGTTGTCTTAGTCTTCACTAGCTTATCTGTGAAATGGAGATTACAAACTCCAGACATCCTTACCACCATAGGTATTTACTCTGGTGTACTGTAGCTGAGTTATTTTATATGTTCGGAAACTTGTCAAATCAAATTGCACTTTCAGGAGCATCTTGTCAGGATGAACTGGGATGAAATCCTGCCGTATTTTAAAAGCTCCATAATATTCAATATATCTTGATCATAATTCACCCAGAGACACTGCTTGTCATTTATATTCTGGTCTAGTATTGGCTGTGCATGATGGGAAGACTGTTTATTTTGTTTTGAATGTGTCCAGGTTGGCCCTTGGTATGTAACAGCATGTGACTAGTATTACAATAAGTTATCACAATCAATAAATCATTTGGTTGCTGAAGACTGAGTGATAAGAGAAACTTGTGTTATGCCTAAATCCTGAGAGATATTAAACAGCCCCTACCTGGTGCCAAGTGCCCTCTCTTCCAGCAGATTTCAGCAGGAAATTGGGGCACTTAAGACGTCATTCTGCAAGGCATTAAGCTGCTAATCAGTTTACATATGTTTTTAATTTAGAGCAGATATCTTTGCAACATAATAGAGTTTTAAGGCCAGAAGTGATCATTTGTTTTTCTGCAATATGTTCCAAATTTTATTCAAGGGCAGTGTTGTCTTTTGGATTTTTTTTTTTTTCCCCACTGTAAATCTGCCTGCCCTTGATTGAATTCAGCTGCTGTGTGCCTATACTTTGAACTTTAGAGGTTAACTGAGGAAGGGATAAAAATGAGGTTTGTTTTCTAGATAGGATTTAGGTCATTGATTTGAGCACCATACCAGCAGCAGAAATTTGCAACCCTGTGCGTATTTGTTCAGTAACTAAAGGCCGTTATAACATGATTGAAGAAATCTCGCCCTAGTTGAGCTGAAATTCAGTAACCAAGGGGCCAACATGATGTCAAAGACATTATCCTTCTTCAGCTGTTTGCTGTTATGGCTTTGACAAGCTTTTGATGCAGACACACTGTCGCAATACTCTTGTCCACAATAACTCATTATGATTACAGTCACGGTCAAATGATCAGTGCTATAGACTGGGGCCTACCCAATGCACCAATGCTTGGTTAATTTCTTGAAGAATGTTGCAAGCTTACTTTCTGATTTCTAGCCTTTCAAATGAAGGAGCTTTCCAAATGTGTCGTGCCCTTTGCCATAGATAGAGTTGGCCTAGGCCCTGGAGGTCACACTATGCTCTTTTAAAGTGAACTTCTGAATGCTGAATAAAGTCCTGTAAATACTGTTCTGATCTTTCTTCCCACTATACTAACAGGGCTCAGCATAATCTTCTTATTTTACATGGCATTGTCACAGGGACTTCACTGGAAGAAGGAAGCAAGGAACAAGGTCTCAGGTGTGTTTGGAAGCTCTCATCCTGTACTGTCAGGATGAATATCTTTAGTTGCCACTTCCTGTTGTGGATAGTTTTTTGTGCTTGGTGAGAGCAACTAGATTTAAGTTATAAAAAATATCCTTTTATTTCAAGCCCGGGGCAAGAAGCTTGTTGTTTCTGTGAGAAATTAGTATGGTGAGCTGAAGGAAATTCTTGTTGTATCTTGTAGTAAAGTAGCCTCTGCAAGTGGTCGTGTTCTAGTCCTGGTTCAGTTGAAAGTACAGATGGTCAAAAAGTCTCTGAGGCTGAATTGATTCAGTTTTCGCAGATTGGTCTAAAATGTGTAGATTGCATTGATAAGCAAGTGAACAGACATTCACTTCTGATTCGGGAAATGCAGCCACGTGCCTGCAGTGGCCCAGGCCGGAAGCTGAGGAGCACTAGAGCATGCCTCCCTGATCAGCTGGAGCAAACAGCATGGACCAAGACTAGCCTGCAAGGGGGGTTTGCAGAGCTGCAAAGCATCCTCAGTTGCTGGGGGCTGTGAGTTAACTTGAATCTGGAGGGGATCTGAGACAGAAGGTCAGTAAGCTGATTCAACCTAAATCAGTTAAATTTGCTTGCATCCATCCAAGTTTATCTTAAACTGATTTCCGTCATTTTGAAAGCACTGTATGTGCACTGAACTTCTGTTGCGTTACAGATTTGAATTGGTTTTCAAGTGGTTATACTGGCTTATGTGTAATTTCTGTCCCTAGCCTTGTACAGCTGGAATAATTGTGTTGGCTTTATTGGAGGGAGAGTAAGATCAGAATGTGGTCACAGTCTTTTGCCTTGGTGTGCAGACTCAAGCATTTCTTGGAAGTGCAACAGTATCTAAAATCCACAAGGTGGAGGAGACCTGTCTGTTTTCAGTGATCCTAAAGCAAGTGCACTTACACTTTCAGTTTTTACAGACTGCCTGCTGCTTTCACTGCTGATTTAGCTGGTATTTGGAAGTCAAGCTGCTGTTCTCATCTGTGGTGTTGGCAATGATAAAGACCCTGCTTTCAGAACTTTTTTGATAGTGTCCATGAAATGTGAGGATCTAATGTGCTGTCTTCATGTTGGATCTGCCATATTAGGAATAGTAATAGAAAAAAAAATTCTCAGGCAGCTGACCTGGAGATATGTGAAGTTTGATCAGTTGTACTCACGAGACTTGACTGAAGTCTGTGGGTTTACTCCCGAATTACGCTTGTATAACTCAGATTGTAGTATTCCCTTTTCTAACCTAAGCAGATGTCAAGACATTTTAATCTGTTTGATTGTGAATAAGAAAATGTGTGGATTTTTGGCTTTTTTAAAGAAAAGTTCTGTCCACTAATTCCTTTCAC
Source organism: Alligator mississippiensis (assembly GCF_030867095.1). Taxonomy (NCBI): domain Eukaryota; kingdom Metazoa; phylum Chordata; order Crocodylia; family Alligatoridae; genus Alligator; species Alligator mississippiensis. Next base: position 20,782,166 of record NC_081825.1, read on the forward strand.
TGTCATTCAGTTTAAAAGAACTAACTCCCAGAATGTCGAAATATTTGTAGTGTCATCACAGAAGTCTGCTGCCAACTGAATAGCGTGCGCTATTTCCTGCAGATCCATCTTTTAGCTTCTGTAGTATGGAAAGCAAAGCCATATAACTTAAGTTATTCTTGCAAATCAAAACTAAGTAACTTAGTACAATTTAAAGTGTTTGTATCTGTGTCCTGGTTATACCTTGTTTTTATTAGAGTTTCCTGTATGAGTTAGGTGGCCAAATTTGCTCGTGAGCGATCCAGATCAGTTGGGTGAGAGGGGAGGATCTGGTTATAGCTGGAGCAGGAGAGGATACAGTTATGTGCCAAAGAACTATTTCAGTGAATGGGAAGCACCAGGGGAACCCCCCTCTGTAGGGGTGGAACTTAGCGCAGGTTACAGAATCAGAATGGGTTAGCCTTTTTTGTTGTATTTGGTTTGAGTCTTAAATATTGTACCCACTTCCCCTATTTTATCTTCCCTTCCTAACAAAAAAAAAAAAAAAAAAAGGCCTAAAATTCAGCTTGATTTGTCTAGCAAAGTAGACAAATTTGTCTGTAGGCAAGTAACACTAGACAACTGAAACAAATATGCATAAATGCAGAATTCTCTTCATCAGAAGGAAATTTAAATCAGTCACCCCATACTGGTGAACAAGCTAAGAGGCTGTGATGTGGATGACTGCACAGTCCGGTGGGTGGCAAATTGGCTAGAGGGTCGCACCCAAAGTCGTGGTGGATGGGTCGGTCTCGACCTGGAAGGGTGTGGGCAGTGGGGTCCCGCAGGGCTCGGTCCTTGGACCGATACTCTTTAATGTCTTCATCAGCGACTTGGACGAGGGAGTCAAATGTACTCTGTCCAAGTTTGCAGATCACACAAAGCTATGGGGAGAAGTGGACATGCCGGAGGGCAGGGAACAGCTGCAGGCAGACCTGGACAGGTTGGACAAGTGGGCAGAAAACAACAGGATGCAGTTCAACAAGGAGAAATGCAAAGTGCTGCACCTAGGGAGGAAAAATGTCCAGCACACCTACAGCCTAGGGAATGACCTGCTGGGTGGCACGGAGGTGGAAAGGGATCTTGGAGTCCTAGTGGACTCCAAGATGAACATGAGCTGGCAGTGTGACGAAGCCATCAGAAAAGCCAATGGCACTTTATCGTGCATCAGCAGATGCATGATGAATAGGTCCAGGGAGGTGATACTTCCCCTCTATAGGGCGCTGGTCAGACCGCAGTTGGAGTACTGCGTGCAATTCTGGGCACCACACTTCAAGAAGGATGCGGATAACCTGGAGAGGGTCCAGAGAAGGGCAACTCGTATGGTCAAGGCCCTGCAGACCAAGCCCTACGAGGAGAGACTAGGGAAACTGGACCTTTTCAGCCTCCGCAAGAGAAGGTTGAGAGGCGACCTTGTGGCTGCCTATAAGTTCATCACGGGGGCACAGAAGGGAATTGGTGAGTATTTATTCACCAAGGCGCCCCCGGGGGTTACAAGAAATAATGGCCACAAGCTAGCAGAGAGCAGATTTAGACTGGACATCAGGAAGAACTTCTTCACAGTTCGAGTGGCCAAGGTCTGGAACGGGCTCCCAAGGGAGGTGGTGCTCTCCCCTACCCTGGGGGTCTTCAAGAGGAGGTTAGATGAGTATCTAGCTGGGGTCATCTAGACCCAGCACTCTTTCCTGCCTATGCAGGGGGTCGGATTCGATGATCTATTGAGGTCCCTTCCGACCCTAACATCAATGAATCTATGAATATGAATCTATGAGTAAAATTTTACTAACTTATCATTAATGGATAAATTTAATGAGTGCTTTGGAAAGCAACTTAGCTCATTCTTAAGGCACCTGCTTATCTTGACATTTGTGACCCAAAACACTTGTGTAGTGTTCTCCCTTAAACATCCATGTATTCCTCTTCAATTTTGGAGACTGCTCTAGTTTTTAATTCATAAGTTGATTTGTCACTGCCTTGGGGGAAGTAGGATTTGGAAGTGACGACCTCAGTAGAAGAGGTAAGTAAAGATTCAAAGGGAAAGGAGAACAATGTGGACTATAAACTCTTTCAAGAAGAGTCTCTGGGAGAGCCCAGCTGAGGCGACTGGGGAACATTTGACGTGAGGGGGTAGAAGTGGTGAGACCAGGGAGAGAGAGAGGTGTCATGGAGCACAGGAGAGCAAGAGAGGCCTGGCGAGTGAAACAAAGGAGAGTCTCAGGTTGTGCGACTCCTCATAAATACCTGAAATGTAGGCGGGGGACTTGGGGGTGCTATACTGGTTAGAGTGGATTCTAACCAGTAAACTAGGGGTAGAAAGCACATGGTGCAATTCTCTACTGTCCTTTTCTGACAAGGAATTCAATAGGGTACTGTGAGATGCACCACCTCTTGCTTTAATATCACCTCCACTGTCTTAAAAGACTAGAGTTCCTTTGCTTCAGAGCAATTAGGATTTTATGTAACAGGCATGGAAAGAATGTTTAATGGCTTGGTTTAATCAGAAAACCAGTATGGAAAGGAACTTGCTTCTCTGTTTTCCTATTGTATCTCCTGTGAATATGTACTGTACTACAGCAATGAGTCACTGAGAAAAACTCTGCTACTTGCTCTTTTCATAATGGAAGTTGTGAGTCACCCTCGGTTGGAGGAACCAAATGTCTTAGGGAAACTACATGGGTGCCTTGTGTGTAGCAGGTTCTCAGACTCCAGTATTTATAAACTACCTATATTGGTATTTTGGGCGGGAAGGAGGTGGCAAATGTGAGAATATACATTTTGGTTCCTTTTCTCGGCTTCTAGAGCAGGGGTCGGCAAAATAAAGCCCACAGCCTGGATCTGGCTCACAGCTGCCCCGGTGGTGCTCTGGATCCAGCCAGCGCACAGCTTCTGGTGGGACTGTTGCGAGTGCGACCGCAGCTGGATGCTGCTCCGCTCCTCTCGCTTCTAGCAGGAGCCGCCCAGCTGAAGCATTGCTGCCCCCTCTTCCCTCAGCCTGCCTGGAGCACGGGTCCAGGAGCAGAAGGAGGAGCTGCTGCTGGAGGCAAGGGAAACGGAGAAGCTCCTGACTGACTGCAGCCACGCTAGGAACAGCTCCACCAGAAGCTGCATGCACTGGCTGGTTCCCAGGCCAGTGGGCTGTTCTGCTCCCCTCGCCCCCTGCCCCATCACTGCTGTGCTGCACCGCTGCGGGCAGGCGGGAAGCTTCAGCCGGGTAGCTCCTGCCCAGCATGTGGAGCTCTGGCTCCAGATCCCAGCTACCTCGCTGCTGCTGCACCTGGGCAGTGCAATGAGTGGCCACCTGTGGCCAGGCAGAGCGGGGGGGGGGGGGGGGGCAGCCGGGAGCTGGAGCCAGAGCTCCTTGCACTGAGCAAGAGCCACCCAGCTGAAGTTTCCCACCTGGAACAGCACGGCACAGCAGGGACAGGAGCATCAGCTGAAGCTGGAGGCAAGGAGAGCAGGACAACCCCAGCCTATGCACCAGGCCTCTGGTGGAGCTATTCCCAGTGTGGCTGCAGCCAGCTGAGTGCTGCTTTGCTTCCATTGCCTCCCAGTGACAATGTGAGCTTGGCTACCTGCAGCTGCACTGGGAACAGCCCCACCAGAAGCTGCACAGTGGCCGGTGCCAGCAGGTGTGGGCAGGAACACGGCACAGGGTCCCCCCCGATGGGGCTCAGCCCCATGTAGAGTGCTGCGGGGTCAGCCGCTGAGCAGGCGAGCTCTGCTGCATCTTCTTCCCCTTACCCTTAGCTGGCTCCCAGGCAGGCTCCCCCGCAACACACATGCACTCGCCCGCTTCACGTCCCCACCCAGCAGGGCGTGCAGGGAGCTGATCATGCCTGGCCTACTCCTGAACACTGCTCCTCACCCACCCAAAGCCCCATAGGGTGTCTTGGTGAGTTGTTGCGCAGTGGGGAAGGGAGTGTTGGCTCGCCTCACTAGCTCATCAAAACTCCCTACATGTCCCTTGGGCCCAAATAATTTCCCACTCCTGTTCTAGAACAATGTTGTTCCTGTCTCTAGACTTCAGTATTGAGGAATGTTAGTCCTGCTCTCACCAGCAGAGGTCCTCAGTAGTGACCTGAGCATAATGGAGCATTGTATGTGAAGGTCAGAGTTTTTCTTCAGTTCATGGAGGAATTTTCTTTGAACAGCATAATTACAGGCTTTAACCAAACCCGTTATAATGCCTTTTATTGGTATTTGAAGAAAGAAGGGTCTCTTTGTGACATACCAGACTGATAAAATTAGTCCTTAAGATCGTAATATTCAGTGTAGCTTGTAAAATGCATTAAATGAGAGAGTAGAAATAGCGATAATTGCTAAGGTACCTGGTGCTGCTTGGCATCAATTGTTAATGTGTAAGTATCAAAAGGGAATGCACCCACGTTTGAGCATATCCTTACCATGGTGCTTGCTCTGCTGAAAACAGTGCTACATAATGCATACTCCTATTTATAACGGCACAACTGACTCTGATAAGTGGGAAAGGAGGGACACATACTTCAGTCACAATGTCATTTTCTCTATAGGGGGCATTTTAACCCTTTAGTGCAAAGAATCATACCATTAAGGTGGCATGCTGTTCTCATTTTATGTAGTTGATTTGGTGGTAAATTTTATAAAAATATACGGTTGAGGAAGGGTTATGTATATATTTTTATCATGCCTGTTGATATAATATTAAGTTAGTCTCTTTAATTTCTGGTAACTGGCTGTCACTTATATGACACAGAGAAAAATAAACTGGGACTTTTTGCATTATTGGTTTTAATGCACTGCAAGCTTCCTGGAATCTGTGAGATGGGTACTTATTTATGGCACTTGGCTGGTAGATCATATTAGTTATTTCCTTAAACATGTTTTCCAGACTGCTTCCTTAAAGCAAGCTACACAGAACAAACTATTTCTTTTCTTTCTAAACTGCAGAATAATGGCCTCAGAAGAACAGTGTTGGCCAGTTCCAATGAAGGCGATTGGAGCCCAGAACCTACTGACAATGCCCGGAGGGGTTTCCAAGTCTGGATACCTACACAAGAAAGGAGGCACACAGCTGCCAATTATGAAATGTAAGTTTGGAGTAGATATTAATGGGGCTAAAACTTGTTGGTTGTGCTTGTGGGCTGTGATATGTATTAGGCATTTAGTGTTAAATGAGTCAATAATAAAGCCCCTTTTTCACTTGGTGTGTCTGTAGTGGACTTCATTTTACTGAAATAATATTCATGAATTAATTAATCCATTCCCAATACATCAATTTTGGGGGGGGGTTGCATCAAAAGATTAAACCTCATGGTGGGAGCAGTGGGCACACTTTTCTTTCCACTAGTTTGGTTCTTTTGTTAAGACGTCCGAAAATAACGTTGCAAAAAATGTATCTATGTTCTCTCCCCACTTATGTCAACCTTTTGCGCCTCCCTTTTCAGAAGGGAGCCATAACTATCTACCTGTTTAGATTGGAATGCATCAAATCTGTTCTATACTGAAGCTATACCTTTCCCCAACCCCAGGCCTCTTACCACTGTCTGTAACATGGAAATTCTCATCCTAAAGAATAGGGTATGGTTAATAACAGGAATTGCTTTTGGAACAAAGCTTTAAATGAAGAAATTAATGGCTGAGAGTCTTATTTACATTATTTTCACTTCATGTTTCCCATAGAAACATAATTTGATTGCAACAGAAAGAATGACATTCTTTCAGACAAGGAGGGGAGGAATGCTCAAATTTGTTCTTTAAACTATTAAATGGATGAGTTTTATTGCCAGTTCTGAAAGTGCTTCAGTTAGAGCAGGAAGTGTATTTTGATTTTGGAGTCGGTGTCAACATCTTGTAATTTAGGCACTGTCTAGAGGTGTGGATTTTTTCCAAGGAAAAGCTGGTGATGTTGACGTCTCTCTTTCTACTTCAGATGTGTTTTTTGTGTTGCAGTCTTCTACTGGTGCTTTCCTCACTAGCAAAGTCTTGCATCCTCTATATTGCCTCTTGTTTTTCTCAAAAAAGTGCTCTCTTCATTTAAGAGGCCTGACATTGCACAGCATTCTGTAGACATACAAAATGACTGTGATGCCGTATGGCTTGTTGTTAGTCAGCTATCACTCAGCTAGTTGAAGTCATTTTTAACATCTTGAGTTAAGAGGTTCTGACCAGATTTGTTGTTGAAGTGCTTAGTAACTAATTGACCTTTCCTCTCTTTCCTTTCTCTTTTAAGGGCCACTGAGGTTTGTGATTATCCATGAGGGATGTATTTACTACTTTAAGAGCAGCACATCTGCATCTCCACAGGGTGCTTTCTCTCTAAATGGGTACAACAGGTGAGTAGCAATGATTGCTTGACACAGATTCCTTTCATTTAGCAATGGAACCGAAGTTTTTACTTCCAATTAAGTCAACTTTGACTTGGAGAAAACTAAATATGGATGTGCAGAGTTTCTCAATTATGCCTTACTTCAGGGATATTAAACTGTCAGTTGCATTTCATTAAAGATCCTGCTATTTAGTCACTTCTCTTACCTTGGATAGGACTCTGGAGGTGATAAAGCAGTTTGCAAAGGAATTTTGGGGTTGTCTTTCATAGATTTCATAGATATTAGGGATGGAAGGGACCTTGCAAGATTATTGGGTCCAGCCCCCTGCCCAACGGGCAGGAAGTCGGCAGGGATCAAATGATCCCAGCAAGATAGGCATCCAAGTGTTTTTTGAAAGCTGGAAATTGTTAACAGCATATGTTATCTGAATAAATGATTTTGTCACGTGCTTTTACAATTGCATAGTTGCCATAAAGGTTTGTAGCAATAGTGCTGGATCCTGTGGGGTTTTTTCACTTTCAAGAGGGCACTAAACAAATCAGTTTAAATGTTTGCTTTTTAAATTGGTGACAATAATTTTTTTATTAGCACTAGGATTTTTTCAAGTTATCCAGTACTGTTAGATTTTAATTGCTGTGAATGCATTGCATAACACATGTTTACAACTTTTTAGGTAAGTTGGTTGATTTAGAAAAATAGTGCTCTAGTAGCTACCAACGAAAGATCTAGATACAGAATCTGAAATGCACTGCTTTCCTAATCGATTTATCTATGGAGATGGTTTTGCCCGAAGTAATGTGGCAGCTCAACAGAGCATAGCGTTTGTAGATGACTTGAAGGGCAGAAGTAGGAAAATCTCTTCCTTGCTCCCTTGAGAGGGAGAATTTATATAAGCAGAATTAAGTTACCTAAACTGAAATTTGGAAGTGATTTAATACCCTTGTTTATTGCATCTGCAAGCCCTAGGGGTTGTCTTATTGATTTATACATTTGTATTATGGTGATCCACAAAAGCCCTAATGGGGAATTAGTGTCATGTTGTGGCTAGTGCTGCACAAGAGTTTAGAACCTAAGAAAATGTGTGCACAACTGTCATTTCAATGCTGATGACTGAAAACAGGACCTAGGCCCTTTAGTGGATCTTTGGTCTCCACAGGCATAAGAGGTATAAGAGTACAAAGGGCATTGGGTTTAGTAGTGACTCAGAAGAAAGAGTGCTGTCTGCTAAATTACTAATTGCTAACACCAATGCTGACAAATCTTGGCTATTTCCTACATCAACTTCCTTATGCCATGAAATGAGACGATGACATCCTGCTTTTGCCACTCGAATTGGCGATATGCAGACTCTCATCAAAGTATAGCCTAGAGATCAGAATTAAGATGGGGACTCGAGAAAGATCTATGGCTAGACTTTCGGTATCCCGCAGTCCCCTCAGCAGCAGCTATTTGTTGGCGGAGCTTCCTAAATGTTCAGCTTGGTTAGGTGCCTGCATGGAGAGCCAGGCACTTCTGGCAACCTGTCTCCAAGGTTCAAAATCCACTGTCTAAAGGTTTCTACCAAGTGGGTCGTTCCTGGAGAAGGAAACTGGCATTTAAAAAGGGAGAGGGGGAAACCCTAATCAAAGTTCCCTGTGGCTTATGCTGAATAAACAACTTGGGATACTCTGAAAAAAAGTGTTTCCACTTAAAGCTCCAGTCTGTTCTTTTTTAACTCCCAAACTCCTGTATTGTAAATCTGTAAATAATTTCCTTAGGGGTCTCTCTCACTTGAGAGTGAGGACATACCTGGAAGGGAGAGGAAGGACAGAAACTGAATTTAACCCAGTTGCTGAAAGACTGGATTATATGCATTAAGCTGCAGTAGGTGCATTGCTTTAAAAGCATGGTTGCCCACTGAAATAAGTGAAGAAGCAAAACGAAGGGTGATGTTAACTTTGGTTGTCCCTTTTTGTTCATGGAAAAGCTGTTGGGATTGTCCCATGTTGTCTATTATTGTGGACTCCTGAAATGAGGAGCATGGCTGCACCGATACCTTCATGCTATGAAGTTGAAGCAATAACTTACTTTGGTAAAATGCTATAATAAACATGTTTAAGGCAACATGTTTACAAACTGACGTGGCCATGCTTTCTGTGATTTGGTTAGTGAAAGGCCTCTCTGTTGGCTCTACCCTTTCCTCTGTTTTCCTGGTATAAACGTTCCTGTGTATTTGACTTATTTTTACTTTGGGCAAACTTGCCCAAAGGGCCATTTGAACTGTAAGCATCTTTTTACCTGCCTAACAAAGCAAACTGCATTGACTTAGCTTTTTACCCTGCTTTCTGGTGCCCAGGGTTATGCGGGCAGCTGAGGAGACAACATCAAGCAATGTGTTCCCTTTCAAGTTGGTTCACATTAGCAAGAAGCACAGAACCTGGTTATTTTCTGCCTCCTCTGAAGATGAAAGAAAGGTAAATTTCCGTTGGAGGAGACAAGGAATGGGGGAATTAATCTGCAATTTTCAAAGGATCTGAAGAGAATGAGATACTCCAACATCAATGAAGTGTGGGTGCTTGGCTCTTGAGGGCCATGATTTTCAGAGAAGCCCATTCTCATTATTGTGCTCATCCAGGTATTGGCACCCAATTCAGGGAATAGCTAGAACCAGTGTTCTGGATGTGCTGGATGTCTTTAGGGGTGATCAAGATATAAATTCTGTAAAAACTTTCATAAACAATAGCGTCACTGTATGGAATTTCTGTCCCATGTATAACATAAGTGACCTAGCTTTAAATAGGTATTTGAGAGGATGTTACATTAAGTTCAGTAATTAGAAGTATTTTTAGACTGTATTATAGACCTTTGTTCAAAGCACATTAACTGTAAAACTTCACAGCATCCCCTTGAGGCAGGCAGGTAAATACTGGTATGCTGGCACCTCTAACCTTGCTAGCACCTCTAACCTTGCAGAAGGCAGCTGATTTTTGTGTTTGTTACTTTTTCAGAGCTGGATGCTCTCACTGAGGAGGGAAATAGATCATTATCATGAGAAGAAGGAAACAATAGTAGAGTTCAGGTATGCATCTGTTTAATCATACCATTACTTTGCTCATTCATACGTTTGCCCTTGATAAGGTTGCTTCCTGGGGGGTTTTTTGCAGCTGGTAAAATAAAAATCGTTGTTTAGCAGCAAATAATAACAGGTGTAGTGATTGCCAGCAACAGCTGACTCAGGACACCACACAAAAAATAAAATAATCCTTTGTGAAGAGGATTTAAAATATCAATTTCACAAGAATTTTTAAGTGTAAAACAATTTATTTGACTCTTAATTGGAAAATGAATATGGTTATTTTTTCTTGGCTCCTTTCCGGGGTCTACCCCGGCAATTGCTTAAGTGCTACTAACCTGGATCTCTCATTGTAGAATGAATACCTATAAGGCAATGGTGCATGCTCAGCTGATACTTATTCGCTTTTTATTTTATAGTGATTCTGGTTCCGATGCAGACAGTTTCTATGGCTCAGTTGAACGTCCTGTTGATATCAAATACTCTCATCATTCCACAGAAAATGAAGGTGAGGATTTAATCTTGGATAAGTGCCCCTCCTCTATCCCTTCCCCTGTCAATAAGTGAAACTTTTTGATTGCTCCCTCTTCCTGTGGCACTCTAGATTTGTAGCAGATAGCTCACATAGCATAAGAATCATTTGGCTGTGTTTGCAGCAGTAATGTACTAATGCCTGCTGTCACGATGTGTGGTTGGCTCCAGTAAATGTAGACTGGGGAATGCATATGAAGCCAGCACTGTAAACCCTTAGTGAAAGTGGCAGCAGCTGAAGAAGCTCAGAAATGTACTACATACTTTAGTATTAGGCTCATACTTAGTCATTTGTTTATGCCTGGTCAATCAATCTGGCAAAAGGTTGGGTGACACGAACATTTGAGGCTTGTCTCCCTTTGTGGCACAGGAATGCTAATGATCTCTATTACATTTGACTATGATATCAAGTTCCCTTTATTTTCATGGTGCCTACATAAAGCTTTAATTGCTTAAATGTTTGTTCTGAAAGTTTAAACACCAAAAGTCATTACATTGTTATTTTATCTTCTCACAGCTAGGAAAGGAACAAGTTATTCGTAGGGGCCTATAGACCAGCTACAGTAAAGAGAGGGAAATGTTTTTAATAGTGCCTGTGTGTGGAATTCAGTGGGACTTGGACTCGAAAATGACACATGGAGACTTTTGCAACTTCCGTGCCCCCTGTGGAGTCCCCAAGAGTTCACTTTTTCCCCCCAAGGTCTATGGCTGCCCTTGCTGTAGGTGGTTCACATTAAAAAGGTAGACCTACTGAAATCCTGTGGGCTTCCTGGGATACCTTACACATGTCAGTGGCTGATTACCTGGCCAAAAAACGTGTTGGATAACAATGCTTCCAATCCAACATTACCAGGATCCTTGGGATTAATTTTAACACCAGTTTTGGCATTTTATTCTTTTTTGCTTTCTTTCGTTCAAGGGGCTGGAAGGGATGTGTGGTACTTCTGTGAGCTAGCTATATTAAGGAGAGAGAGTGAGCTTCTGCCTTCCTAACCCAGGTTCATAGTGAAAAATTATTTCCTTTTTTTTTAACAGAAAGCACCAAATGCATGTTGCTGTGACTTAGTCCCCATGACTGCTGCTTAGTATTTAACGCACTTATTTTTACTTGCAGACTATGACCAGGAAGAGGATGAAGAATCTTACTTGCAACCAGATACTTCAGACTTGTTGAAACCAGATGGTAAGTGATATTCAAAGATCTTGAATAAAGGTGTCATCCGTGAGAAAAATATCTATAGATGGGTATTTCAAATTGATAGTACAAAGAGCCCTGTAGGCAAATAAAGTAATGAACAAGTAAGAAGTACAAGTGTCATAATGCATTAATTTATAATTGATAGTTAATTTCCTATTGAAATTAGTAGCAATGGAGGATGCTTTAGATCCTCAAAGAAGTGTGGTGTTAGTCATGGTCCCCAAGGTGCAAAGTCTGTTTCTCTGTAGATCTCTCAAAAGAATGGATTCCTTTAACCATAGTCCTGGCTTTTACATAGAGTCCATTCCTTCTGTTTTAACAATGGCAGAGCTCTTGGTGCCATTAAATGTGATTTGTCTGAGTAAAAACTGTAAGATTCAGCACTGATAAAGTCCAGAATTGGGTATGACAGTTCAGAGTTGATAGCAGTGACATACCAGATGAAGATTTATGCCCTAGAAATAAATACCTTACAGGAAATTTCTACTTAACTGAGGGGGGGAAATCTCATTGATTTATTCAGTTCAATTTTCTATGTTGCGGGGCTTTTCTTCACCAGATAACATGGTCCTCCCACCAGCCTACCCACCACCACCAGTTCCTCACATCAGAAAAGCTGCTTACACAGAATCGAGGGCACGCTCTTTTCCTAGCAAATCCACTGGGCCCCAACTTCCTCCTCCTCCTCCACCTAAAAGAAGCTTGCCCGATATAAAATCTGAGGACTTCTTGCAAATGAGGGAATCCCAGCTGCACTGCAGAGCTGAGCCTAATCTCAAGATGCAGCCATCAAACAGGAGGATGAGCGATGCACCACCTCCTCTTCCCCCCATACCTCATTTCAAAAAGGGTGCCTTCAACAAAGACAGCTGCTCACCATCACCAGAACCTCTGCCTATTGGCCATGTTTTTGCCACTCCAGAAGGATGTGAGAAACTCAAAAGTTTAAGCCTTTCCCAATGGACCCCGCCTCCATTACCAGGCAACAAACCCAAAATAGCACATTTGTCTGAGAAGCCAATCGAGATCAAAGTGCCCAAAGAACTTGGCAAGCCTGGACTGTTTGTGCCACAAGTGCTGCCTAAGCCGCCTTTACCCAGCCATCCACCACCTCTGCCTGGCCACCCTCCGTCCCTATTTGGCCACCAGCTGCCTGTGCCCGGCCATCCGCCACCCATACCTGGAATCAAACCTAAACCAGAGAAGGCTGTGCTTCCTCAGTTACAGTAAGTATTGCCCAGTTTCCTACTGCATGTTTACCTCACCAGGAGTACTGTGTCCAGTTTTGGGCCCTGTATTTGAAGAAAGATATGGGCAAATTAGAAAAAGTGACAAAAATGATTAGAGGCCTGGGACACTTGCCTTACGAGGAAAGGTTGAAAGAGCTAGAAGACTGAGGGAGAGATTAGAAAATAGTCTTTAAATACCTGAAGGGTATTTCAAAAGTCTCTCTCTGAACTCTTTATCTTTGTGGCTGTAGGGGACAGGACTAGGAGCAAAGGCTTCCAAGCTGCAGCAGAAGAACTGTAGATTAGCGATTAGAAGGAACTTTCTGACTGAGAGACTGATTAAGCATTGGCCAGGCTCCCTAGAGACATTGGAATCTCCATCCCTGGAAATTTTCAAGAGAAGGTTAGACTATTGAGTGGTGCTTAGCCGCCAGCCTGCAGGCCAGATCCATCCCACAGGTCCAGAAATTTGGCAATGGGAGAGCAGTGGCAGCATTAACTGCTGCTACCTTGCTGCCAAATTTCTGAACCTACAGGGAGTCTTTTAGGCCAAATAATGTGTTCCTGCATGCTACATCATGTTAGCATACAGTCAGGCAGGCATGCAGGTTTGCTCTGCAGCTGGATCCAGCTGTGTGGGATCACAGCTGTGGACTGACCCCACATGCCAACACTTTGTGGGATCTGGCCTGCAGACTGACCCCATGCCACTTAACTGGTCCATAGGGCTGAAAGGTTGGGTGCCTTTGAATTAGACAGATGTTTGACTAGGAAGTTTTAGTCAAAGATGATCCTGCCCTGAGCAGGGGGCTGAACTAGATTACCCCTTGAAGTCCTTCCAGCCCTACTTTCCTATAATCCTAAATAATGTCTGACAACTGGTTCATAGCATCCAAGTCATCAGTTATTTCTGCTCTCCTTCCAGTTCTGCGATGATGTTACTTAAGTTACATTTTTTTGCTGTGTTAAGCATAGCAACTAAGCCAACTCTTAGTTTCTCAGTTTATGTTAATCTGGGAGTGTGCATGTGAAGCAGATAAAAATCACTTTTGTGTAGACATGGATCGTGACTTAAACATTACTTCACTAAACAACATGGCTGGCAGTTTTACAATATTTCTCTAATGTCTTCAGGGGATGAACGTATCTGTTAAGAATCAGTAATTTTGCTTATAGTGTGAACTGTCCAATATTTTAAAACTTTGCAAGAAACTATGGTTATTGGAAATGTTTTAAGAATAAGAACTAGGCCACCTAAAATAAAATTGTGTGCATCTGTTTGGGCTGTCTTTAAAGACACAATAGAGCCTTAGGTTTCATTTAAGAATTGAAGGTAATCTTCAGGCTCTCTGAGTCATGGAATGTATACTTCAACACAAGGACCTTCTTTGTAAGACGCACAAGGGTGCTTGGGGAGATGAAAGTCTCTACGTCCATCATGTTGCTCAACAGCCTTGAAGAGCGAATAATCAAGATTTGTTAAAGGACAAATAGGATGCTACTGAAACTAGTATTTGGGATCTATTTCTGTTTCCCTCTTTATGACTTTCCTATAGAAATATCCTTCAGTTTTTGGTCTGTTTCTACTAGGAGATCACCACCAGATGGACAAAGTTTCCGTAGCTTCTCATTTGAAAAACCAGCTATAACCTCAAAGCAAAACCACTCTGAAGAAGATTCTGATGAAGACTATGAAAAAGTAAGTTCAAGTAGATGGTACATTGCCAAAGAGAACATTTTCTTCTGTTTGTGGAGTTGTATATTTAGCCTTGAGCCAGATCTCTGATAAAAAAGTGGATGGCTTTGCTTAAGTGTACTGTTTCTGCAGCGGCTGGATTTGAGAGATGCAATGCAATCTTACACCTACTCTAGCTATTCCATGCTGGCTGGCTGGCTGGCTCCAGCAGTTTGACTCTCACTAGCAAAGAGCCCCTTTCTCTTGCTCCGTTTTATTCAAGTAGATTTCCTTCTACATCATCATCTTCTGAGTTCTAGAAACTGGACAGATCTAGCCTGTGCACTCTTCACCGCCTGCCAGTCTCCTTGCCATATCCTCCACCTTTTCTCCTGCATTGGCACATCCGTGGTTCATTGCACTTCATCAAGCCAACTTCAACAACATTTGATGGGGGAAAGTGGGCAGGGTTTCTTTCTCTTTCTCAATTGTCATGCTTTCACCTGATATGATAAAACATCCCATCACCTATTATATTACATCTTATAATTTCTACATGTGTAGGATTCTGGGTTGTGGATAACAGAACTTATATCACTAAAATCACACTGTAACCCTCTCTGACAGCCTAAGAGATGTTGCAGAAGTGTTTTTCACCTCACTTTGTGGCTTCCTTTCCCCTCCCTTTAAAGATACAGTAACAAATCTAGTTGACAGTGGCTGTTGCCTACTTGTACTTGTAAAATGTTGGTGTGTGTCTGAGAACTCTAGCTGGAATATGGCAAAATGGAAAAAAAAAAAAACCCTGCAGATGCAGATACTCCAGTCTTTTGGGGTTTTTAAGAAATGTAGATAATTTCAGTTTTTCTTTCTTTACACACACTTATGCTTTTTATTTTTTACCCCACTTTTTTCTTAACAGGTTGAGCTGCCTAATTCAGTATTTGTTAATACTTCTGAATCTATTGATGTTGAAAGGTAAATTTAACTGTTTGTTTAAAAATGTTACTAATGCTCAATAAGCAGAACCTACAGTCCAGGGAGTTCATTTAGTGAGAGAGAAGATGAGCAAATAAAGTTGAGATTTCTACTAAAAGTCACTTTTCACTAGTTATAGATAATACAGCAGTTCTTTTAAACTGAAAACTGTTACCTTCAAGAAAGTAATACATAATTAGCTATATAAACTATTTAATAACAAATGTGACCTATGTAGAATAATTGGGCTATCGGAGGTGCCTTGCCAGGCTGCTAGACATGGTAGAGATCTAGTAGAAAGCTAGAGAGCTTTTTAATCTTTAGGTCACTGTTTGAACCACAGCTCCTCACTTGCCATTGCCAAATGACCATCTCACATGATTTTGATGGTGTTAGACCCCAACAGACAGAGATCCAAACAATAGACATCACCCTCATTCTGTGGGTGATCTTTGGAGAGACTGCTGCTAGTGAGTAAAAGGTGAATTATATTGTCTTGGTTCTGCAAAGTCCAACCTGTAGGTTGCTGATGGGAACATTTTTAAGAAACTGCACTTGTGATTTATTTTCAGTAGTATCCACTTGCTGACTTTGAATCTCTCTTGTGGGGCAGTGTTCTGTGTTTGGAGAAGCTTGCAGTTTTAATGACAAATGGGAGAGGAATAATAGGTGATTTGACTTACAGATAACTTGCTTCAATGTTTCGTAACAAAAACCTACAATTTTCTACCAGTCAGCACCTATATGACTACTGAATTCAGTCTTTAAGTCCTAAATTATGGTCAGATATTTGTGAATGTTCCTTACAGCACCCATGACAGGTTGGGAGATACAGACTGGGAAGTAGAGACAGAATTTTTAATGTTTTCAAGGCTATACAGCAAACCAGAGAGAGCGCAGAGATTTTTTCGTTTTTCAGCTTTCTGAATAAAGTCTCTATAATACTATTACATCCCAATATGTTAACTGTTCAAGAATTCTAAGGGAATTTGTTAGAATAGTGAGGTTCTATTACATGTCCACTTAGAAAATATTTGTAAGATATTTGAAACAGAATGGATATTGATAGTTACCCTATTATTTTAGGATGTTCAAAACTACCAACCCAAGAGGACAGCCCCAAAATGGATTATATTGTATTCGGAATTCATCTACCAAGCCTGGAAAGGTAACTTGTAGTAGAATCTTTAGGTTAATGAAATTTCAATTGATGAATTATTGCTATCAAAGTGGAAGATGGCTAAAGGTTTTAGCAAAGTAAATATATAAGCAGCAGCTGTTCTAACCAGCTTGCAGAACTCTGAGGATCTAAGATACTTGACCAGTTGAGGAAATATAACTGATTTTCTCCAACTTACTAATAAATGGAACAGTAAGTTGATGTTTTCTTTGCTGAATATATTAAATATGACATATATCATTCTTTCTAAAGGTATTGGTTGTATGGGATGAGTCTACAGAGAAAGTAAGGAACTACAGAATCTTTGAAAAGGTTGGTATCAATGCTATATATAGAAAGATCCTCTCTGGTGTTTATTCCTAGATATATAATTAGATGGTCTAAACCCCAGTTCCGTCACCCTGGAAATGTAGAAGAGCCTGAACTTTAAAAAAAAATCTAAATCTGGATTCAGAGCCTGAATACTTTTGCTCTGGACTTTCCAGCTAAGGAATTATGGAGATGAGGAACCACCTGTAATATTCTGAGCCAAATCTGAAAATCAATAAAACTGAGGCCAGTGGGTTTTTGGATCTCTGAGTTTAGTTGGGGTTGGTCATTCATGTATATGACTAGCTTGTTGCATATAAGAATTTACTAAGTTGTGGTTTGTTTGAAAGTACTTCATAGTTCCAAAGATGGGTGGGTGTTTTGCCCTTGGAAACAGTAGCATTTCTAGGTGTCAGAGATTACAGAAATGTTTTCTGCCTTTTAACAGGATACAAAGTTTTACCTGGACTCAGACACCATGTTTCTGAACCTTGGAAGTTTGATTGAGTACTACTCCACCCATGTCTTACCCAGCCATGACAGCCTCACTCTCGGATGTCCTTATGGCTACTCTGGACCAAGGTGATACAACCTGTATAATTCACTGACTGAGGTAAAAGGCACTGTGGAAAGATGGGCTCTTAGAGGAATGGTAGTTCCTACTAGCCTATAAAGTGAACAGAATAGCCACGCTATTGGGCTTGACTGGGTTTGTTCTTTGCACACATGGAGACTGAGTCTGTTTCAGCCACTTGTCCCACAGAGTACGGATTGCATACAGACTTCATCTAACGATCTCTTTGGTAAAATTTTCCAATCCTGATCACTGGACTTTGTTGGGCCTTTCTCCAAAGAAGGGCAGCTTGGCTATGCTGTGAGAAGTGTTTGCAAGATTCGTGCCTTTTGTAGAACTGTTGCTACTACTTTCCCAGGCATGTGGATGTGAAGGTGGAGGATGGACATGGCCACAGCAGTGTTGTGAACAAAACCAGTAGGAATGAGGAACTTCTGAAAGTAAAGCACAAGCTACTTGTGCTCAGGAATACTACCTGTCTGACTCGGACATTCACTCTTTGAGTTGATATTGGTGCTTGACTGAGATTTTGTAGTAATTTATAATTAATTTGTAAATAAGTAACTAGAATACTTCTGGCAAAAATTGTATTCTGTGTGGCCACAGGAAATCAGAGGTGGCCCTTTCTAAGTCAGACCTTGCGAAAAAACATCCTCTGATCACTGTATCTGACTCCCAGGCTGTACCACAAGTGCCTCCCCAGGGGACTGCTTATTTTGGATCTCATCTCAGTTCTCTATAATGCTCAGTGTTAGCCACTCCAGACAGTTGTGGAATAGTATTGATTTTACTCTAAGGAAAGTTCTGTTAACTAGTTCTCAGCAGGGAGAGTGATGCCATCTTTTTTTCTTCCTGAGTGCATGGGAAAAGAGAAAAAGAACATGTGAGCTAAAGTAGAGAGAACTCTGGAGCATACCCCAGATTCTCCTCAGAAGGCCCCTACAGAAGGAAGGAACAAGAAAGATGGGCTTAATATTTGAATCACTAATGAATAAATTATAAAATCCTATTAAAACGCTTGGACTAAATTATCAAGGTCTCAAATTCTGTATGTGTAAAATGCGTTGTTCTCATTGCACCTTCTGGGAATCTGAAATTTATTCTCTGCCATTTTTTTTTTAAATTGGCGACGTGGTTTGGCATTCAGTAACTTTGAGATCATGTCTCTCTCATTGGTTTATATATGAATTCATTTTCTGTCAGCTAAGAACAAAATGTGGAATTTAAAAAATCCCTATCAATACAAGGTGCTTGTAGTTCTTCTTGCCAAGTTTTTGTGTAGAAGAGTCTTACAGACAAGGTGTTAATAGAATCACTTTAGCATCATTGACTTTTTCTAGTGCATGTTATTAAATGTCCTGCATTTCACAAATCTCAAAAGTTCTGTAATTATGACCTTGGAAACAAGTTTAATCTTTCTGAACCTGAAACAGAACTAATCCAGGTTTATATGGCAAGGCTTCTGATTCCAGACTGGGGAATGGTCTTTCTTCTTGTTGACTTTCTGCACACCGGCTTTAATCTCTGACACTAACTTTTGCTTATTTAAATTATATACTTTGAACAAGATGGTTACAACGTGTAAGTCTTCTATTTATAAAAAATGAATTAAATATGTTTTTTTTAATTCACCAGAGTATTACCTCTGGTGAATTCTCCTTGAGAGAGATGTTTGGAGCCACAATTCCTAGCTTCAGATTGCTGCTTTGATGCTTTTGAACTGACTTATCTGTAATTATATTTATCTCTGCCTACCCTTAAAGTGTGTTTATAAATATAAGTTAACACTACCCTGGAAAACCTACAGTGCTACAAGCATTGGATTGTGATTTTAATTAGCTAAAAGCTTTTCTTTTCCTGTGTGAGTATTCTCTGGATTTTCTTCTCTGACTGTGAACATTCAGCCAATCAAGTGCCTGTAAAAACTAGTCAGAGTGGTTCTATGGTGAGTGCAGAGAGCCAGCCTTAGAAGAGAGAGGATTGCCCAGATATCACTTAGCTTTTTCCCCCTTCAGAGGTTAATCAAATTAATTCTGCACCCTGTAGAAAAATATGACTTTGCAATAAAAGGCCATTCACTCACACTTAGACTTGCTGTGTTGCAGGGAGCAGTGAATTCAAATATATCATTTTGGTAGCATTTTGTTTAGGCCCTTATAATGAATATTATTAATCTCAAATCCCTTAAACTGCAAAAGTAACATGTAATCAAATATAATAAAACATAACACTGTCTTTGTGTATAGTATGAGATTTGCAAATATGTAAATATTCATTTTTCTGTGCCTTAATTTCCTTGTGATAAACCTTTGAATGTATATGTCTATGAGGTGAATAAATTTTAAGGCCAGTTCCTATGAAACCGGTGCATTATCACTGACCTGTAATATACTTAAAAGGGAGAACTTGTTGTCTTGTTGGGCTATATTTAAATGCACGTGCTCCTAGAATTCTGATTTTCATTTTTCAACACCTTTGAGGAATAGTGGTGTTCATGGGAAGCTCTTTCAGAAACTTACCATTTCAGCAAACAAATATGAATTATACACCTGCATTCTGCAGGGAGATGAATCCATAAATAAAAGAGAATATCACTGAACATGGAGTAGCCTTACTGTAAATAAGACCCAGGACTCCAAGAATATAATGGATCTGGGATGGATAAGTTCTTTGATGTGTCCTGGATCATTCTGCATTTCCCAGGAGGCCAAACAGCTGGTGCTTTGTTTGAATTGAATCTCTATCTGGGAGTATCTCTCTAAAGCAAGGTGATCCTGGGCAGGTAAAACTTTGCCTAGAACTTGTCACTCAGTACTTGGTGCTGCCATCAGTTGTAATGTATCACTAATTATGTGAGTCAGTGCTGGCCATCCCCACTCGTTAGAAGTTTTCTTTTTGCATACAGAACTAAGAGAAAACACTCATGTCACTTGGGTACAACTTTGTGACCTTGTAAAAGAAGGCTGGTGGACACATGAGTCAGAAGGAATATACCCTCCAGCAAGGACTCTAAACCAGTGGATTTGCGTAGAGGTAATGTGCTTGCCTACTTGTAAGTACCAAAGAACCTTTCTATGTCTAAAGATTTCCAAAGTGCAGAGATGGCCAACAAGCCAGTCTGCAAACCACAAAACGAGAGAAAAGGAATGAGATCCTGAGTTCAAGAACCAAGTTGAAAGAGGTCTTGCCCCAGTTTACCTTCTCTTTGGCTCGGGACAGACATGCAGAAAAACAGCCTGAATTGATTCCATCTTTGCAGGTTAGTCTAACCTGCCTAGGTTGAACCACTTTATTTTTCTTTCACTGGGTTTTTTTGTTGTTGTTTTAAATAGCACCGATATTCCTTGTGGACTGAGGAAATGCCGACACCATGCCTGCAGTTGCTCAGGCCAGGAGCCGGGGGGTACTACAGCGCACTCTTGGCTGCAGGGAAGATGTGTGGGTGGGGGTGGCCAGGCTGGGCAGTAGCCTTGGCTGAACTGGCCAGGGAGGGGTTTAATTCCCACCTCCCACCCTGCCCCATCCCACTGAAAGGGACCCAAGTCAGGTCTGCTGAGTGCTCCCCCCTCAGTGATGCAGCAGCGGGCCACCATGGCTCCTGAGGCAGAGTGTGCAGGGAAAGGGGTTATTTTCTCCACTGTCCCCTGGGGACCGCAGCCAGGTCTACCCACCTTGACCGCCGCTGCTCACTCCCTGCTTGGGGCAAGCAGTAAAATAAAACCCTGGATGCCAGAGGGAGCAGAAGTAACCCCCGCCTCAGGGCCCTTCCGGCTGGCGTCTAGCTGCGCCCTCGCCTGGCGGCTGCAGCAGCAAGGGAACAAGGCTTTTGATAGGGGCAGCAGCCCCCGTCATAGTGTCAGGGAGCATGAGCCCCTTCTTGGGGGGGCCCTGTGTTGTGGGGTGGGTAGGGCTGTGGCAGGCTGTGCACAGTAGCACCAGGGCTTGCAGAGGACCAGAGCCCCTGCCAGCGCTGCCGTGCTCTGTACAGCCTTCCTCGCCGCACAGCATGCCACGCTGCCGCCCCGCCCCGCCCCCCCCCCCCCCCAACCCGTCAGGAAGGGGCTCGAGCTTGGGAAAACTGACAGGCTTGATGTCCCATCATGGTTGTTTCCCCCTCGCTGCTCCAGCGGCTGAGTGCAGGTGGGGCCAGACTGTGTCCAGCAGGGCCCTTTTAGGTGGGGGGCAGGGAGTGGGGTTATTCCCCCCTCTACACCCAGTGCACCATAGCAAGGTCTGCCCACCCCGAGCACTGCTGCTGCCACCACTTGCTCTGTGCCAGGGCAAGCGGCAGAATAAAGCCCCTCCACCAGATGCCATACAAACTGTTTTTAAGAACAGGTCAGACAAACACTTGTCTAGGATGATTTGAATAGCCTTGGGCGGAGGTTGGACTTTGACTTCTGGGATCCCTTCTAGTCCTGCTTTTCTATGAATTGCTCCCTCCCTCTCTTAGTCTGAGATGTACATCAGATCATAGGCTCTTTATCTTTGTAACTTTCCCAAGAAAAGCAAAAGGTGCTGCTCAGCAAGGCAACAAAATAAAAATAAAGGTTTGTGGAAAGAAAGCTAGTGAAGATAAAACACTAGAAACATTGCAACTTCAAAACTCCTTTTCTGATTTCTCTGCAGAAAAATCCAGCCTGGAGTAAGGGAGCTTGGATATAACATTCCAGGGAGATGGGCCCTTTTAGGGAAAGATGGCAATTTTTGGAGGATGATTTTAAAGATGAAGCTTATAAAGCAAAGCTAATTTCAGTCACAGCTGTCAGTAGTTAAGACAGGATGGGGTACTGAAAGAAGGAAAGAACATTTGATTTTATTATTATATGCTGTCTCGGCCATAAGAAGAGCCCACTTGTGGACCCAGGCATTCTTGTGCTAGACACTGAACAGGGATCTGTAACAGGATTCTCCTTGTCCAATGTGTTCAAAATGTAATGACTGGAGATGGATGGATACCTTGTACATGTCTGTAACATTGCTGATCAGCATGATTAAGCAGTTTGTGTGCTGAAACTATACCCCTTTTACAC
Organism: Alligator mississippiensis; assembly: GCF_030867095.1. Classification (NCBI taxonomy): domain Eukaryota; kingdom Metazoa; phylum Chordata; order Crocodylia; family Alligatoridae; genus Alligator; species Alligator mississippiensis. The sequence goes on from NC_081825.1 coordinate 20,804,248, forward strand.
TGTAATCTAAGACAGTATTCATTCCTAGTCTCAAACACTGTTGTAAGGAAGCTGTAATTGGAAGGACATTTAATAGCTTTAAAAAATATTTTCAGGTAGATTTTTAATTTCTGATTTTGACAGCAGAGGCACTGTACACCATTCCTTTGTTACAGAAATGCTATATGAAGTACTCTATTCATAGTCGTAGAACGTAAACAGGCGAGTTCAAGCTCACCTACAGGCTTGGACAGGACTGGAAGAATGTACACGGTCTCTGCTGCCTCCTGCTTTCTCAGATTCCCTGAGCCTCTGAGGCAGATGTTGAACGCAGTGACCTCTGCTGGTTAAGTGGTAGAACCATTTCCAAATGCAGCCAACAAAAGGCTGGGTGATTGTGCAAAGAGAAACCTCTGCTACGTGACCTTGTGAACATTTCTTAGAGAAATTAGTCCTTAAAGCTCAACATCAAACAATATCAACTAGCAGTGAGTAACAATTGCATCCATTTTATAGCTGCGGATTCTGAAACATTGCGATTTCAGTGAGTTGAATGCATCAGAAATCTGACAGCGCCAGGATGAAACTCTGGTTCCCCTTAACTCTGGCTTAAACATAAGACTTGCCATTGTGGTCTATCACTTCTATCCTCTTCCTTTAACAATTAATAATTACTTTTTGTTATGAGCTTGGGTAGCTGCTTCCTATGGCTGTTTCATTCCTTAATGGACTTAATCAGTAATGGAGGTATTGCAAATAAATGCTTCCATGCATAATCTTGCTTCATTATATACTCTTAGGGTGTGTCCAGATGAGTGCATGTGTGTGTTTTCCCCAGGAACAAATAGCAGCAGCATCTAGTTGTGTCTCTGCTACTTGCCCCCTGGAAATGCCTGTGCTCACATGCTCTGGCACATGGCAAGTTGCCCCGGGTGGGTTACGGGAGGCTGAGGTCAGCACCTGGGCTGGCCCCAGCAGCCTTACCTGGGGTCCTGGGGGCCTTCTGGGTGATCCAGGTGCACAGAGCCTGGCTGGCAGTTGGAGCATGGCTCTAGCTGTCCAGGCTCCAGTTTTGGGTGATCTCCTGGTGTCAAAACCCCACCAAGTGAATGCTTGGAAAGTGAATGCTTGGAAGTGCAGCACGTGTGGTTTGTGGGTGTGGTTTGCAGCACAGCAATGGGTCTGCAGCAGTGCAGACCCAATGTGTGTGCTCACCTGGACATGCCCTTACTGTTTAAAATAATAAGATAATTGAGGTAATATGTAACTATATCCAACCCAGTGCCTAATTCTATAATTGAATGAGACAGAATAAGCCAATAAGGTTAGAAAGCTGCATGCTTTCAGAAAGTCATATAACCATTCCTTTTTCATTTGCATAATTCTTTAAAGTGCTTGGTTAATTCTTTTTTTGCTCCAGGTTACAGCTTCTCTTCTTTGCCATCCATTTCATGTTGACCCTCTCTGAAAAGACCTTGTAACAGAATTGGTTCTGTTCTGGGTGGATTCCCATATCCATGCAGAACTTCCTGGGACTCCATGCAAAGGCAGAGAGGGCACTGTTCAAAGGATTGAGACCTAATTCGCTGAATTTTACTGGTGGCACTTTTGTTTGCCTTTGCAATGGCTGCTAAGCACAGTGTGATCATTTTCAGGAGTCAGCAGCTATGGTCCACAGGCAGAATCTGGCGCACATAGCAGGGCTGGCAATAGCAATTTGGTGGTGAGGGAATTGGTGGGAGCTGATGGCAGCATTCAGTGGTGGGAGGGAAACTGAGGTGCATTAATTTGAACTGCCATTAGCTAAAAGGTTGCTGACCCCTGACTTGGTATATTTAGGATACTTAAGGGCTTTTAACAATTTCATGGGCCTTGTCACATGGGACACCTTAGCATGTGTTTTATCTGAGATTGTAGTAAGTCTTACTGCACCATATTAAAAGCTAGAATGTGTTCTGAACAGTTGCCTGGTAATGCTTAATAATGATCTCAACCTGCTTGAGACAGGGCTGGAGCTTGCTGTGCCTCTACCCCCAGACACTGACTTAGGCACTGGGTGTTGTAGCTCATGTGTCTGCCCATGAGAACAAGCAACCCACATGCCCAGAGTCCCCTGTGCCTTCCATGCTGTGTGTCCACTCCAGCACTGCCCAGCTCAGGAGTCTCTGCCCCTGGCAGGCTGGGGCAAGCTGGGTCTCTGCCACCGGCAGTAGGCAGAGGAGAGGCGTGGAGAGCTGAACCTGGGAGAGGGTGTGTTCCTGTTGCTGGAGGTGCACCTGGGCTGCTGGATCTGTGGAGTGAGGCAGGTCTCTACCACTGGCAGTCTTGAATTGGTTCCAGTGCAGTGCTGGGGCTGGGACTGACAATCAACCGATTTGCTGGTCCCAGCATCATACAAGAGTCTTGAACTCACGTTATGTCCATTGAGCAGTCCAAAAACAGTTCAACAAGCATTACTTAGCACAATCTGAAGATACTACTCCCCTGAAAAGTTGTAACTTTGCTATGATATAACTGCACTTAGCATGTGTTTTAATGCTCAAATGCATGGATGCTCAAGTTTTAAGTGTAGCTAACACATCCTAAATGCAACATGCCTTATGCTATATTTGGTGCCATCAAAGCTTTCCCTGAATGATGTTTAGCAGGTATTTCTTACCCCTTTAGCTTGTAATTTCCTTTGGCCATTTTTCAGTCTGCTCGTTACTTTACTTTATACATCTCCTGATTATTTGAACTGCTTCCTAGACTTGGATTTATGGACATCCATTTCATTATTTTTTCAGTTCTGATTGGGCTGTAAAGAATTTAAAAAAAATGTTTGCTATTGGCACCATTCCTTTCTTTAATATTTAAATGGGATAAAAGTTTAAGAAAGAATAAAAAAGATCCTTGTATCAGGAGGCTTATTAAAAAAATGTCTAGAAACACCATGGGTACCATAGAGGCCATTCATTTAGAGAACTGCACCATAAACCTGCCAGGTACAAGATGCTTAGAGGATTTTGAAGGCTGACAACTGTTAACCAGATTTGCCCATCACTTTGTGGTGTGCTCATTTATTAGGGATACGTTTCTAGGGTCTTTGTAATTCTATCAATGTGCTGCTTGTGTTACTTTTGTTTCTATAGGGAGCTGTATATCTCCCTTCTGCAAGTCCTCACCCCCAATGGAGCTACCTTGCAGGACACAGTTTCAATGGGGCTGGGTTCCTCCAGTCACCAAATCAGTCATACACAAAACCACACAGATTAACGTGACACGCCTGACCCAGCTGGGTTGATCAGCATGGACAGGCTGACACCCTGATAATCCAAGAATCAGTTCGTCAGAGCAACAATAAACTGCAGTCAGACACGAGCACACAGGTGAACAGAATCCCTCTGAATCAAGTTGGGTGTCCAACTGACACCCTCATGGGCCAGCATTCAGTTCATTAGGGCACATCTGAGCCAAACTGGGTCAATCAGCCTGTACCAGCTGATCTCCTTATGTGTCTTAAACTCAGCATGTCCCAATCTGTTGTCCTAACTGTCCTAGTAGGGGTAGCCTCTTGATGAGCAGACCCCACTGTATTTCTGGGCTTCACAGGGATCTTTAGCTTAGGTAAAAGAAGCATTGCTGCAGAGCAAGTGAAGAAGGGGAAGTAGAGAAGAAAACACACACCCAGTTACTACCAGTTTGACTATAAAAGCTATTTATTGCTAAGTATATGAAATATCTAATGGTACTAGTAGTAATAGATATGCAAAGGAAAACGAACACAAATTATTACAATATGTACCTGGTTTCACTAAGTATTTGGGGAAACTTAGCTCAAGCTTAACTAATACAGTTCAGGTTCAGAAATCTATGCCTAGAGAGAAAAGAGAGGGAGCGAGAGCTGGCATCTCACCAGTCCAAGGCACTCGGGTTCCAGTGCTGACAGGTAAAGTTCTTAGCGCAATCCTTGAAGGGAGACGATCTGTTTCTTCCAGCTTCTCGGGAGTAACAACGGGTGGTGTCGGATTCCTCCTCTTAAAGCACAACTTGCTGCTTTTTTACAGATTTTTATACCCTCAGTTCAGCTTCTTCAAAGCATTCTTTTAATAGTGTAAATAATTCTTTTCTATTGACAAGGGGTTATCTGGTTTGGAACATCTCAAGAAACTGATTAACAACCAGGAAAAACATAAGTTTTTAAGGAGTAACCAGACACTTAGGAGCCAGCTTGAAATTCTTACGGATAGCAGATATACGGGATGGGATACCTCATTGTTTCATCAGAAACAATAGATACCTTGCAGCGTCAGGGGTTTGTATTTTTACCTGTTGTGAATAAGCCTCAGCTTAGCATGACTTTTCCAGATCTTACTATAGTCTTTTAACAGACTTAAGGGAATTATTGGAGTGTTCATAAACTTTTGTGGGGAGGACTTCCACCAGTCATCCTGGGAAAAGTATGACAGTGTTTGTGGTCAGGGCTCCAATGGGCTGGATGCTGTGATGAACCCTTAACCATTGTTCAAATGTTGCCCATGCCCACTCTGACTCGGTCTCTTGCCTCAGCATTCCCTAACCTGGCAACTGAGTTTTAGTTGATCAAGTTTAAATAGGCCTCCCACAGTGGGACCAGGGAATGTACAGGCCGAGATGCCTATTAAACTTAACTTATGCTTAGTTCTGGGTAGATGAGGTATGTGGGGAGTGGAAAGTCCTTTGTAAATCCAGATTAGAATTGGTCTGATAAATGCTGAGCTGGGTATGTGTAAATGTAGGTTGATTAGCATTTGGAGCATGGATTCCCCATCATGAAGTGCTCCCCTGCTTCTCTGATCCCAAAATTCACTGCGGACTTTGCTTTGGGCTTTCTGTTCTCCATCTCCCATGTAAATGAATTGTCATCTGGTTCCATCTCGGATGCAAATGAGACCTAGGGCAGTTGCTCCCTTATCTGGAGGGCTTTAGGTGTGTCTCCCACTGCATCTTCATTGTCTTTCGTAATCAGTTCTTGTTGCGGTGGGAATTCTTTGTGAGTCAGACAGGCTGCGTCCTGTGCCAGGGTTCCCCAAGAACACGGAGCTGAGAGGTAACTCAACAGAACAACTAGAAAATTCAAAGTTTCACTTTAATTTTGAAAAGGATTTTGCAGAGACAGTTGTTTTAACAGGTTGAAAAGAGATACTGGGGTAACTATCCCTCAAAGGCTGGTGGGTTTCACTTTGATTGCTCAGTTTGATCTACTATTTTAGATTTTATGCTTAATCTCATTGCGCTGTTTACTGCTTTTCCTATGTCTTTTACTGCAGGCACAAAGTCGATATTTTTCAAGGTTAAAGCCAAAGTGATCTATCAGCTAACAGACTAGATGAAAGTCTGGCAGCATCACCTAATCAGTCTAATTTAACTGCTCTGCCTTTTCCCACCTACTATTTTCATTTTTTTTATTGTCTTTTTCAGGTCAAATAAGCACCAGATGTGCATGTATGCACATGGAGTGAGATAACACAAGACCTAGAGACAGGCTCCAACTTGATGACAGGAAAACTGAACATGTTTTCTGCATGAAATTAACCTTCACAAAAAAAGCTTCCCAGACATGCAAAAGGGTCATGAGACATTGTTTTAAATTTCTAGGGAAAAAAAATCTTTCATAAATCACTACATTTTCTAGGTGTAACTACTTCCTATGGAAAGCTGGAATTCATCTGGGACCAGGTAAAGCTGAGCAATTGAACTCTTGGCACAATTTTAACTACATGAAACTGGGAGCTATTTCTCAGCCCCTGTTATGCTCAGGATCCTGGCGATAACCAAGGTCACTACTTCCCAGGGCACGGAAATGTGCTAAAGTCCCATCCCATCCCCCACACTGGGAGACTTATGCAATGGGGATTGAGACCCTTTCTTGGGGGGCAAGTGAGTTCCCTGCAGCTGGTTGAGCCCCCAGCCAGCCCAGAGTGGCTCACGTCTGCGGCCCCTGCCCTGATAGGTGGTCAGGGTGAACCCAGAAGTGATTAGAGCTCCGGGCTCTGATTATCCTCCAGCTGCGAGAATTCAAAGGAAAAAGGAGCCACAGGTGCTTGAAACTCACCAGAGCCAACCAGTTTAAAAATAGGAGGGCAGAGGCCCATTCTTCCCCAGAGAGGGACTTGAGAGCACTATCTCCTAGGCAGGAGTGGTGCAGGCTTCTGCAGAGGCACACAGAGAGGCTTTGCAGTGGGGAGTTGGGACCACTTAGCTATGAGGCTTGATGAGTGAGGCCTGTCAGAGAAATATGTCAGGCTGAAGAGACATTGGGATTGAGATTCCAGCCAGCTGATGGAAGATGGCTAAAATAAGGGGTGTTGATTCTTAGACCTGGGTTTCAGCCCCATACTCAGGGTAAGTTTTTGGGATCTGACTTGGGAAGTCCAGAAGAAACTTTCTCTGTCAGCCCTTGGAAATGCTAAGGCATCAACCAGGAGAGTCGTACTCGAATAATAAACTGAAATAGTGATTGAGGAAAAGGTGGGAAGCCCAGAAAGGCATGCAGCCAGACAGCCAGCACTGGCTCTAAGTGTTACTCACAGGCCAGGATGTGGAAGATCCTAGTTTCACCATATGGGGTGGCAAGGACAGGGTGTAGGGGAGGTTGGAGCCCTGTGAAGAGGATCCATCTGTGGGAAGAGTTTGCAGTCCTTGTTATCTTGTTGCCAACAACCAGCTTCCCTTTCCTTTTCCATCAAGGTGTGATGGACAAATGTGCGGAGGCGGATGCAACTCGGATCCAGAAATGCAGAGTAAGAACTTTCCATCTACATTCATACTACAATATAAACCTATTTAGAAAAAGTTTGGCAATACTACACAGAACACTTCATTAAGTTACAATTACCGTTTAAAGCGCCTGGTCCACAGTAGGTCAGAATGTTTTTGATGATTTTAATTTGAAATCTCTGGGTTTCTATTGCAAATCATATAGATGTAGGTGTTTGCTACATGATATTAGTACTGTTAGGCGTGCACCCTGTACCACGCTTAAAAAGATCTTGCATCATCCTGGTTGAGAATCACTGGCCTAGATGCTTGTTGTGTTATACATTTATCAGTGGTTTTCACCCACCTCTGAGCCTTATATCTAAAGTCCTGGGCCAGATCATTCAGAAGTATTACCTGCAAGGAGACTCTTCTCTGCAAATTTACAGTAAAGTGTGCAGGGTTGGCTCCTTCTCATTTAAGTCCTGTGGAAAAGCTGTCAGAGTTATTGTGGAAAACCTGTTAGTCTGGCATACCAGAGACCACCTTCAGAATTGCTGCCTAGAAGGCCAGGAGCAACCACAGCATGGAACCACATCGCATCCACAAATATCTAAGAGACTGGCCCCAGAGGGTGGAGGGCCTGGAGAGACCTGGAAAGAAAGATGGCAGTCTGGCCAGGCAAACCGCCCAGGTCCCTTGGACACAAGGTACCATTCTGGCTTTTATTCTTGATAAACAGATCTAAAAAGTAACTTGAGAGAAGTGATTCTTAACCAGGATATCGGGGCATTCGGGTGTGCCACCAGAACTATTAAAGGATGGTGTGAGGAAATAAATGAGGTGCTAGGAGACAAGCAGATAAACACAGGCTCAAGCTTGTCCTTGCCTGGACAATCCCCCATCCCCACTGCCAGACCCCTCTGCAAGGAAGTATGCACTGTAATCTGCAGGGATTCTGGTTTTCTCTGTTTAATAAAAATCCCAAATTATCCGATTTTAAAATCCCCAAATTCATGTTTTTCCATAATTTAAAATAAAAGCGCACTCTCGTGCTCTCTCTGTTGAACACAATGTTTTATTGATATATTTACAATTTTAAAGCAATTTGGATGTCTACCAGTGCATCAATCATTATAATAAAATGAATTATGAACAATTCTATATTTTTGGCATTTAATTTTGTTTTTTTATCATGGAAAATGGGAGCTTCCCCCTTCACTCACTAGAACATGGGTCCAGCTGTGGCTGTCCCCGTATTGCTTTGTGGTGCTGAGCAGTGCTGATATGCTGCTCCTTGCAGGCTGGAACTCTGCTAGTCTACAAAGGGAGACCCAAGGTTTCCTGGATTTTCTCCTTTAAAGGAGAAAGTCTGCATTTTGCCACAGCTTTTAATGGAAAATGGAAAACGCAGATCCCTGGTAATCTGTAAATTAGTTTTTTAAATGGAGTGCTACTCAATTCACAAATGTTATGGAGGGGTGCCTTGAGTCCAAACAGGTTGAGAAACACTGCTCTAGAGTCTTACAAGATGGGTGAAAGAAGTGTGAGGTGGGAACTGTATGAAATGATCATACTGATTTCCTATCCATTGAAAAGGTGAACATCACTACTTTGGTCTACTTTGCATAGAAACTAAGGTGCAGGCTGGTCGGTACCTTTAAAGAAAACCCAGCATGATGCAAGTGTCGTTCCTTTACCAGTTCAACAGTACTGAAGTCCTCAGTTGGGGACACTGCTTTATTTATTATTACATAGTACAGACGTACTGCATTTTCTAGTACTATGAAGCATCTATAAAAGATATAGGAGACTGCTGTAATTTATTGACTATATGTCCACTTTTTTGCTTGCTACTATATTTTCTTATATAATCACTGGGAGTTGCATCTTCAGGAAAGGGGGTAATAGCTTCAGATTGTCTCACGCGCTGCTACTTAAAAGGAAAGGGCAGGTACCATTTCCTTCTGAAGTTCACTTGAGACCCAACCCAAAGCATGTGCTTGTCTGGATCTACCTGAGAAACTTCCCAGTCTTATAACCAAATGAAGAAATTCAGAGTAGATAGAAAAACTCAGCTACTATGGACAAGAGATAAGGGGTGTAGGGAAGCAGACTGGGCCTCAGTTCACAGAAGTGGGGGTGTACCAGTAGCCTCAAGACCATATAAGCCAGGGGCGGGTAATTATTTTGGGCAGAGGGCTGCTTACTGAGTTTTGGCAAGTCATTGAGAGCCAGATGATAGGCAGCCCAGGGCAGATTAATATTAATTTTCTAAATTTTTTAGGGGCCCCGCGGGCCAGATAGAATGGCCTGGTGGGCCGCATCTGGCCCCCGGGCTGCATTTTGACCACCCCTGAATAAGCTCTTTGGTTTGTACTTAAAACCCCTTTCCCTTCACTTACTTGGATGCTACTGCTACTGCTCTTTTTCATTTACTAGTCATAGTTGGTCCCCCAGTGACAAGGGGGAATAGTAGAATTACCTCTCTGTGAGGTTTTAGGGCTCAGACCATAATCAGGATGGGGTGAGTTCAAAGAGAAACTAAGAGGAGGGGTTAGAGATGCAGGTTACCTTGTGCCATGACAGTATGTATTGTATAATGTTATCAGTATTGTGTCATGTTACAGTGTCCATCTGGTGCTCTTCTGATATGGGGGGGGGCGCGAAAAAGGAGGCAACAAGAGGAACAAGTAATCTTTTTTGCTGTAAAACCTCTGGCCAGCCTGTGCATTGGCATCTGACTCAAGGGCTGTGTCCTAGGATTTCTGTTTCTTGCATTTATCTAAAACTAAAGGTAGAATACGCTGAATGTATGGCTTGGTTGGGTATGGTGGGAAAAGTGAATTGGGAGGAGGGATTTAAATGAGGCTCCATGGGAGTCATTTTCCTGAGCAGGGGAGTAGACAAACTGTAAGTTATGCTGGTAGCTGTTGGCTCTGGCATCTACACTCAACTGCAAATTTGAGATAGGGAGAACAGTTTAAATAACAAGCAGCTGTCTCCAGAGATTGCTTTTCCATTAGTGAAGGAGGCAGATATTGATTTTGACCTATTTCTGGCAATTGGAAAGGAAAAATATTCCATTATTTGGGACACTGGAAGTTGTTGCTTCTATGGCCTCCCTGCAATCTGTGATTTTCCACTCTGGTTTGAATGTGCATGACTGCAGCTGAAGGGAGGCTTCTCTGCTACTGCAATAAATCAGCACTTTAGAAAGCAGTGTGCTTCCCTCCTCAGCATGGAGCATTACTACAGCATAGGCATGCCAACACTGCTTAGAACTGGACAGGAGCATTGTAGGAGCAAAAGATATATAGATTTGAAAGCATAAAAGGCCTTTTCCAGAATTCCTTATTCAGGCAAAATACCCGCAAACTTAAATTGGCTTCTCTGCCTAAATAAGAAGTGGGGGAGCAGAGCTTTTATTGTCTTTCTCCTTTTACAGTTAAATAAGGTACCCAGGACCAAGAGGGGGAGTTGTTGACAAGTGGTGACATGAATTAAGGAAAGATGGAAGACAGATGGCTGATCCTCTGGGGTGCTGAGCACCTGCTACCACAACCTGAAAGCAGCTAGAAGGAAGCTGTCTGATACCTAGAACTTCTGCTGAACTGAAGTGTTGAGCATTATTTGGATAACTGAAGTAATGTTGTTTTCCGTTGTAAGGTTGCAGCATCTACTCAATTCTCAGTTCTTGGTGGCTCCTTTTTTGCAGCTAGGCAGACTTTCAGCCTAGGTTGTTTGCATTGTACTGACCTTGCAGCACATGGTCAAATTACTAAAAACTGCTGGTAAAAACTAAAATTATCCATCTTCCAACTTAATTCATGGCCACAGCTGGACAGGTGGCAGGGTTCCTCTGTGCAGACTACCCTTAGCAGCATCTTGCTCCAGGATGTACAATGCTCCTTTTCGGTGTCCGTTGCTTTATAAGAACGTAGGCATTGCCGTTGACTGGGGCAGACCACAGGTCCATCTTGCCCAGTATGACAAGCCTTTTCGCCTCAGATTTGTTTCAGCAACCCTTCTTACCTGGCAGGGAAGAGACCGTGATTGGTGATGCCCTGACCAGGGAAAAGCTCTTGGGGACGTCTCTGTGATTGCCTGCTAAGACATGGATATTTCCAACTACGTATTGTAGAGTTCACCTGATGGGAAATGAGTATGATCAAGTATTACTGGCTGAGGTTTTTAAGACTGGGGTAGACTAAAGCCCCTGGCTAGGATGAAATAGTTGGGGACGGTCCTGCTTTGAGCAGGGGGTGGCCTAGACCGGAGGTTCCCAAAGGTACACGTACCCCTGGGGAGCGGCAGGACATCTCTGGCGGGTGTGCAGGAGAAACTGCGTAATGGTGGATTTAATGTTCATTATAATCATTGGCATTTCAGGGGGTCAAGTATAACACGCATGCTGGTAGGGAGCCGGTCAGTATGGAACCGGGACGCACCAAAGAAAAACCTTGGGAGCCTCTGGTCTAGACCCGGAGTCCCTTCCCAGCCCTTTCTATGATGATTTGACATTTTAACTGGGCACCTAGGCCTGACAGTCGGGGCCCGAAAAGGCTATTATTATTTGCCCATTGAATTGGCAAGTCGACATTTGGGAATTTGGTACCGAATCGGCTTCGGGTGCAGGTGGCGCTACACGTGTGGCGTGGGGGGGGAAGCAGAAAGGGGCGGGGCGGGGCACGAGCGGGTGTTGGTCCGAGGACGCAGATGGACGAAGGGCCGGGGCTGGCGCTCCCAGCCCGAGGAAGCCGAGTCGCAGGCTGCGCCCCTGCCCGGGAGCCCGCCCCCCGCTCGCCCAGCCTGCAAGCGCGGGAGGCGCTACGGGGTGAAGCCCCGCCCCCTCCGGCCGGCCCCGCCCCTCCCGCTCGCAGCCAATGCGCGCCCGTCGTAGTGGCGAGGCCTGCGCCCTCCAATGGGCGGTGCGCTTGTTGGGCTGCGGCCTGTGCAAGCCGCACCCTGCAGGGGAGGGCCGGCGCGGCGCGGCGCGGCGCTGCGGGGCGGGGGAGTGGCTGGCAGGCGGGCGGGCAGCGACGCGCACGGCCGGGGACACTGCAGCGGCCCCGCACCAGCACCAGCCCCGGGTTGCAGCCGCTTTCTCGCCGCCGCGGTGAGCGCTGTGCGGGCGGGTCCTGGGCGCCCCCTCCCTCAGGCCGGGGCCGGGCCGGGCCGGGCGAGGGCGAGGGCGAGGGGACGGTTTCTAGAACAAGCTCGTCGTCGTGCCCCCGGCGGCGCGGAGGAGGGTGGGAAACCCGCTCCCCGGGGCCGAGGGGGCCCGAGGCTGCGGCGGCAGGGGCGGCCCTGGGCGGCTGGGGGAGTAGCGGCCATGGGGCCGTCTGCGCCTGGGGCTTGTTTTGTTTCCCGGCTGCAGGGGATTTCAGACCCAGCTTGGTCTCAAAGTACAAGCGTTTCTACCTGGGAGAAATGTTACCGTCTTGACATCCTCCTGTGCCTGAGGGAGGAAGGGCGCATGTGCCCCCAAAGCTTGCAAATAAAGCATTTATTTATTTATTTTTGCGACTGTCTAGTCGGTCTCATAGAAGATATTGCTGCTGGCACATTGAGTGTTGCTCTGTGCTGCGTTTGCCGTCGCTTGGACAAAATGATGATAATTTGGGTCCAGTTGTACGTTGCGGTGATAGAAAACACTTATTGGGTTAATTTTGGGTTGGTTGAGCCCTGCCTTTTCCACTGTTGAATGGAGAAATGTCAAATGAAGGAAGATAGGAAAGGTACTTTTAAACTAGCGATTTTCATCACTTGTTAAGGTTGACAAGGAGGAGCTTGTTTTCCTCCCCTGATGTTGTGCTTTTAGGACTGATTCCTCAAGTGCTCTGCACTAATAGAGATGACTTTTGTTTAAGGTGGGAATTTGTGTCTGCACATTTTATATATCTTTTTCATCATGAAGGTTCCCAAGTGCTTTATTGCTCTACATATAGAGATCTAGATATGAATTTCTCAATTAACCGAAATGATGGCTGTCTGGGGTGGCAGCTACCAGAGAGCAAATCAGAACATGTAATACGTACGCTGCTGCTTGAAATCACAAGAAGAATGTAGGTAGGCATAACGCATTTATCCGCGCAAGACTTTCTACATGAAGTTGTGTCTAGCATATTAAGTGTGCTGATGCTTCCATTAGAAGTATTATTTTTTTCCGCCTCTAAGTTGGCCTAACAAGGGAAAATGGCTTTGAGGTCTTCACGGCAAAGGCTCAAGATTTATTTGTCTCACCTGGAACAAGGTGTGCCTGGCAGAACTGCATATGAACAGTTTGAGAGTCTAATGATGGCAAAGATCGAGAGAGATGAAAGCTGCCTACTGAATCAACATTTTTTCAACAGCAGCTGGATTTGATTAGGGATTTCTACTTTAAAATTCTGTCCTAATTATCTTCTTATTGGGAGCATTGTCAGGAATCTTGCAGGGCATTTTGCAGACTCACCTTGATCTGACAGTAGGATCTGTAATGGGACATCCTAATTCTGTGTTTTAAGACTATATATGGATTCTGTTGCAGGATTGAGGTCTTGGTTCTTCAGCCAAGAACCAAGTGAATTTTAAGTGATACTTTGCAAAGTAATAAGAAGAGAGAAGGTTTGAATGTTTAAGCAAACAAACCTTTCTTGCATATGAGACTTGAAAGTACTAAATTGGACAAAAAATATCTCGGCATACTGGTTGCAAGTGTGTACATGACACTTATGAAGTAATAAATATTCTTAAAATCCTGAGACATTGAGCAGTGCATCTTGTAATCATTGCTTTTCTTGAACCAGTGCCTTGTAAAAAGATTGACGTGGTTCTTTGGGTAGATGTGGTATCTTTTTAGACAGATTAAATAGTTGGAAAAATTGTTCTTTGCTAACCTTCTAACATAAACACTCTTCTTCCATCAGAAGGAGAGTCTGATGGTGTTTGTGTGCTCTCCTGGGTAGGAAGGTTTATCTTTTTATGACTTAAGGCAGTGGTTTTCAACCTGTGGTCTGTGGATCCCTGGGAGTTTGCAGCCTATGTCTAAGGAGTCTGCAAAAGACTACTGTGGTCAGTCAAAAGTATGCAAATTCCCACATGTGCAGTTCAAAGCGGTTCACACCTCCCAATTTTTTAGGGGTCCACAAATGAAAAAAAGGTTGAAAGCCACTGGCTTATGGACTATAATAATTAAGAGCACCTGCATGATGAGTCACTTTCAAAGCGTGGCCACCTGCTGTTTAGGTTTCAATTCTCCTTTGAGGGACTGAGGGATAAGATCTAGAATATAACAGAACTTGGTAGCTACTTGTCAGGGATGCTGTACTTTACTGAAGTATCACTTTTTAATTTTACAATAAAGGAAAAAGGAGACTGATTCAAGATCACTCAGTGAGTCAAAAGCAAAAGTAGTATTATAATGCTTGATTTCTTGCCTTTAGTTTTGAACTTATTCTACTATGCCATGCTACATGACAGTTACTGCCTGTGTTTATAGAGCTGTAATGATAATTAGTGTTGTAATTAGCATTTCTCTTAGGAACTCTGAAGTGATCAGCATTTTATGTTTGGGCGAGGAGTTGACTCTGAAATACTAAGCTGAAGTTCTGATTCCATGGTATTAAAGATCTTGTCTGATATACGCCTGATAGTTCCTTCAGTGTCAAAACTGTGTTAATTGAAATACGTATTTTCTAAAGCGCTGGCATTACCCAGATTATTTGGGTTTGCAGTATCAATGCATACAGTCCAAACAGGTTTTGCAGGGAAGTAAGAAAATATCAACTAGTGTCTCTTGCAATGTGATGAGCATTTGCTTTCAAATATCCTACCTTTTTGATAGGATGTAAGTAAACCTGGTTATTTCTTGAAGAGAAAGTTACCTTTGAAATGGAAAGGCTCTTTTTTAAATAGCAAGGTTTCACTCAATTTCTAGTGGTTCTAGCCTAAGAAGAGGTAAGGTTGGGTGTGGATTCCAAGTCCTTGTATAGGACTTGTTAGGTTGTTGCATGTAACCATGGGTGGGGAGGAAGGGATCCAGACAGTTTGATTTTTTTTTTTTTTTAAGCTAATTTTGTCTCTGCTACACAGTTGTCTCTGCAAACATCCATAGGTTTCTAGTACAACTTGATGGAATGTTCTAGAAAACTTCAGAACTAGGGTTGTCTTTTCAAGGGAAATGGAATATATTAATAAACATGCTAGATACTTAAGTGTATTAGTGAGCATCAGGCAGACAAGGTTCCTTGGGTGAATTTGATATCTTTTATTAGACCAACCCAAATGGTTGGAGAATAGTTATTAAGCAAGCTTTTGAGCATCATGAATTTGTGGGAATTGAATCACTGTTGTTTGCTCATCAGTCGGACTGTGATTGGACCCATTTTTTAAGCTTGGCAGTTGAAGTTGGGTTAGTAATTGTATGAATCCTTTAAAATGAAATTAGGTGTCTTGGTAATTACTTCCTAACTCAGCCTTCAGATATCAGTCAAGACTCCTGGAAACACTACCAAGAAGTGCTTTTTCAGCTGAGCTGTGCAGTTGAGGTCCTGAGTACTTGTTGCTACAAATTCTTGAAAGAAGCTACTGGGGAACTTCTTGCAAAAACTTTGGTATTTCCATGTATCAGGTGCCCAGCTGCTCATCTTGGAACAGTCGCACTTCATTTTGGCTGTCCCAAGTGAATTTTAATCATTGCCTGCCAGACAAGCTGGTGACATGTACTTTTGAATCCTTGGTTTATTGATTAAACCAGTTCTGGACCTGCAACTGGAAACTTCAACTATGTCCTGGGCAAACATTATTGAATGACTGTAGTGGCTTGCCTGGCATGCTGCTAAATTCTTCCTCTTGGTTCTGCTCAATTTGGTGGCTCCTTGGCTGCTCTGTGGAATGGGTTCTGCATGGGTTTTAATTTTCAGCTACAGATCAGATGTGCTAGTCAGCTGGAGCATCAAAAGATTTTCAGTGTGGGTTGTGTTCACAGCTTGGTCCTGAGGGAAGGACCTGCTACTAAATAAAAGCAAAAACCTTCAAGGGTGGGTGCAAAACTGGGCTACTTTCTGTAGCCTAGTTTGAAATACTAGCTTAAGCTGCTGTTACCAGATTCTGCCTCTTAAACCATAGATTCATAGATGCTAGGGTCAGAACGGACCTCAAAGGATCATTGAGTACGACCCCTTGCCTGTGGCAGGAAAAAGTGCTGGGGTCATGTGACCCCAGCCAGGTGCTTGTCCAGTCTCAACTTGAAGGGGAGAGCATGACCTCCCTTGGAAGCCCATTCCAGGTTCTGGCAGCCCTAACTGTGAAGAAGTTCTTTCTGATGTCCAACATAAACCTACTCTCCATCTGCTTGTGGCCCTTGTTTTTGGTTATTCCAAGGGGTGCTCTGGTAAACTGGGAAACCCATGTATTCTCTCATAATATAGCTTTTGCTTTAAAGTCTTTCATTGTAGTTAGTGTACTGCCTTCTGTTTCTGCCACAGAGGTGGTTGTTTCAGTGCCACAGGGATATGATTTTTATTCGGACAATCTGCAAAGAACTTTGGGTATGAAGTATTAATTTACTATTCTGTAGTTTCCTCTGTATACCTGAGCCAAAGGTTGAACTGAGAGAACATAAACAAACAGTAGTAATTGCAGTTAACCAGTTACGTTTTATAGAATCCTTGGTTCACTTCCTCTTGAGGAGCAGACGGGGCTGAGCATAGTAAGGTTCTCTCCTAATCTTGAATGAATGCATGCATATATTCAGTTTCCATAGGTTATTCTAGGCACTTGTCGCATGCAGTAAACATTTGGTTTAAAATAGCCAGCATTAAACTAAAACCTCTGTTTTCCGTAATGTTGCCAGCCTGACTTAAAGCCATGAGACCTTGTAATACATGTAACAGTGTACATCTAATTTCTTTGCTTTGGATCGAGGCAGGACACCCATTAAGGACAAGAACTCTTATGTAACATCACTTTTCTGTCAGAAGCTGGAACCTGATAGGCTAGATTCGGTTGTTCATTAACTTTAGCACTGTTGTACAAAGCTGCACCATTTCAAGATTTGGTTTAAACCAGCTGTGATCTGGGAGGGCAATCTTCTATGCATACTAAGTTAGTACTTTTAAAATGTTCTTTCTTCTAACAAAGCTGTATACCACTAAGTACCTTTATCCAGTTAAAAAGCTCTCTTGCTTATACTCTGAGTTTCCAAGGTATGTTTGCTTATAGGGGATCAAGCATACCAGTGGCAAGGCTACTTTCTGTAGTAACAAATGAAGCAAATTCTCTTAATAGATGTTGGTCACACCTATGGAATAATCAGTGAAAGTCTGAAATGTCACTGAAAAATGAATAAAGGGTGCAGTAGGTTCACATGTGAAATGTGCTCTGCATCCAATGTAACTCCCCTTGCAGCAAAATGAGACTGCATTTTTTTACTACTGTCTGTGTCCTGAGGGATCCTGTCTATTTAATTTTATTTTTTTAAAGGAGAAAAAAAATTCTAAAACGTTGTTCCTGCTAGAACGATGATGCTCAACCTCTGGCCCATAGTACCATGTCATCTGGCCGATGGGGCTCCCCATGGGTTCAGAAATATAGGGGCAGGGGGACTGTGGCAGCTTTAATTGCTGAAGCTTTCAGAGCCATGGCAATTAATACTGCCACTGCTCACCTGCTGTCAAATTGCTGTACTGGTGGAGAGTCCCACAGGCCAGATGAGTCCTCCACACTGGATTGCACTTTTGGGCTGACCCTGTATACCAGCCCCACACTGGATCTGGCCCACTGTGCTAGAACTTTATCTGAGCATCCTGAATTTAAAAGTCCTCTAACATTTTTTTTTTTAAATAATTTTTTGCTCCTTTGATATTTATAATCATCTTCCAGTTGAGAAGGAATTTAATATACAAGGGAAACATGAAATGGATCTTGCAGAAACTGCTGTCAACTCATTGATGTAAATTTAGGAAAAGTATTTTTCTGATTTCGGAGACGGTAGTCTTCAAGTTTATTTGTAATTTATAATGAAACACTTTTTCAGGCACGAGTAATTTTTTGAGTTAATGGTGCTTATTTTCATTATCTCCAAGTGCTGGCAGTTTCTGCACATAACTCCAGAAAAGTTACTGAGTTTGAAAAGAAAAAGTCACAACTTTCAAGGAGGAACCTGCATAACTACATGCTCCTTTACCTATTTAAAAATATATAATTTTAGGTTGAAGAGTTATTTGATCAACATGCCTGATATTTTGCATTATGTTCATTTGCATACCTTCTCTACTCCTAATTTATAATCTGCTGCAAAGAATTCTCCTCCTTCCCCTTCCCAATTATATTACTGTTTGTTGGAGACTTTCCACAACAATCCTAGATCACTCAGTAACATTTCACAACAGTATTGTTTCCTTTGTAAGTGATCCAGTTATTAAGATGGTTAACCAAGTTACTGTTTTACAAAACATT
This sequence comes from Alligator mississippiensis, assembly GCF_030867095.1. Lineage (NCBI taxonomy): Eukaryota > Metazoa > Chordata > Crocodylia > Alligatoridae > Alligator > Alligator mississippiensis. The sequence continues at coordinate 20,822,386 of NC_081825.1, forward strand.
TATACAGGGTTGATTACTGAAGGTATACTGTAAAATAAAATTGGTTTGCAGCATTTCCTAGTAAACAATTAAATTTTTGAAGGGCAGGAAGTAAGTAATTTAACAGTGGGCCTGAATGTCATTTTAGGTCTTTATTTCATGTGCATGAAAGAGAACTTTCCCTCTGTTAGCCAACATAGGGATTAAGATGAGAAATTGTTTTACAGCCTAATAATGAATTCTCTTAAACTTTTCCCAAAACAAATATGCATCCATAAATATGTCGGACAGAAAGCTTTCTGGCAAGCATAGTATCAATACATGGCATAGTGACCAGATCTAGTGACTGTTTTACCATGGGGAAAAAAATCTGAGATAAAATTTGCATAGCTCAAGGAAAAAGCATATGCAGTATGTCTTCCGCTATCTGGCCGTCTTTGGAAAGCACTTGCTGAAAAGCTGTTCAGATAGTCAAATTAATTTGGTAAAATGAATCCCCAGCATCCTGTGGCAAATTCTACAAGGTAATGCAGGATATAAAACCATACCACATTTAACAGCAGAGCTATTCAATTCAATACAGTTTAGAATACTTGTATACTACCAGCAGTTATAAGTTAATATATTGAACTTAAGTGCTGTGATAGAGGGTTATATTAAGTATGGAGATGGTTAGTCTTGTTACCCTGAAGACAGGCAGAAGGTAGACAGGGCAGTATGTTAGAGTATAGTCACACATTTGCTTGCAGCAGTTGCAAATCACTGGAATGTTGTGATTTTAAAGTTAATACGTTCCAAGAATAGATGTACGTTCATGACCAAGATAAGGTCTCGAGATAATTCTTACCTGAAAATTGAATGTGCACAGCCTACTTTGTCAGATGGATGCTAAGAATGACCAGCATCTGATGAATGAACACCTGCGTTAAGAGATACTCTTGTCATGGGGGTGCCCTCAGAGATAACCGTATAGACAAAAAGCAGAGCTGAGACTTGCCTTTCCCACTGTCTCAGGTTGGCATTTGACACTTGCTTCTTTTTGCTCCTTTGACTGATGGGGTGGGGAAGGGCATGGTGAAGCAGAGAAACTTGAAGGTGGCGGGGAGGAGGGAGGGAGACACAGCTGTTGGCCTTAGGCCTGCCCAGCCCTCAAAGTGAAGATTTTTTTGGTGATTAGCCAATAACAGCCAGAAATGATCAGCTAAAGACTCTAGAGAGTCAGAGAAATGTGCACAAAGCGTGCAGAGCAGCCAAAAACCAGAGCTTAGGTAGGCTTGCTAAGCATGAGGGCTATCTTCAAAATAAGAACACTCTGGCTGGTAGAGTAGTTGCCTAAGGCTTTTTATTCTTCAGTCATTTTGGTTTAATATTTACAACAGAAAAATTAAAAACAAGTTCAAGGTAAACTTACAATCCACCCCTGAGACAGCACCCAGTTACCACCTCAGCCCTATAATGATCAGGGTTGGAACTCTGCTTATTGTAAAGCATCTTCCATCCTCTTCTTGCCTGCTCTGTTCCTAGATAGCGCTTTTGCTGAAAAATCCAGGAGAACCCCCTGCTTATCATAGTTTTTTCCCTTTTGGGGAGAAGAATATCAGTAGGCAGTGTAACAGGGTTCCTGACTGGAGCCCTGTTACTTGAGAAATCCTGCAGCTGGCAACGATGATGTCCCAGTGGGGTAAGGAGATGCCCCATGCCTGCGGAGAGCCAATGGGGCTTGGCGCCCAGGGATATGAGGAGGACGATGCCTGGGGAAAAATGCCTTCGGTCACCACCAGAAAAGAGAAGAGCTGCTGGGGACTCTCGCAAAGAAGGATCTGAAGGAGGGATCCACGAAGCAAGGCCAATGTGAGCCGAGGGAATCTGGAGCCCAGGACCAGCAGCCCACCCTCGCTACCTACCAGGAGCACCTGGCAGTGGCGGTGAGTCTGGGGAGAACAGAGCTGTTGTGCAGGGAGAAACTGTGGCTTTGTGCAGGGACATGGCAAGGCAACTTGGAAGCCAAGGGGGTAGAGGTGAAGCAGAGAAGGGGGTAGAGGTCACCAGCCCAGACCCCTGAAGAGACCTGGCCCAGCACCCAGAACTCAAGGGGAGAGGGAAGCTGGGGCAGAGATCCGTGGACCTGACCACGGGCCAACTCCCGGGTCCGCACTCCAGCACACTGCGCAGCAAAAGAGACTGGGTGTTGCCTGTAACAAGCCACTAATGAGGTAATTAGCAGTGGGGAGCTGAGACGGAGAAAAGAAAGAAAACACACTCCTCTTCCCCCTTTCCCCCCCCCCCCTTTTTCTTTATTATTGGGAATGGGCAAGGATTATGAGTGCTGGGGGTTATGGCAAGTCTCCTGGATAAGAAGGAGCCTGGAGATTCCCCCCCGCCCCCCCCCCCCCCCCACCCGTTGGGGGGACTCAGATGGGACCCTGCAGGGATTGATTGAGGACACAGCCACAAGCTGGCGAGATACCTGTTGACACTTACTGTACCAATTGAGGTGCCAGGGATCCTCTTCGGAGCACTGGGGTGATCCCAGGAACAACTCAGACAAGCTGCTGCTGCTTCCCCTCTGCTTCTCTGTAAAAGAGAGAATAAAAAAGCACCTAGATTATGATACAGATCTAGTGTGGTCTTTCTGCAGGTACTGATCATTGCAACATCTCTTCCCTCCCCATTTCTTTAACAAGATTGAAGTTGTGGCAGGTGAGAACCAGGGGAACAGATGGTACCCCGCGTGGACACACTAACAGGCAGGTTTTCTGCATTTGCAACGGCCAGATGTTAGGCTTGTGTGCTTCACACTTGGAGGGAAGCATCCTACTATTCCTTCATATTGCTGCTTTATATTCCCTACTTGTGTGTGGTGCATGTTGTTTAGAGTGAAGTTGTGTCCCTAGTGTGCTCAGTTGTTTCCAAGCCCAGATGACAACTGCCCCAAAGAGCACACCTCCATCTTCCACAGATGGCGACCATGATTGCATAAATGAGGTTTAGGATATTTCAGTACTTCCTGATCTCCCAGTTCTTTAAAGTGATACCATAACTCTGCATTTCTTGGCTTTAAAGCCTTTTTGTAAATGGTGTCTTTATATATTACTAATATATTTACTCCTATAATTCAGAACAAATCATTTGATATATAGAAATATGTGCCAATTATTGCTATTTAGGCACACATTTTTAACAGCATTAGTAATTTATCTTTGGAGTAATTTGCCTGTAAGGTGAAATCTCTGTCACTTGCAGTCTTTGGGTGTGTCCACACATGCAGGCGTGTGCACTTGCAGCAGCAAAAATAGAAGTGGTGCAAATTTGAGCTGGGGCTTTTTGACTCGGCACACCTGGACATGTACTTTGGTGTGGTGAAAGTTGTGCCACTTGGGGCAAAATAGCCCTGCCTGGCTCCTCCCAGATCTGCAGCCAGGGGGAGCTAGAGCCTGGGGCCAACACGCGCACACGCGTGCGCACACACACACAGAGAGAGAGACTGCCCCACCTGGCCCCAGCCTCCTGACACTTAAGAAGTCCCACACTTGCCAGCAGTAGCAGCTGTATGGGCAGGCAATGTGCTTCAGTGCTGGGGCAAGGTCCAACCATAGAGATGTTCTGCCCTGGCTACCAGAGCATCTCTGTGGAGGACCCAAGCCTCTGGTTGCTTCAGGGCACAGTCCTGGACTGTGCCTTGCCCTGTTCTTACACCCCCCCCTCCCCCCCCCGCACAGTATTTTTGGACCCCTGAACATCCAGGGGTCTAATTTTGCCCCTGCGATGCAAACTTGTACCCTTTGAGTCCAAACTGCCTATCATTTCTAACAAATGAACCAAAGCTTAGAGAGTCCCTTTGGTGCACAATTACTGGATGAGGTTTTGTGAACTTTGTGATGTGGAAGTTCAGACTAAATGAACATGCTGATCTCCCTTCTGGCTTTAAAACTTGATGAATCTGGTAATTGTAAAGTTTACTATTATTACTGCACTGTACTTCATACTGAATTTAATAATTGGGCCAAATAATTGGACCTAGCAAATTTAATTGTTGCACTCAAGTTAGATCTAACTTTATCCTATTTGAGATGTACTGACTTGATGGAGCAGCTTGATGATCTCTTTTTTTTCTTTTCTGTTCTGTTGCTGTTGTAATTTTAAATTCAAACTTCCAGTAGTCAGTGATTATTCAAGAGAACCTTGTAGTACCAACAGTTGTTGTGCTCTCAATACAAAAGTGCAATGCAAACTATTCAAGTGTACTAGTGCTAAGTGCTCTGAATTTTGCACATTGTAACTTATATGGTTTGGTTGAAGATGATGAGTGACCATGACTTGCTTTTTCCTGCTCCAGATACAAAATGAAACTAAAGCAAAAGAAGTCCTAATTCACCTTTCAAAGGTGGTAGGTAACATTAGAAATACAGAACAAAATCCTGTCGTTATACATGACACAAAATCTTAAGTGCCTTAAGCGTGAAGTGAACTTTAAAGATGTAATGGCCTAATGATCTCACAGTTTCTGTTCTGTTCCTGTTCTGTATCACCCTGTCCTGTACTGGCCTAGCTTAGTTTACACTGGCTAGATGTTTACTGCTCTTCCTGCTAGCAGAAGTGCATGCTGAACTTCTGATATTGCAGTAAAAATAGTATTCTTAGTTTTATCAGCTGTGTTATCTAACAGGATATTGTTTGCTAAACCCAAATATAGCAGGAACAAAATAAGCTTTCTTTTGACTATTTCAGTAAGTAATAGGAAAAGGACTCCAGGCTCTACTGGATGAAGGACTTGGGAAGGATAAGATTTGGGGTGGGAAAGAAACAACTAAGATATGTCTTAGAAATCACAGGGTGTAGGGCTAAACTCAGAATTGCCAAAAGTCAAGCTGAGTTGGATCTTACATAGGAAATTAAAACAGATAGCAAGTTTCTTCAGTCATGCAAATAAAAAAGAAGAAAAATTAAGAAGCATTATAATGTGAAGATCAAGGAAAGATTAAAGGTAACTCAGATGTGGTCTGAGGAAATAATTAATAGTCTGCCTCTGTTTTCAGTTTAGATAATTATTTTGAACCTGGGTTTAAGGTTTAGGATGCCTAATGGGGATGAGTGTATATAACAGAAATTACCACAAGGAAGTTAGAAAAGTCCGTGCTTAGTTTACTCGGTTCAGAAATACTAGCTAATTCCCATCCCTAACTTAAAGAAAAACTGGCACATGAAATCCAAGAACCAGTAAGGATTTTTAGTAAATCTATCAAGTCAGGAGTAGCACTAGAGACCAGCAAATATAGTATGCATATTGGGAGGAGGGTGTAACCAGGCAACTACAAACCCGTTATTTTGATCTCAGTAGCATGCACAGCTGTAGAACATTTTGAAGGAAGAAATAACTAAAATGTGTGGCAGTAAATGGAATAAATTGCAACCTGGGTTTACCAAAGGAAGATCATTCCTAACTGACTGGTTAATGGAAATGGGCTGAAATTTAATACTTACGGAAAGATCTTATACAATCAGTATTTTTTACTTGTCTCTACATTGGGAGCCCCTTAATCGAGAAGGTAGAGGAGAACAAAGATATGGATGTATTAATCCATCACAAGATGACGGGGTCCCAATGTACAAAATCCTGGTGAGATTTCACATGGAATATTGTGTGCAATTCTGGTCACCTATATTTAGATTAACTCAAACTGTACCAGTTTCTAAAAAAAATTGCTTAGGATCAGCAGGGATTTGATAACTCTGTCTTACTGGAGGAGAGGCTAAGAAAGGAGAGTTGATTGCTTTCTGTTAAGTCCATTAGGATATGATGCCCTGAAGGGGGAAAAAGTGCTTTTCTCTTTTTGTGTTAGAGGGGCAACACTAGCATAAGATCAAGAAGGTATGAGCTGGCCAGGAATACGTTTTAGTCCATAAATTAAAATGGTTCTAATAGAGGAGTGATTTCTAGAACAGCCTTCAAATAGGAGTAGTGGAAACAAACAACCAATTAGTTTTAATATGGAGTTTGAACAATTTAGGAAACGCAGGTGCAAGTGCATGCCATAACAGCCTAGGCTTAATGACTGAGGATGTCCATTCCAAGCCTGTGATTCCTTTTCATTGCTCTTTAATGTACCACTTACTTGGCCAGATAAAGTGTACCTAGTAATTTCTACACTGGGTTGTCTATTCAAGAAAACACATTAAAAAACAAGAAAAACATTATTTTTTTAAGCATTTAAATGAGTGGATAGCACATTTTAGACAGAGATGACATTTATGGCACTTTTGCTACATAAAGTAACAAAGTACTGTATTTTTCATATATGACCTGCTGCCAAATAAGCCTTGCACCTTGTTTTGGAAGGCAGAATGTAGGAAAAAATACTTTTCTAGAGCCCTGGTGTAGACCTGGCTTTTCCATGGGAAGATTGCATTGCAAAATGGCAGCTACCTTCTCTCGTCCAGCAAGCTGAAAGCAGCTATGAAAAGATGAATACTGGACTGCCCCACCTGCTTGCTTGCTGAGAAAGAAGCTGGCAGCCATTTTGCAACACAGCATCTTTATGCTTTTACTCTTCCAATGCTTCTATTCCAGCAAAGATTAGCTTCCCCCTCTTAAGATATGTGCCACAAATTTGGGGGGCTGCTGTTTAGGGGGAAAAGATGCATGTGGTGAAAGTATGCAAATAAATAGGGCATATCCCTACCAGATGATGCCAGCCTCCATCTCCTCCTCATTACATTTTCAAACAAACACCGTCATGCTTTTCCCTGTACTTCCCTCCTGCTTTAAGAAACTGGCACGGCATATGGTCCATAACCATAAACACCTTTTTATTGGTGGCAAGGTTGGAGTGGGGGTGGGCAAGGCCACTGGAGCTGGCCTTGCCCCCACCCCCCACTTCGTCCTTACATGTGACGATGGTTGGGGTGGGGAGCAGGGTTCGGAACTCCGCACGGGGTAATGGGTTTTCCAGAATGCTTTGACTAAGAAGTTTCTGCAGGTAATTTTGTTGTTTGTCCCCCCACCCTCCTATGTGCTTGGCAGTGAACCTGGAAGTGGACCAGAAGTGCTTCTGGTCCACTTCTGGGTCAGCTGGGGAGTATGCTGGGGGCCCCCTGCCCCCCCTGGCTCGGTGATCAGCCATGGGTTGACCCAGGTGCACCCCCCTCACTGAGCCAGGGATTTGTGGGCAGGCCCCCCAGCATGCTCCCCAGCAGACCTCCTGTGGGATGCTCTATCCGCCCCAGCATCGCAGCATTCACGAGCTGCCTGGTACCTTGAGGTATGTAGAAAAAACGTTTAAAGCTGTGTCTATGTCCGAATCTCTCTGAATCAATTCTGAGGGTTCCAATTCAATTTGGAGAGATTAAAGGGTCTCCTGATTTGGTTCAGATTCTGCTCCGATTTGGGCCAAATCGAATCTGGGACCAAAGCTTTGCACAGCCCTAGTAGCCAGGTGTAAAACAAAGGTAGTATATCCAATTTTTCTGGAACACATCTATAGCCTTTTCTCTGTTTCCCAATATAAAATATAGATAACCTGGTGGACACACGTGTCATTCCCTGCAGTTGTGGCATGTACTACAATTAGTTTTGAAACTGATGTAATTGACATCATTTGCTCTGGGGTATTTGTCTTGGTGGTATACCACTGTGACAACAAGAAATATTTAGAATGTAGCAATTTAGTATTCTTACAAAAGTAACCACCCTAGGCTTTGTCTCTTGGCTGCTTTTTACACATGCACAAGCAGACAAGCATGGTGCAGAGGGAAAACTCGTAATTAATTTAAGGGCCAACCTTCATGGAGAGTGGTATGATAGAAAGTGCACTGTGAGCTCCTAGAGATTGCTTCTGCCTTGAGGAAGAATAGCTTTTTGGGATCATAACTGCTTCTGCATTTTTTGCAGTGAAGAAGCGTGTGTCATATTCTCCCATCTCTAGTAGGGGATGAGTTTTGCTGGTTAATGTTGCCCCTTGTGTCCTAGCCTATTTGTCATGACTTCTGGAAAATTTAAATTCTATTAAATGCTTTTAAGTTCCATTTTTTTTTTTTTAATATCTCCTCCACGTTGAACTTTTAATCAGATTTGTAAGAGCAACCTGTGGGATGTGTGTTGTGCTGTTGAAGTGATTTGACACATACCAGATGCTGCTGAAGGAAAGATGGATGCGACTGTACAGAAGATGTGCTGTGGGCAACTGCAAGCTAAGCCACGGTGTCTTTTCCTGTTCTTGTGTGTTTCTTTTGACTTGCCAAGATCAGCTGTCTAATCCTTAGGCACTTGTACAAGTGTTGTATCAAGGGTTAACATTCTTGTGCACATACTATGCAATGACTTTGAGTGGTAAATGCTATCATAGCAAACGTTTAATAATATATTTGAAGACTTCATAGGCTCTTTAGAACAAATTCCTTTTAGTTGGTGTGCCCAATTTCTTAACATGTTTCACTTGGAAAAGATCTTAAAGTCAGCAATTCCAGGCTTTGCTTAAAGGAAGTAAGTTAAAAGTTAAGAGCCCCTTGTTTATCTGGACTTCATGGGTAGTGCTGGATTGTTTCAAGGGCATTTCCTGCAGCTGTAGTGTATACTGTAGTTTTGAATCAATGTAATCAGCATCATATGATTCTAGGATTCATTGATATGGTTGTGACAGCAAGAAATACATGAAGTATGGTCACTTTAATATTTTTATAAATAGTGAGTCTTGACCTAGCATCCCCCTTTTTCAGCAAGCCTGGATTAGTTAACAGTCAAGGCACATTACACAAACTCACAGCTGGTATAGTATATTGTTGTTCCCTTATCTGACAGGCAACACTAGACAGTTTTATCACATGAGTTCTAATATTGTAGCTGTTGGTGGTGTAGATGGGCCCTAAATTAGTTTTTAAACTGTTCACATGCATCATGCCAGGTTCCCAGCACCATATAAGTGACAGCTAAACCAAATAATCTTGAGGTAGTTAAAATAGACAGCATTTACCATAAACCTTTTTTTAAGAACAGTATCTCCAAGGCAAGAAGCTGGAATTTTAACTTGGAATTGTCTGGCTTTTGTATTGAACAGCCGAGCCCTCCAAGCAGTATGCATGTCTTCAGGGCCTTATACTGTGCTTCCAAGTCCTAGTTCCCCCTTTCATTACTACACATTGCCTTGTGGAAAGTTAAGTGGAGGAGGCTATATTCTAACCTCTCAATGTATTGTAATTTGCTCTTATCACTTTTACTCTTAGTATTGTGAGAACAAAAGTCTGTTGAGGATAAAGAAAACATTTGGAATCAAAGTTTTAACTATATATCATGTCTTGAGTGGGAGAAGTTGGACACTAAAACCTTGCAGAAGAAAACTAACATTAGGTTATCTAGTGTTCTAACACAATTGAGTTTTGAAATGTGTATGCTAATTGACCAGCCACTGGAAAACTTAATACAAAAGTCTCCTTTCTAGTTTTTACAAGTCAGCAGCACAGGTTGTTGAGACAGTGCAAGTGTAGGAGTCACCATCTTTGAACTAGAGGTAAAGCATTGATGCATTTCTTTTAAACATCGAAGTATTTTAATGAATCTTGCTATCTCATTTCTGCCATTTCTACTAGCCTGGATCTGCCCTAATGAAGCAGGAGCTACCCTGAGTTAAGATTTTTATTAACTGTGTGACGCTTTACTTAACTTGACACAGTAAAACGTATTTTAAACTGCTCAGGAGGCAAAAAAGGAAGCGATAAAAAGGCTTATCACTCTTACCTGTATATTTTGTTTTTTACATCTGTTTGGAACATTGCTAATAGGATTAGGTTTGATCCTTGTTTACTAGCCAGCTAACTGATAATGTGTTTGTGCTCGAGTTTTATGTTGGGTTTTTAAATTAATGATTTCAGAGTTAGATCATTCTGTATTGGTGAAATAGCTTATAACAAGTGAGAAGTTTTGGGTTAGATCCTTCTAAATATTAGATAATATGAAGTATTAGATAGTAAGGAATCATAGAAAGTGAGGGTTGGAAGGGGCCTCAGGAGGTCCATCTAGTTAAAAACCCCTGCTCAAAGCAGAACCTTTGGCAAACTAGTTCATTCCAGCTAAGGCTGTCAAGCCAGGTGTTATCTGCATCCTTGGAGGCTTTTTTCACCACCTGTCTGGGTAACCAGTTCCAGTGCTTTACTACCCTCCTAATGAGACAGTTTTCCCTAATATCTAACCTGAACTTCCCTTGCTGCAACTTGAGACTGTTTTTGTATTTTGTTTAATTCTGCTTATTTGTTTGGCTTTGTTCTATTTCTGAGAATGCAGAAGGATCCCACCTGGTCTTTAAGACTAGTCTTGAATTTCTAAACAAGAAAGAATGAACATATTCCTTTCCAGGTGTACAGACCCTTCCTCCCCCTGCCCTCCACTGTAGTTGTTAACTCAGGTTGCATGTATTGGGCAAGACTCTAGATGGCCATAGGACATTTAAGTAAAGGAGAATGGGCCAGTGATTCTGGCAACTCAAGTGATCAAGTTTACTATTTAGAAGACAGACTCCAGTAGGATACCCTAGTTTTAAAAATTAATTCATGATCTAGTTGTAATAAAACATCCTATGTGTTACCAGATTTGCCTGTCACTTTGGGGTGTGCTCACTTATTAGGGGTATTTTTCTGGGGTCTCTAATTCTATCAGTGTGCTGCTTGTGTTATTTGTGTTTTATATATGGAGCTGTATCTCTCTCCCTTCTGCAAGTCCTCACCCCCAATAGAGCTATCTTGCAGGACTCAGTTTCAATGGGGCTGAGTTCCTCCAGCCACCAAATCAGTCAAATACATACATTCGCACATGCACACACAGATTAACGTGACATGCCTGCCCCAGCTGGGTTGATCAGCATGTACAGGCTGACACCCTTATATGCCAGGAATCAGTTCATGAGGGCAACAATAAAATGCAGTCAGACAAGCATGCAGGTGAACAGAATACCTCTGAATCGGGCTGGCTGTCCAGCTGACACCCTCATAGGCCAGCATTCAACTCATTAGGGCACGTCTGAGCCAAACTGGGTCAATGTGCCTATACAAGCTGATCCCCTTATGTTTCTCAAACTTGGCATGTCCCAATCTTTTGCCCTAACTGTCCTAGTAGTGGTAGCCTCTTGACGAGCAAACCCCACAGTATTTTGGGGCTTTACAAGGATTTTTAGTTTAGGTAAAAGAAGTGTTGTTGTAGAACAAGTGGGGAAGGGGAAGTAGAGAAGGAAAAATACACCTGGTTACCACCAGTTTGACTATAAAAGTTATTTATTGCCAAGTACGTGGAATTTTATGATGGTTCTAGTAGTAATAGCTATGCAAGGAAAAGCAAACAAAACGATTACAATATTACTCTGGTTCAGTTGAGTATTTGGGGAAACCTAGCTCAAGCTTAACTAATAAAATTTAGGTTCAGAAAGCTATGCCTAGAGAGAGGAAGAGAGCGAGTGAGTGAGCTGGGATCTCACCATTCCAAGGCACTTGAGTGTTCTGTTGACAGGCAAAGTTCCTAACACGATCAGCGAAGGTTAAACAGGCCATGAAAAGAGACAATCTGTTTATCCCATTTTCTCAAGAACAAGAGTGGATGGTGTTGGAGAGATTTCTCCTTCTTGAAGCACACTATTTGCTACTTTACAGCTTTCTTATATTCTTAGTCCAGCCTCTTCAAAGCATTCTTTTAATTGTGTAAATCAAGAGAGTCCCAACCCATAATTGACAGGGAAAATCCTGTTGTTTAACTAGTTTCAATTTAAATGAATTACCTTTTTCAGTGACAAGGGGTTATCTAGTTTGGAATGTCTCAAACTGATTAACAACCAGTAAAAACATAAGGTTTTAAGGAGTAACCAGACACCTAGGAGCCATCTTGAAATTATTATGATTATAGAAGATAAACTGGAAGGGATACTGCTTTATTTCTTCTCAGATGGCCTAGCTATGCTTGCACTGTGAAGTCAGCTCAGTGTTTCGTATTTTACCTGTTGCAAATAAGCCTCAGCTTGGCATGACTTTCAGATCTTACTGTAGTCTTTTACTGGTGCCTTGATTTGGTCTGTTTTCTAAAATGGGGAAATCCCAAGGGCACATGGAACATACTTAAGGGGATTACTTGGAGTGTTCATAAACTTTGTGTGAAGGACTTCCACCAGTCATCCTGGGAAAAGTATGACAGTGTTTGTGGTCAGGGCTCCAATTGGCTGGACATTGTGATGAGCCCTTAACCATTGTTCAAATGTCGCCCATACCCCCTCTGACTCGGTCTCTTGCCTCAGCATTCCCTAACCCGGCAGCTGAGTTTTAGTCAATTAAGTTTAAATAGGCCTTCCATACTGGGACCAGGAAATGTATGGTCCAACATGCCTATTAAACTTTTCTTCTGCTTAGTTCTGGTTAGGTTGGGAGGGGGGAGAAAAAGTCCTTTGTAAGTCCAGCAAGCTAGGTGCCAGGATTCTCTCAAGAACACAGAGCTGACGGGTAATATATGTAGTCAAATTTTAGTATATGGATCAAATGTCAACAAAAACCCAACTTGCTTCCATGTTTCAGATATTCTTTAATGGGACACTTATGGCTTAATTTTGCTTCTACCATTGGTTCTAGCAAAATTTCTGTTTGCTTTCTGCTTGGATATCATCCTTTATTATGCTGAGTGTCTCCAGAAGATAATGCACTGTCTTTCTGCAGTGAAGTTGAGGGAATTTTGAAGGAGATGCTCAGCCTTCAAGCATTAAAGAGGAGATAATCCCTACAGATCAGTGGGGTCCATTTCAGCAGGGGATTAATTTACTGGATCTCTTCTGTGCTTTTTGAATTGGATTATACAAAATTTTATGTTGTACGTAAGTTGCTATTTTTTTAGGATGGTTTATTAAGAAGATTATGCATTTTCATTATTTTACGTGCATGTAACACTTTCATGCGACTAGAGGCCTTATACTTGAAATAAACAAAAATATAAAATTTCCTGGTAGTCCTGGAAGATATATTTACATAAGTCATCAAAAGGAAGCAGATTTCTTTTTACTTCAGATGACATGTGTTTTTTTTAGTAAACACTGATTCTATAAGTGCTGTATTTAATGTTTCTCCAAGAATTCTAGAGGAGCAAATTAAAGCAACGTTTTTTCTCTAAAAAAAAATTGTAGTAGTTTGATAAAATACTTAGTCGGACTCTTAATGATAGCTTGCATTTGCATCATGAATGATGCATTCCCCCTGCTCCCATAGGCTGTGGGGGCATGGCGACTGCCCACCGGCAGGGGTGTGGGAGCAGGGAGCTCCTGCAGGTGGCTGTGGTGGTGTTGGGTGGGGGGGAAGGGGAGTGGTAAGTGCTGACTAGTGGTTGGTGACCACCCACAGATGCCGTCGGCGGCAAGTGGGGGGAGGGGTGATGAGCAGCGATTGCCTGCAGGAGCCACCAGCAGTATTATTGGCACTTCTGTCGGGGGATGTACTGCCAATCTCAGGGGGGTGCACATGCACCCGCATGCACCCTGTACACATCGCCAATGATTTGCATAACAGTTTCAAGCAGAGGAAATCAAAGCACTTTAATGAATATTGAGTCACAAAATATTGGGAAAATATTAGTTTTTATTAAAATATTAGTATTGAACACCTTGCAATTAGTTTTGCAAGGTGTTCAATACTAGAGCAAGACGCATTAAAGGTGGAGAAGGATGGTTTAGTGACTGGGCACTAGCTTAGGAATTAGAAACCCTAATGGGTTCACTGCTCAGCTATTTACTTCCTGTGATTTTTATGCAAGTACCTTACCCACTCCTACATCTCAGGACCCCATTTGTAAAAATAAAAGCATCTTCATTTTATCTCAGGGGTGTTGTGAAGACAGTATTTTTGAAGTCCTTGGATTCTTCAGTGGGGGAGGGGGGGCACCTGAAACAAAATGAGGTATTTTCTCTCAATCTTGTCTTTCCTAAAAATAGGATTGCCAGACATCTCATACAGTCTACAGCCTGGCTGGATCTTGCACAGTGGGGCGACCCTATGCATGTGCCTTGCAGACCTTGGCACAGCTATGGTGCAACTCCCGCAGACAGAGAAACAGCCCCTCTCCTTCTCCATCTGCTGTTTTTTCCAGGTTGGACTCAAATAGTGAAGTATCGGTCTGGAGGAGGAGGCAGCAGCAGCAGCAAGCAGAGGCAATTGGTGGGCATAAAAAGGGTGCATATTCTTTACTAGCTGTAAGCAAAAGGTAGCACCTTAAATCTCTTTGAGCCAGTTAGTCTTTAGCAACCACTAGTTTAGCAAATGCAGATGCTGTTAGCTTTCAGAGGCAACAGCCTATTTTATCAGATGCTATTAGCTGTAGGTAATATTCCAGACACTATTTATTTGAGGATCTGGGAACCTTTCAAACACCGACAATATGCATTCGCACTGGATCCTCACAGTACACCCAGCTGACAAGTTTATTTGTAGCTCCATATCCTAGCCTCCCACTGTTTAGGGGAGGAAGTGAGAGAGAGAAGAGTGACAGTCTGTTATCCATGAGGAAGATCACACTTGGAGTTGCATACAGTTTAACTGCTATTGTCAGGAGTAACATAATATAGCTTGCTTGTACTTTTAAAAAAGCTTTGAGCAAGTTACAAGAGTCTATTAAGGAAAATGTGATGAGACAGTAGGTTATGGGCAGGAAACTAGCAAAAATTAGCAGTAAGAACTCTAAGGTTCTTGCAGCAGTAATATATTATCAATCATTTGGAAAATATTACAGGGTGAAGAGCAAGTGAAATATGAAAATGGCATTGTTAATTTTTGGTTACTGTTACTTGCAATGGGAGAAGAGGACCTAGCCAGATTTGGGATGGAATTTAGCAGATTATGTGGTGAGAAACATGGGGAAATGCACAGTGAAAGCAATAGTTTTTAATTAATCCCGTACATTGCTGGTTCTAAACTTTCTGTATTACTCAAAAGATCTACATACCCTTGTGGTCAGCTCAATTAAATCATTTAATTCTCAACAGTGTTCACAAATGTGTAAAGTTTGTTTAAAGAATGGGCAGTATTCACAGTAGAATTTTTTTTAATGTCATTATGAATAGAGTCTACATACTGACTTAAATACATCCAGGCCTGGCAGGAGGAAAGAGATTAGGACTTTTGAGGTATGAATATGCAAACTAGATACTGCAGGGTAAGCTTGGTTGTAAACTGATACGTCAGCTACACTGCAAGTTGCACCTTAGTGCAGCAGTTTTCAACCTTTTGCACCTTGCGTCCCACCTACATAAGGTCAAAAAATCCTGGTCCCATGGGTTGACAAGCAGCGGGAGAGGGTCCCCCAGAGGCCAGTTGAAGAGCAGGGGCGGGGTTCCCCCAGCAGCTGATTGAAGCATGCAAAAGTGAAACCAGAAGTTGCACTGTGGCACTTCTGGGTTTGCTGCCATGACCTGGAGGACCCTCGCATCCTCTCAGTGGGACGCGTCTCACCGGTTGAGAAACTCTGCCTTAATGAAAGTGGGGTGTGAGTATACACAATTGCTGTAGAATAGCTATATGCTGTGAAGTCACATTCTCGCTTACGGTTGTAGTAACTGCCCCATGGGGAGAGAAAAATAAGCCTGGGATTGCTTAGTTCACAAGAGGAGGGAAAGATGAGACATGTTTTGATACTGTACTGGTGGGCACAGGATAAGACCTGAATAGAGCAGTGGTGCTCAGCCTTTTTGTCCAGTAGGCCGGATGAGCAGTGCTTTATCCCTTCGTGGGCTGGATCCAGCCAGTAGACCCAATCTGGCATCCGGGGCAGAGGGGCAGCTCTTGCTCCTCCCCACCTTTTGGCTGGGACAAGTGAGACTAGGAGGCAATCTTAATTCCAAGGGGGAGTTAAGAGGATTTCTGACTTGATTCAGCTGATAAGAAGAAAACTGACACGCATTCAGGAGAAGCAGCAAAATATGGCAAGAGTAAATTTGGATCTGGAAGAAGCATATGACAGAGCAGATCATGATTTTATTGTTTTTTAGTGCTAAGGAAAATGAGTTTCCTGGACAAATTGATTTAATAGATTTAATAGCTATTAGAGCTAGAAGGGACCTTGTAAGATCATTGGGTCCAGCCCCCTGCCCAAGGGGCAGGAAGTCAGCTAGGGTCAAAGCATCCCAGCAAGATAAGCATCCAGATATTTCGTAAGTGTCCAGAGTATGTGCTTGCACCCCCTGTGGGGGGAATCTGTTCCAGGCCTTGGGGCTCAGATGGTAAAAGAAGCTTTTTCTTTATGTCTAGCCTAAAACAGGCTTGCAGGAATTTGTGACCGTTGGACCTTGTCATCTCTTGGGGTGCTCTGGTGAACAGCTGTTCCCCCAGATCCTGATGCACACCCATTATGTACTTGTAGCCTGCCACCAAATCAGCTGTGAGCCTGTGCTTCTCCAGGCTAAAGAGTCCCATAGCTCCCAGCCTCTCTTCATAAGGCCTGTTCTCTTGTCCTCTGATCGTGCATGTGGCTCTCCTCTGGACTCTTTCAAGCTTCTCCATGTCCTTCCTGAATTGTGGTGCCCAGAATTGGATGTTGGTGGATGATAGGATGGATAAGACTGTGTTAGAGAGAGGCGGAAAGCCAGTGCTAATAAATGGATACCTGAGGAGAGCTTTTAAAATCCAAACAGTGGTAAGGCATAGGGTGCCCATTGTCACCAATATTGTTCCTATGTGCAATGGAGCCACTGGTGCAAAGAATAACGAAAGATGAAAAAAAGCTGGGAGGGGGAGTGGTAAAGTGTACAGTCTTTATGGATGACATCAGTGTAGTGGTTGAAAGGGTACTAAAACATTTTAGGTGCACCGCTAAAGACTTTTTTGGATGATACAGATGACCGATTTTATTAGTTATCCATACCATCTGATACCAATCTGAAAGGCAACATGCAGCCCAGCCCAGAAGCATCTGGCCAGTAAGTCTGTGGGGGCACGGAGTTTGGGGGAGGAAAGGGGCAAGGCGTGGACAGACAGAAGCCCCAGTGGTAGGGAGGGAGTGGAGTGGGGGCAGTGGCAGACTGCTGGGGTGGAGCAAGGGATGGAGCTGCAAGTGGCTTGTCTGGGGGGCGTGGGGGGGAGGCCTGGGGGTAGCTCCTGGCCCCTGCATGTACCCCAGGGGAATCATGGGGGAGCATGTCCCCCAGATCTGTGCGTGGGGTAAGGGTGGGCTGCCTGCTGCAGGCTCGGGGGCTGCACTGGCCTCTTCCTGGCAGGGGGGCAGGGCTGCGCTCAGGGCGAGCGGCAGAAGTGCTGGGAAGGAGGGGCTATAGGATAGTTACGGTGAACTCTGGGGTGGCTGTAGCCCACCCTGTAGCCCACTCCTAGTGCCATTGCCACCAGCCCCAGCCTAGCCCCTCCACTGGGAAGAGGCCAGTGCAGTCCCTGGTCCTGAGCCCATAGCGGGCAGCCCACCCTCGCCCCATGCACAAACTCAAGGAGCATGTGCCCCCCATGCCTCCCCTAGGGGTGTACATAGAGACAGGGAGCCACTGCCCCCCTGTCTATTCCCCACACCTCCTGGACAAGTTGCCTGTGGCTCCTGCCCCAGCCCCTCTTCCTCCCTTACTGTGGGGGTCTTGATCTGTCACCCACCTCCTCCCCCCCCCCCCCCCCCCCCCCCCCCCCCAGCTTAACAGCTAGATGCTGCTCCAAGCTGCCAGGCTGCATTCTTGACTACATGCATGCCTGTGGCATTTATTGGTGATATTATAGCTACACCAGACAAAAAAAGTTGATTTCCGATAACGTCAATTTTTCTTTTATCAGTGCTAATCTGATATGGAGTGGTGCATTGGTGCACCTCTATAAAACATAGTGAAGTATCTTGAAGTGACTGGGTGTAAATTAACAAAATAAAAGCGCTATAATGGGAGTAGGAAACTGGAGGAGAAGCTTGGACTACAAGTAGTGGAGGGGGAGAGATCAATGTTTTAGGGATCCCAAATGAAGCAGAAGGGAAAGGAAATAAGGCATGGGAAAAAGTGACAGCAAGGGTGTGATGGGTACTATGGTTGTGGACTGGAAGGGCACTGTCCTTTGGAAAAGTGACAGCAGTTAAAGCGGTGCTGCTTCTGATCACTTCATACACCGGAAATGCATTTCTATCATCATGGCAGCAGTTAGCGAAAGTAGACCCCTGATCACATGAAATATCTTGCCAGTTAAGGAGGTACAACATGGATGGAGCTTAGTGAGAACAGCAAAATGTCCAAGGTACAGTACAGAGTTGAAGAAATTCTGGCACGTGTTTTGGGAGTATACATAATGCAAAGGTTGTATGGGAAAGGGTCCATTGTTTTTGAGTGTCACAAAAATAAGCCAGTCCTTAACACAAGAGATACTACTGTACAGGCTTATACCAAAGGGCCTGCGGAAACAATATTAAGGGCACTGTTAGCAAGTGTTAAAACCAGTATATGGAAAATAAGAAACTCAGGGTTTCTAACGTGTTAGCTTTTACTGAAGGAGTGCCTGAAACTGGGGTTGCACCAACTTACATACTGCATTGATCAGTACAAGGAACAGATGGGAAAGGAAGGAGCGGAGAAGTAGAGGAAAAGGACTGGACCCACTTGTTTCACTGAACCAAGAGAGAGGACTGATGGGAAGGGCAAAGAGCTTCAGGGGATCACTGAGGTAATAGGGTTTTTCGTTTGTTTGTTTGTTTTGTTTCTGGTTGGGTTTTTTGTTTGTTTGGTTTTTTTTTGGCAGGAGGTTAATTGATATTCATGGGGTTCTGTCAGGGTTTTTTGTGGGAAGTTGTATGTTTAAGGGCTCGGTATATGCTGTTGTATGGTTTTATGTAATTTTGCAGTATGAAGTCTTGGTAAAACAAGGATGTTCAATATGTGAAGCTTTGTAAGTGTAAAGTGGTAGGTGTGTTTTTAATAAAATGTAATACAAAGTTCCTATTAGCGTGTGTTTAAGGTGCACCCTCGCTCAGCTGGCACCAAGGCAGAAAGCAGGGCAGTTCAAACAATGCCACCCTTTTATGCATTTTTTCCATCCCTCCCCTACAGCACTGGGATTGGAAGAGACCTCAGGAAAGGATGACATTCACTGGCCAGCTACACAGTCAGTAATGAGAGCACTTCTTTCCCTCCCTCTCTTTACTTCAGTTTCTGTTTCCCTACAGGCAAGCCCAGCTTGAGCTTTGAAATGTGAAATGTTTAAAAAATTTCGAAACGTTTCAATTTGCCTCATTTTGTTTCGAGGCTGTTTTGAAGCTCTCTGTTTCGTTTCAATTTTGCTGTTTCAAGCGTGAAACAAGTCAAAATGAAACTGCCGACGAAATTTTGCACAGCCCTACTGTCTATTCTTAGAGCCAGGAATAGATAGGGTTTTGGATTATGTGGACCATTGGTCTGGTTTAGCCTGGCAATATCTGCATTCTGTATAAGGTTTGGGTCATGATCTATAAAGCCCTGTGGGGTTTGAATGAGCAAGTATCACCTTGCTAGTGATACCAGGGCAACTGCAGACAGTAGAGATACTCTGCACAGACAGAAATGGTTTGTCTTGCAAATGGCCCTTTGAAAGCACTGTATCGCCATGCCCTGACAGAAGTGCATGGCTGCAGAGCACTTTAAAAGTGCCGGATCGTGGGACAAATTAACCCTCATTTAATGTGGGTTCAGATGAAGATGCTCCAAGACAGAACACCTTCATTAATTTCTTTTTGTTAATTGGAGCCCCTTGCGGGGGTGGGGGATGAACTCCATTCTATTTGCCCCACTGTCCAGCACAAGCTGGGCAAACCCCAGATGGAGCACCCTCACCTCCCTTCCATCATCCCATCCTGAAAATAGTGCTAGAGCTGCAAGTGGGAGCAGGGCTAGGGGGAGAAGCTGTAGACTTTAAGCCTCTCTCTCCTGGATCAGCTCCAAAGTAGAGCTTGATTATCTTCCTTCACCCTTCCCTCCTCCTCAAACAGCAAACATCTGCTGTTGGGTTGTTGGGAGGGGGTCATTGTAACTCACTGCGCTTTCTGTGAAGTGCCATGAGTTACAGCGGGGCTGTATGTCTGTCAGTGCCCTCAGGTTAATAGCCATGTGCTAAAAAGAGGCATTGGGATGGTAGTTGGTCATTTATTTTTTAATGAAAGGGATTTGTATTCTGGAACTAATCAATCCTCTTTGGTTCCAAGAGTTTTGACTTCCTGACCTGTATGCAACACCTCTTTTTAGGGAGGCTTCCTGTAATGGGCTGAATGGATTGATGTGGGTGTCTAAACGGAGGGCTGTTAGTGTGGTTGTGAAACTGAGTTGTCTTTTCTGCACACTTGCAGCCTACCCCAAGAAGAATGACTTTTAAGAATGGAATTTGGTTATGTGGCTCATGTGTGATCCTGATGACAATCCAGGCATCCTATGTGTGTTTTACAGCACTTGGCATAAAGATCCAATTATCCTGACTTGGGGGAGAGGGAAGGGGGGGAGCTCTTGACACTTTTGAAATAGTAATTATTTGAGACTTCTGCCCCCCCTCCCCCCTCCAGTTGTCCTCTGGGATAACAAAGCCTCCAGATTTAAAGTTCAAAACTGTTTAGATTGTACTGCAAAGGCACTTGCATTTTTTTTTCTCAATTGAGAACAGGATAACATTGAAGCACAGTTTTACCAGCTGACTTGTTTTTCAGTTGCCTCACCCAGTTGTTTTTCAGAAGCCACACCCATAGATAGCCTTCTAAGTCTGAACCCTGCAAATGGCTTTGGGAGATGTGCCTGAATGTGGAAAAACTACACGCACATTTGCCTCTCAATGTTGAAGCCTGGCTGTGACATCCCAGCACATAAAGTAATGCTTGCAAACACAAATCCTCCCAATACTGCTGTAACATATCTAAGTACTATCAACATTTCAGATATGGTTGAGGTTATGACTTATCAGCTATTCAGGAAATAACTATAAAAGCTGGGTTTTGAAGCCTCATGCTAGTCCCCCCTAGACTTTCTGGCTCTGACTCTAATAACTTAACAACTATTTTTAAAAACTGGCGTTATTCCAGCCATTAATGTAGCAGGAAACGGGGTTCTATCAAGGATTATCTGGCACCTACGGCAGTGTTCAGAATGTTTTAACAGCTATGCCAGGGATCGGCAAACCCTGGCACATTTGCCGAATAGAGGCATGTGATGGACATTTTCTCAGGCATGCCAGGTGGTGTGTGAGCAGTGTTCCCTCTAAGCTGTGTAGTGTGTGTGGGTGTGTGGCCATGCAGGCATACCTGGCATTGTGGCATGAGTGTGCCTGTGCAACTGCGCACACCGCACAGCTTAAGAGGGAATGCTGTGTGCGAGGAAATTGTTTTTAAAAAAATGTTTTGTTAAGTTGCTACTCCAGGCTTGGCTCTCTGAAGGAGAGGATTCCTGCGGCGTGCCAGGCTTGGGGGGGCTCAGCCTCCCTGCATGCTGGGCATGACGTGAGCAGAGTGGAGCCACCCCCTGTGCAAGGGCACAGCCTCAGGAAACCTGGGGCCCTGGGAACAGCTGCTGCGGCTGCCCTGGCCCCAGCCTTGCCCACCCTCAGTTCCCCTCTAGGGGCTGGGGCCCGGGCCCAGGCAGATGCTGCACAGGGCTTCTGGCTGGCTGACCTCGAGTGGCTGGGGCAGCACATGCGTGCCTCCAGGTAGATGGCGGTGAAGGAATCAGGGTTGCACTGCCCTCGCCCTGAGGCAAATGTTGCAGTTGCCTCCAGTGTGGCGCTGATCCCAGGGTCTGGAGCCCTGGCACTAGCTCTGTGCTGGCTGCCACTGCAACACACACCTCAGGCCAGATGGTGGGGGAGGGGCCTGGGGTTCCACTGCCTTAGGCTCCTCCACCACTGTCTGTCCAGAAGGGTGTGCGCAGCAGCCACTGGCCCAAAGCCTGGCTTGGGTCTGGAGCCCACAGGGGTAGCACTAAGGGGAGTGGCTATGGCCACCCCAAAGTTTGCCTTGGCCCCCACATAGCCAACCCTGCAGTGCCTCCTGGGCTGTTGCTGCCTGCCCTACTCTGAGCTCAGCCCTCCCCACCCAGGAGCACTGCACCTTTGTGGGCTCAGCTGCACAGGGTGGGCAGCAGCACCCTCATTAGTAAGGGTGGCTATGGGGGCAGACTAAGGTGAATTTTGGGGTGGCCATAGGCCCCCCCTCCCCCCAAGTCCTTTGTAGCGCTGCTTCTGCAGCTGGCTAATGGGCAGGCTGTGGGTCCGGGCCTTGGTGCAGCCTGGGCTCTGGCTCCCCAGGGAAGCATGGGCTGCAGTGGGTCTGGGGCATTGTCAGTTGGACTTTGTCCTGTGGCCCAGCAGCCCAGGTGTGTGCCTGTGTGCATGTGCATCTTGTTCTGTGCGTTTGTCTCCGTGCATGTGTAGTATATGAAGTTTTTTATTTATTGTTGCCAGGCTTAGAATTTTTAGAAAACCTGGTATTTCTGGAAGGGAAAAAAAAATTATAATTATTTACTATATTAATATGCAGTATGTCCTGTCCTGTCTCTCTCTCTCCACCCCGCTTTGTTTTTCTGGCATGCCAGCACCTTGCAAGGTAGACATTGTGGGGGCTTTTTCGGCACTTTGGCCAAAAAAATTGCGTACCTCTGAGATGCTATAGCCTGTGGTTATTGTGATGTGGTTTTACACTTCATACACGTATTGGGTAAATTAAGCTTGGAACCGTGTCTGTTGACTGAGTTGTAATTGGGGTTGGGCATGATATGTAAATTCAATAGGGAGAAGGTCTTGTTTAGCAGCACACAGAGGCTAAGCAAAGGTAGGGAGAGAGACTTATTGAATGTACTGATACTTCTTGTGATCTGAGAAGTTGCTTTTGATGACATAAATTAACTTCTATTTTACCCTTTACCTGAAGGTTTACCTTGAAAATGGCTATTTATTTATTTTTTCAGGAGTTTCTATACCAGGGTCAGGATCTGTATGAGAAGAAAAAATGGTATTTAACTTCACACGTCTTGAGGCATGCAGTTGGGTTGTATGAAAATAACTTGTTGCAGCAGAGTCCTGAGCTGTTATGTGCATGCAAAGAGAAATGAATACCCTAGGAGAAATTAACAAGAGACTTAGTTTCCTTCGCTATCACCCTTTCTCCTAGCCCCAACCTGGCTGGGCAGGAAGGAAGGGAGCATGACCCAACCCTTCCAGGGGAGGGGGCGGTGGCCTGACCCCCTGTGAAAGCTCATACCTTTCTGAACAAGTTCCTTTGTAAGGTAGATGCTGCCCTGCCCTTCTGTGCCTTCTGCCTGATGTCAAACTAACATGGCTAACTCTCTCTCTACCCATAGGTAGTTTTATGGTGCAGATCTGCTTATTGTTTGAGGTTGGAGTAGTTACTCACCTTATAGCAGGCTTGCCTCCAAGTTGCTCTGCTTCTACCTCTTTCAGAGGTCAAATGGTTGAGGAAGGATGTCTTCATCATTCACCAGTAAGCAATCTGCTTGGATAAGGAGCAGTGTTAATAGATTGCAAAGGACATTAGCAATAAGAAAGAAAGAGGAGGACTGATGATTGGAGATGGACATTCATTCCCAGGGCTTCATCAGGATTATGTAATGGAATTAACTTCTTGTCCTTGTGTTGTGTCCACAGAAGCTATTTTGGAAATGAGTGATTGATATTTTTTAACAGGTATTTTGGTCTGTGTACTTTTCTTTCAATAAGAGTTGAAATCTTTCATTGCAAGAATCACCACGTTTGTTTTGACTTTTACTCTAGTACTGTCAGACAGCTGCTGGAGAAGTTTCAGTGGTCTGTAATGTAAACCTGTATAAAAATGTTGTGTTTAAGGAATAGCGTGGCAGTTTCTGTAACACCCTTTACAGTCTAACCTAGTTTAATGGAATAGTTAGGTCTGGCTTACAGTGAACCAGTTGTATTGTTGAATAATAAAAAAGGACTGAATAAAGAATGCTCGTACAAAGGGGAGACTGATCTACTGCAAACCTGGTTGACATTGCTTTAAAGTCTCCCTGTTATCTTCTTCCATAGGCTGAATGCATAGCTTTCATATGGCCTTTATGTGTAAAAGGCCTTCCCTGAACTGATTTTTTTTCCTTCAAGTCCCTTGACACCTGAAAGAAGAAATTGGCAAAATTCATTAGTACACAAAATATGGAAGAAGTGCAAGTGTCTTCTACATTGTGAATGCTTTAGAAATGGACCTAGTGTAGCAATACTGTACTTAATTTGATTAGCTTTCCCCCAACCCTTCAGATTTTTTATTTTGATTTTAAATTATCCCTCCCTCAGTGATTTTGGCCTCTGTCTGTGCACAATGCCTAATGCATTATAGATGTTTCTGTGATCAATTGGTAAAAGAGAACTGATTTAAATCATTATAGCAACCCTAGAACTCGGCCACTGGGGGAATGCTGGGAAGCATCCTTGTTGCTTTCCATAACAATGCTTGCAGTTCTAATTGGTCTGTTTAAATATTCATTTGGAAGACCATGAGAACCTCCAGATGCATCGAATTCTGTTTGGTTAGACATATTTCTAGTAAGCAGGCTTTACAAAACCATCTACTTGTAAGCTTGAGCAGAATCAATCAGGACCATTGCCTACCCTTAGATTCATGTACATAAGGCACTAGAAATGTAAACAGGTAGTTGGTAAAGAATGTTATACTTGTAATAATTAAACCCTCCTAGTGAGAGAGTAATCCCCAGCAGTTTCTGCATGCATAAGTGCTTTGTAACTCGTGTCTACCTGACCGCTGCTGGTTGTTTTAGTTATTAAATGTCAGTGGCTCTGATTGTAAACAAGCTTGTTGCATTACTTCATATTGTTATTGCATAAGAGGTGACATGTTATCAGATTTAATTTGTCTTGAGAGTTTTTTGTGCTGGAAAGATTATCTGCACTTTATTTCCAGCAAGAGTGAATTCCAAGCCCTTATTGCAGTGACTTGAATTTATGGAGGCACTGGTTCCTTTCACAAGAATACCTCCGCCTCTGCTTTGCGGCTCCATGTTCTGGTGATCCTGCAATTCCTAACCTTGATTTCTTCCCCCCCCCCCCCCCTTTTGTTGTTTTTGTATTTTTTTTTTCTCCTGTCCTGTCTGAGTTCTTGGCAGAATGCTGTTATATGGGGCTATAGTCTTTCATTTAGAGGAGAGCTGTCCAACTGACAGCCTGTGAAGGGTTAACATAACCCCTGAACTCTGACATGGCTGCCTCTCCCTCTGTCACTCTAGCTACAGGGATGTTTAGGCTGCCCCTCCCTCCCTTAGCTTTTGCTTCCTGCTCCTACTCCAGGGGGACCTGGCACAGCCCACAGCACTGAGGGACACCACACCATGGCATGGTACAGCAAGGGAGCTTAGTTAGTCATAGAAAACAAGGGTTGTAAGGGACCTCAGGAGGCCATCTAGTCCAACATCCTGCTCAAAGCAGGACCAGCCCCAACTAGATGATCCTAGCCAAGGCTTTGTTTACCTGGCTCTTAAAAACTTCCAAGGATGGAGACTCCACAGCCTCTGTGGGTAACCTAGTCCAGTGCTTTACGCCCTCCTCATGAGGAGGTTATATGTTAGGAAAAACTTAAACTTCCCTTGCTGCACCTTGAGACCATTGCTCCTTGTACTGTCATCTGCTTCCACTGAGAACAGTCTAGCTCCATCCTCTTTTGACCCCCCCCCCACCCCCTTCAGGGAGTTGAAGGCTGCTATTAAATCCCCCCCTCAGTCTCCCCTTCTCCAGACTAAACAAGCTCAGTTCCTTCAGCCTTTCCTCATAAATGTGTCCCAGCCCCCTAACCATTTTTTGCCCTCCACTGGACTGTTTCTAATTTGTCTACATCCTTTCTGTGTTGGGGAGCCCAAAACTGAACACGGTACTCCAGATGTGGCCTCATCAGTGCTGAATAGAGGGGAAGAATCACTTCCTTGATCTGGTAATGCTCCTACTAATGCAGCCCAGTATGCTGTTAACCTTCTTTGCAACAAGAGCACACTGTTGGCTCATGTACAGTTTACTGTCCACTGTAACCCCCAAATCCTTGTCTGCAGAGCTGTTGATTTAGCCAACATCCCCCAGCCTCTACTGGTGCATGGGACTGTCCTGTCCTAAGTACAGGACTTTGCACTTGTCTTTATTGAACCGCATGAGATTTCTTTGGGCCCAATCCTTCAATCTGTCTAGGTCACTCTGAATCCTAGCCCTACCCTCCAATATATCTACTACTCCCCCCAGATTAGTGTCATCTGCAGACTTGCTGAGGATGCACTCTATGCTATCTTCCAGGTCATTGATGAAAATGTTGAGCGAAACCGGTCCCATGACCAACCATTCTTGATGCCACCTGCCAAGTAGACATGAGTTGGAAAGCTGCAATTTAAAAAAGCATTAGAAATAGAAACTAGTATAGCTGCTCTTTTGTAAAACTTTGACGTTTTGGCTTCCATAGAGGGACATGATCCTGATGGTACAAGAACGGTAGCAATATGCAAATCGGTCCTTTCCATGCTGCTGTTGTGGAGAGAGGCTCTGTTATATGTGGAAACCGAGAGTATGTGTGTTGGTTCACTAGTTCTGTGGGACTTTGGGATTAAGAACTGTGAAGAGGACTCTTTTTCCCCTGTAATTCTGCTTTCACCTTTAAATCTGGTTTAGTGAATATGAGCTATGCCACTTCATACCCAGGTCCAATTCATAATAACCCTTCCAGTGTGGGAGCTAGGAAACTATTTTAAGAGTACTCTGTTAGTTCACAGGGAAGAGATCTCCAGGCCTTGACATCCATGAAGTGTGAAAAATGATAAGTATGTAAGTGTAATCTAGTATAAGAGTTTTGGGGATATCATTTACAATTTCCTTTCATAGGTTACAGCCATTAACATTTTACTGATGTAAAGCTAGTGATGGTTAATACTTTCTGCACTGCAAGTTAACTATTTTGAATGCGATGCTTATTAGAGTCCTTATGTTGTTTTTTAATCACATCTGTAAAGTGATCCTTTTAAACTACAGACGTTAAACACATTTTGTGGAGAAGACTAGAGTTACATTTTTGGTTTGAAGAACAGGATTGGAGCTAAAGCTATGAGTATTTTCCATATTTTTTAGTCAGTTGGGAGACTTCCATGAAGACGGATAAGAATAAATCCCTTTTCATGCGACTGCATTTTTGATAGTGTTCCACAACACTGAGGAGGAGGGCAAGTGGAAGATGGGATAGGTCACTGTCAAAACTGTGACCTTGGAGTGTTCTCTTATTTGCGGTAATAACTGCATGCAAATTAATCACTGAACTATAATGGAATTTTTTTTATTTAATCTGGCCATTGGTATTAGATTTCAGAATGAATAGGTCATTGGCCCTCTAACAACTCCAAATCAATTCTTCCCTGGATAGTTCTTATAGCTCCTTTTTCTTGAAGCCTACATTCTGCAAAACTTGCATCTCTCAGGACAGGTAGGTACACTGAAGTGGTTGTATCGGAGCAAGATGATGCTGAGCATTTGACATAACTTAATTTTAGATGGTTTGGTTTTTAGCAGTTTTTGCTCCCTACAGATTCAGTGTTACTTGAGTGAAGAGGCTAGATCAGGCCTCAAAATTAACCAGAACCCTACTAGGTAAGGTAGGTAAGTGTGTGGGAACTATAACTACAGAAGTCTGAAGTATAATGTCATAGAGAGAAATCCAGCCCCTCTAACTTATCCAGTTTCTGTCTGTCAGGGTGTTACCTTTTATATCCTGTCTGAGGTCATCATATTAACCTGTAGCTTGTTAGGTATTTGTAACACTATATTTTACCCTCTTCGACTTTAGTTTTAACACTTCTGCCCTTGAAAGAATTTAACTCTTCTGCCCCACAGAGCCTTGTGATTGCTACAAGGTGGGTGGAGGTATTAATTGCTTTACCCTTCCTTCCTTTCTCTTGTAGTTTTGGTTCTCCACAGTTTCCTTTTTTCTTCTTATTTCCTTAAAGAAGAAAAATCATGATATTGGCCTGATTCTTGAGTTTCGCTGCTGCCTGCAGCCGGAGCCAGCCTTACAAGTTGGTGACGTGGGTGACTGCCCAGGGCATTGTGGCCAGGGGGGCACCACCCCTTCGCTTGTGCTCCTCCCAGCAGTGCTCTCCCCAAACCCCAGATATGAGGAGCAGTGCCCAGCCTGCCCCCCCCTTCCACCTGCTGCTCAGGAAGAACTGGGGTGGGCTGAGCACATGCAGTCTAGGTGGCACCTGCTCCAGTCTGCCCACCTTTCTCCTACACAGCAACAGTGGTGCATTCTTGCCCCCTTGCCAGGTGCACCATGCTGCTCTGCCCTGTGCCCCTGCCCACTTGCCTGTAGCAGTGCTGCTACCTGGGAATGTGGGGAGGCAAAATAGAAGTTTGCACCATTTTCCCTAAGGCCAGTCCTGCCTACAGTGTTCTGGAACATAAGAACTGCAACCAGAGTATTTCTGGTTGCACAGTGCCGTTGCTTGGCAAATTCACAACCAGCAATCAAGGCATTGGAACTGCATGCAGAAAGATATGGCATCTCTTTTCTTTCAGTTTATATCTGGATTAGAAACCTCATAAAATTGAGGGTCAAAAACTTTCTGCAAGAAGTTGTAGGCTTCAGGTTCCTGATTGACGGAGCTGGTGTGAGTTAGTGAATAAAGTTTTCCAGTTTTGTGGGTAGATCCTTTGGTAGAGTTTGAAACAAAGTAAATATACATGGTAAGCCCATCATCCTTTGGTGTACCCTACCACAGGATTGGCAACCTTTTAGATCAGGGGGGGTTCCTTTTTTGTTTTCCCTGATGCCCAGGGCACAACTACTGTCCTGTAGCAGGATCTGACCTCAATGGCTGGCCATGGTGCTTCCTATTAGCCCCAGTTGCCCTGCTTGCTTCCTCTGGCCTCAGAGAATATCAGTCACCCTGCTATCTTCTGCCATGCCTTGATGGGGAAATTGAGGAGACTTCCCTTAGAGGCTAGTGTGAGCATTCTGGAACTTGGGCAGTCTCAGCTTGGGCTCCCACACCTCTTTTGGCACTGTGCTGGGCTACTGGCCCTGTCTGCCTGTATAGTGCTGGGTCCTACTGGCTGTAGTTGTTGCCCTGCAGACCCTAATACTCTATTCCCTCCACTGAGTCCTGTGGCCTCATACAGGTCTCAGCTCTCTGTGTATCTGGCTTTTTCTAGGCTGCTACCTTCAGGCTATGAACGTTTTGGCTTTGGCCCACACAGCCCACTGGGCACTGGACCTTTGCAGGAGTCTGTCTTGGCCTCTGTCCCTTCTCTCTCCATACACTGGGCCCCTGGCCCTGTCTCAGCTTCAGCCCATGCAACCCACTTGATCCTGGACACTTGCAGGGCTCTACCTGGGCTTCCATCCCTAATGACATAGTGCCCAGCTAGGCATCCCACCTGTGGCCTCCAAAACCACCTGCTGGCCACATCCAAACTTCCCGTCTTCTGAGTCTCCAGGTCCCAGGAAACTCCAGTCTTCTGCCAGCTGGTTCTTTTCAGCTTCCCTGAATTCCTGGGCTGCCTGGGTCCCCTGCCTTAATAGCCTGGACTCTCAGGAGTTCTTCTTTCTCTGCAACTCAGGGCCAGACTGGCCCTTCAGATCTAGAGTTAGGCTTTAAGTACTGATAAAGATTTTTTGGCCGGTACTGATGTCCAATTATTAATCAACCATATTGGCTGATACCAGTCCGATTGGTGATATGCAGTCCAGCAGCTTGGAGAGCTTATCTGGCCGGTAAGTCTGTAGGGGGGGAAGGGACACTGGGGAGGGAAGGGATTGTGCGTGGGAGGGGGCAGATTGAGACCCTCATGATGAGGGAGAAAGTGGGGCTGGGGCAGGGGTAGGTACTGCCCAGATGTGTGCACCTCTGGGTGGGGGGGGGAGCATGGGGGGCATGTGCCTCTTGGATTTGTGCATGGGGTGAGGGCAGGCTGCTTGCTGCAGGATAGGGCCTGAGCCTGTAATGGCCTCTTCCTGGCAGGGGCTGGGCCAGAGCTGCAGATGGTACTGGAAGGGAGGACTACAGACTTACTGGCCAGATGCTGCTCTCCAAGCTGTGGCTGTGCCCCTGCACGTGGCCTTTATCAGCAACTTCTATCAGCCACATCAGTGAAAAAAGTTGATTGCCGAGAATGTCAGTTTCCCCAGTTTGCCATTCTGATAGGGACACGTATATCGGTGCACCTCTAGTCTTGAGCATGCTGGGGCTCTGTCCCTTTCTGATCACCTGACCTCTGACTGACTGCATAATTTCTGTTTAGCTCATTACTTCACTTGCCCTGTTCCACAGTAGTCTGCTCAGTTATCCTTCATTTACTTCTTACCTAGCTACCTGCTTGGAGGACTGCCCCTGTAGCTGATTGCAGAGCATCTTGCCTCAGCTATCTATAGCTCTGCATCTTCTCTGTGTCTTCCCTGTTCCTGCTTGCTTTTCTGTGGCTGCCCCTTGCTCAGCTGCCTATACCACATTGCAACCTTCTAATGTGGCCCTCTTATTCTCTTAGCAGGGGTTACTGGTACACCTCCACAGTGCCCAAGCTGCCTGCTGCCACTTCTGCTACACACCACTGATGATACCTACCAACTGTAGATGGGAGGGGTAAATTTGGTGATGGTAAGCGGCTCCTTCTGGTACGTGACCAGTAGGGAACAGTTGTGGAGGTGATCAGTGGCATGGTTTATAGATGATGGATTGCCTTTAGTTACAGTCCTGTGTTTTGTCCTGACCTCTCTGAACGGATTCAGTTCTGGAAACAACATACATGTTGAAATTTGATCCGATAGCCCAAAGCATGTTTAAAAGCTGAAATAGCCCCTAGAAGGCTGAGCCTTAGCTTCATCGTGTGTGTTCTGCTTTGGAATGTATCCCAAGAGGTCATATCCTGAAAGCAGTACTCCAAAATGAAGATTGTTACAATGGCTGTCTATCTTGCATGTCCACTAAAGAAACCTGCTAATCAGAATAAAAAACTGGATTAATTTTGAAGGCATAGAATACTTTCCTTGTTGTATAAGGTGATATTTTGACCCTCATACTTCAGGAGTGTTCTGTGAAAGTCAAAATGTGAGAAGAATCCTTATTTAAATAATTGTCTTTATCTTCTGTTATCTCTCCTATAGGAGGATTTTGATAAGAATTGTTTGTTTGTTTGTTTGTTTGTTTGTTTCAATTTCTGGGGCTGGACCCATTGATCTCATGAGGTCCCTTCCAGCCCTAAACTTCTGTGAATCCATTGCCTAAGTTTTTGCAGTGCAATTCTGAAAATCAAATTTCTTGACTGTTGCTAAAACATTTCTGCTAAAAGAACGCCTTAAAAGTTCAACAGCAGTCGCTGTTGTTTCAGCCCTATCTACTTAGATTATTTTTAATGTCTTGATTATACTGGCAGTGGTAGTAATTACACGTACACCAGTTTTTTTAATAGGATCAATAGATAAAATTACCTCGGTGTTTGTGTTATACTTTGTTATACTTCTAAGAAAAATCTTGGTATTGCTTTCAAGATATGATATATATGGTATAAACTACTGGACTGTTCTTTAAACATTCATAAACATTGGAGTTTTTTTCTAATCAATTGTGGATGTAGAAATTACCTAGATTGGAGACCTGAGAGTTTGTTTAATTATCAAGTTCAGAAGTGTTGAGATAAAGCTGAATTTATATGCAGTGAGTTAGTTATATTTAGCAACAACAGGTGGATAAATTTAAGTAGTGTATAGCCAAACCTGTTAAAATGTCTCACTTTTTATTTCTAAAAATCTGCTTATTTTTTAGAGAAGTAAATCCAAGTTTGTGCCCAGCACGCTTTAAAAATGAACTTCTATTTATGGAGTTATTCAGTATATTATTTGATACTAGGTTTACCATTAAATGCATCTTTGGTTGGTTTTATGGTTTGCTGTAGAATTGGATTATTTGTGGCCTTTTTTAATTTGTAACTGCTTTCTTGTGATGTAATAGAGAAAAGTATTCGAGGTAAGTACCAGATTGAAAACCTGTGTTCATAGAATCTATATATCCCAAGCAACAAGAGTATGCACTGGTAGCCTTCAGTCCTGGTCTAAGTAGGACTTTCCTTTTACCTGTCCAAAGTGTCCCAAACACCAGTGTGTTTTAAAGGCCCAAGTCTGGTACTTATTTTATAGGTAGAAAACTGACATGTCAAGTAATGAAGCACCTTTCCTTAGGCCACGTACAGGAAGTTCTGTACAAAGTTCTGGTGGCACAGCTGTATAGCCAAGGGAGCTCTGCCAGTAGAACCACCTCGGTGTGGACACAGCTCTGATGAAGGATGGTGCTGTCAGGTAGATATTGCATACCCAAGAATTGTTGTTGAGTTAACACTTGGCTTGTAGGACAGGTATCTTACTTTTGTGCCTACTGTTTTGGAAATTGGAAGCTTTTGTTGTGCAATCTACTGATGCTTCTAATTACAACGAGACAATCGAGCCTGAAAAATAATTGAGAGATGTTTAATAACCTGGAGGGTTTGGGGCTCCTCCGTGTGCCCTGTTCATTGTAGGCAGTCCCTTTAAACATCCATACACTAATGCCAGGGGTCTCAAACTCATTTGGCCCCATGGGTCAGGTGTGTGGGCCTGAGAGGGTCCATGGACCTCCTCTTCCCCAGCATACCTGATCCAGCAGTTGCTTCCGCCAGTCTGGGACCCGCACTGCATGTAGCACAGATCCCAGAGCAGCTGGAGTAGATGTCCTGTGCAGTGCAGTCTGGTCAGAGCTGCAGCCATGCTGCATACAGTAGTTGCTTTGTGCCAGACTATCCCATGCGTGGCATCTACTCCAGCCAGTCTGAGACCCGTGATGCATGCAGCACTTGCACCAGATGGGCTGCAGTAGGCATATTGCATGGTGCGACGGGCAGAGGGAGACTGGGTTGCATGGGCAGGATCTGGCATGTGGACTGGCCCTGTGCCACATATGTGCCATGACCCATGTGCATCAGACCCACAGGCAGCCCTGGGGGCTGGATAGTGGGGCTCAGCAGGCCACATGGTTGACATGCCTGCAATAGGTGCTAATATTTATGCCTATTCAGATGGCTTACATGTTAGTTGCAAGTGAAGTATGTGCATCCTGGTTTAAGCAGAGATTTATGTAATATTCACGGGTCCTTCACTGGCTGGGCTCTTAGGAAGTATAGGCCTTGACTGTTTGACAGTGGTGCAAATTCCCCAAAATATACAGGTTTTCTAACTTAGAACATTAGAAAGAACTGCTTTTTTAAACTCATGGTGACATGTGAAGAAAAACTTGTATGAGAGAGAGAGCCCAATTTTACTAGTTTTAATTTCTTTTTATTGTAGATGGTTTGTCTGTCTCCCTTTCCCATCCTTATATTCTTTCTTGTCAGTGGTTCCTAACCTTTTTTAGACTCAAAGCTCCACTCCAGAAAAAGCCAGTCCTTAGCTCTCACTTATTTTTGAATATGGAAAAAGAGCAGTTCTTCATTTGGAAAGACCACAAGAAGTCAGAATGGTTTTGACACTTATAGATTCCTGTTTGAAGTCTCTGGGTTATCTTGTAAATCGCATGTAGGTGCACACTGGACAGTGCCAATA
Organism: Alligator mississippiensis; assembly: GCF_030867095.1. Taxonomy (NCBI): domain Eukaryota; kingdom Metazoa; phylum Chordata; order Crocodylia; family Alligatoridae; genus Alligator; species Alligator mississippiensis. The sequence continues at coordinate 20,855,903 of NC_081825.1, forward strand.
TTGCACATCACATGGTAGCACCCATAAAAGCATCTCATGACACCCCAGCATGTGATGGTACCCTCATTGAGAATCACTGAGTTATATCGTAAGAATAAGAGGGGGACATATTTGCAGTGACCTATAGACGTAAAAAAAAAAAAAAAAAGTTCTGAAAAGATAGGAGACAACAGTGCTGGAAGAAAAAATTATGCAGACAAACTACCTAGTGGGGACAACCCAGTTCACTTCTGACATTTTGTTTCATCTTGTGGGCCAGTCTGCTTTGGAGTGAGTGAGTTCAACAGTACTCCTTCATGGTTATCCCAACTACATTTGTGCATGTATCAGTATGAAAAGTATGTAAGTGGTCCTTCCTCCCTACTTCTACCATCTCTTTTAGGTTGCTGCTACTTGAAAATGTCTTCCAGTAAGTGCTGTTACTGTATAAATAGATACTACTTCCTACTAGGAAGGTGCTGTTGTGGGTACTACTAAGCAAGTTTAATTCCCTTTTACTGAAGGGTTTTTAGGTGCTGCATTTTGTAAGCAAGTTAGACTGCCCTTGAACTGCTCATTTTCCTGACCCCAGAATGACAAATAGATGCCTTCTTCCCCTAGCCTGCGACTTCACCAGTATGGACTTTTTGGTTTTGTGCTTTGAGAAGTAGCTGTGGACGTTCAATCCATGTTCTTCCAGAACAATGATATTGGGTGAGACTTCAGTTTTATGGCTCTTGTAAGGGGACAACGTGATCTGAGGCCAGTTGAACTTTTCAGGTTGGATGTGCTGGTCAGCCTGCACTCTTTACCTTTAAAATTCTGGTCATCACTGTCTTTGTCCTTGTCATAAGCTAGATTTTTTTTCTGGAATCGTGCACAAATGATTCTTCTTTCATTGCTGCAGCAAGTTCTTCCTTCATACAGGTCTCACCAAGGGGTCAGCAGACAAGCAGGTGCTCCACAGTCTGCACTTCACCGCGCTCATGTGTATTTGTGTCATTAGAGTAGCCCCACTTAATCATGTTTGTTTTTTTTTGATCTTCCAGTTTGCATGTGGAGGTCATTCAGGCATCACCATATTAACCAGTCTGTATCAGCCCCTCTGGGAAGGTCCTCTTGGGGTTCCAGGTCCATTTCAGGGCATCTGAATTTAAATTTTAAAATAATTCATTTAAATTCTGGTGAGAGTGGATCAATAACTTTCTCTTAATAACAAAAGGGGTACAGGATGCTTCTTTGATCTGATCTGTGCTCAAAACCCTTAGAGCGCTGGCTTACCTGTATAAGATATGGGTAAGGCATGTAGATTCAGGGGAGCCTAAAAATGAAAATGATCTCAGTAAAACCTGAGCACCTCCTTATTAGTATTATGACTAGGGATCATACTACTATAACCATATGACCAGGGTTTTCTGTTCGCCATGGAAAAATGAGGATTTTCCCCTCTTTAAGGAGAAACATGCAGGAAACAATTGGTTTCCCCTTGCAGGCTGGCAGAGTTCCAGCCTGCAAGGGGCTGTTTGATGCTAGGAGGAATATGAGGACAATCAGGCATGAGGTGCCATGTGCTTGTGCACATGCATGTGGCAGCCAGGCAGTGTGGAGAGCAGCTCTTGCAGCTCCCTATAGGTAAGTCTGGGGGAGAGGGGTGAAATTGAGGCCCCCACAGTGAGGGAGGGAGTAGGGCTGGGGATGCTGCCCAGCCATGGTAGTTTGTGGGACCTGGGACCAGGATGGGAATACATAGCTGCAGGGCCTGGCTGAGACTGAGTCATGGGTGGCTTATCCAGGAGGCGGGGGTGGGGGCTGGCTCCCTACTGCATGCACTCTCAAGGAGGGTGGCATAGAGGATGTGCCTCAGATTTGGTCATGGGGTATGGGCAGATGAAGGCTGCCTCTTGCAGCGTCAGGGCTCCCTGCCCTGCTGTCCTCCTCCTGGGGCCTCTCCACAGCAGAGTGGGATGGGCAAGCTTGGTGCCACTGCTGGGAGCCCCATGTCAACTGCTCTGCCATGGTGAGGTGTTCCCTGCTCACCCAGCAGCAGCAATGGCAGTGATGTGGAGGGCTGGGAAGGCAGGCTGCAGGTCGTGAGCGAAGGGCACCAGCAAAACTCGGGGTGGGGGGGGGCACGGGTCTGGAGTGAGGGCCACTGGCAAGGTCAGGCAGCTGTGGGTTGAGAGTGAGGGGCACTGGCAGGGTCAGGGAGCTGTGGGTTGGGGGTCAGGGGCACCAGTAGGGTTGGGGGCTGTGGCTCAGGAGTGAGGGCAATGGCAGGGGCAAGGCATTGGCATATCAGGACTGCTCAGCACCTCAAAGCAGGATGGGGACAGCTGTAGCTGGACCAGTGTCCTGGTGAATGAAGTGGGCAGGGGGCACTCTGACAAACCCAAAATATATAGGTATTTAGAATTTATTTTATTATAATGATTGAGGCACTGATAGGCTTCCAAATTGCTTTAAAATTGTAAATACAGCAAAAGCTGTGTTATCTGGCATTCAGGTGGAATGGGGAGTGCTGGTTAATCAAAATTACCAGTTATCTGAGAGGGGTCTGTTCGGGCTGCTGCCATGGGGCTCAGTGAAACTGGAAGTGCCAGGGTGGGACTTCCAGTTTCACTTTTGCCGCGTTAATAGAGCATGCCGATTTAGTAAAGAGCCTGATAGCATAGCTTTTACTGTATATTACTAAAATATTGTGCTCAACCTATATATAGTGACACTTTATTTTAATCGCAGAAAAATGCAGTTTTGGGGTTTTTAATCAGAGCATTGGCTGTTTTGTTTTGTTTTTAAATCAGAGAATTGGCAGTTTTTAAACGGAGAGAACCAGGATCCCTGATTATGGCTCCTGAGCCTAAAGGAGCTGTTCATACGGCAAAAAATAACCTTATTGTACTTCACCATCCCAGTACTGAGATCCCAGGAAAATATTAGATCTTTTGTTTCTCTAGCTTGTAAGTCTCTCTGAGGTATTAAAGGCACAGAAAAATTGCAGCACAAGTATGATGAATATATTACCCCTTATTCACTATAGAGGCTAATGTAAAAACTGGCCGCTTGCCATACTTTTTATAAATGCCACTGAATGGAGACTGTGCCCTTGATTATGCCAAATATGCGCTTTCCCAAGTACAGGGTTTGAGGTACAACTAGTTCAGTGTTTATCTGCACAGCGCACTGTGGTGCTGGACGTGCACTCAGCGTAGTTCTCAATGAGTGAGCTACCTATGCTGAAAAGCTGGGGAAATTCTTGTGAATGGAGACGAGCGCTACCACAGCTTGAGACTTTTCAGTACTCGGCCTAGCTTATCCAGCACTAACTAGGGTGTCTCTGCGTGGAGCTATCTTCAGTGATACTAGGAGAGTTTAACACAGCAGTAAGTAAGGTGCCAATCTTCTGGTAGACTATTCAGAGGGTTTACTGAAAAGAAATCCAGCCTTCAACTCAGTGAAAACTAGGAAGGACTGTTGCATCTGGCCTGATCTCCGGTGTATATTATAGGCGATTAACATTCACCCATGTGCTTCTCTCTTAGATGACTTTGAGTAAGCTAAAGCATTTTGATCCTCAGGAGGCTAAATTACTATGCACTGAAAGCAGTGAACAAGAGGACAAACTATCATCAATCCCTGAGCCACTGCCTAGGATTTACTTATGCAAGGTGTATGTTTAAAAGGCTTTTGCAAGAGATCCAAATCCCATGCTATCGAAGAAGAAAAACCCCAAGCCACCTCCCTGTCAGTGTGGCCTGGGGAATGTGGGAAGGGAAATTCAAATCTGATAGACAATTTGGGCCTGAGCATTTGAGCAAGGCCAAGCAGCCAAATTATCCATACTTCCTTGGAGCAGTGGTTCTCAACCCTGGTTTTGTACCAGGATCTACTTGTAAACATCAGTGGCTGGTCCCAACCCAGTGCCCATCACTCCTGACCTGCTGCCCCTTGCCCCCAGCCCTCCAGTGTGTGGGGCATGGGGGCCCCCAGGCAGCCCCTTGCAGGCTGGAACTCTGCCAGGGAAAAGCCATGGTTTTTCACATTTTTCTACTTCAACATTTTTAAAGTTTGTTCATGACCTTTTGTATACTCTTGCAACTCACTTTTGGGTCGCAACCCACAGGTTGAGAAACACTGCCTTGGAGTACTGGTACCTCCTGTATGATGGTTCCAGCTACAGAGGAAACAATTTTCAATGTTTGGAGGAGAGGGAACAGAATCACCAGTTTTGCATTAGGGGTAAAAAAATCCTTTCTTATCGCTACAGGTAATCGAATGAAGCCCTGAAGCATGAAATGTAATTAGCCGTTGTCTTGATGCAAAGCCCTAAAAGCTTATGAGCATGTTGAGGGCAAGGTAGATCTTCCTGTTTTCTCCGGAGCCTATGAAAAATAAATGTGTGAACAAAGGGATATTATAGATTCCAAGTCCAGGACAGACCTCAAGTGCTGTTCAGATTCACCTCTCCATGGACGGGTTGTAGAATTTTTCCTAAAAACTGGATTAAAGCATGTGTTCCTTTTTTTTCTTTTTTTAAAAAAAAAAAAAAAAAAAAAAAAGATTATCTAATTGCATTTTAAAGCCTGTAAGCAACAGTGAGCCCATAGCCTTCCCCAGTAAATTATTCCTGTGCTTGATTGGCCTTCCTGCTAGATTATTGCATTTTAATTTGTCTAACAAGTTATTCTAAGGATTAATCCCTAACCCTTCTCTGTTTGATAAAAGAGTAGATTTTGCTCCAAAGCCTCACATTTGTAAGACTTTTTTTTCAGACCCTGGCTCATTTTGTGGCCTAGCTATGTACTAAGACAAGACAGTTTCTCTTCTTCCACTCAATATGCTGTCCCTTTTTACATGTCCAGTGATCAGTTAGCCCCCTCTTGCCATGACACTGCACTTATAGTTCTTTTTTAGGCAGATTTCTTTGACCCTAACTCCCTTTTTTGAGCTATTGTTTTCTAAGACAGGATCTCCCATACATCAATACAACTTTTATCTCGTTTCCAAATATTACTTTTCATTTGCCTGTATTAAAGTGCATTTTGTGAGACTGACTGTTCTAACCAGGCAACTCTCATCTCTTAACAGTAGCTGATCCTCCTTGTTATTTACTATCCCATCAATCTTTGTGCCATCTGCAGATATTTTATACCACTGTTAGATCAATAAAATCCTTGCTAGATATCCCCTAGTTCATTGATATATTTCATGTAGTAGTAAGTTGTGCTCTGGAGAAATGCAAGCATAGTATATTAACCCAGTTGTCTTTTTAGGAGACAGGCCTCAAGTCCTATCAAAAAACAATTGGTTTGGCAAGATCTGCCTTCCCTGAATACATGCTGATCAGCATTAACTAAATTTTAGCCCCTAATTCTTTGTTGATAGAGTCCTGAATTAACCATTCCATTATTTAATCCAGGACTGACATCAGACAATCTTCCTATAGTTCCTTGGGTTTTCCCTTTTATCTTCTTCAATTACTGGAAATGAGTTCATTTCTTCAGACTTCTAGAATTCCTCTTCCTCCCACACCCACTTCCCAACCTACACCAGACCTAAAATTTTGTTGTTCCAAACACATTAACACATCAGATTCCTTCTTATCGTCTTTAATCATAGAGGCCACTTGCCATCTTTAGTATAGATAATTTGTTTGTTGTTGTTGCTATTATTACATCTTACTTTAACTAGAGGGCCTTCTTGCTCAATGTAACTTTTTTTTCATTTGTGGCTTTTGGGCAGTCCGTAAGATGTACGTGAACAATTTCCAGTTTTCATTAATATGGTACTTCCCACATTTACATTTGTGTTCCCAGTTAGTTAATCAGGAAGTGACTTTAAATTTTGGAAAATTAGTCCCTTTAAAGCTTCAAATATATGTAGAAATGGTTCTCATCTTTTACTGTTTGAAAACTGTAGATGTAACCAGATTGTGATCACACTTACACAAGCAAATGCTAAGTATTGGATGAGCTATTAACTTTTTTCATTGTCTTGATGCAGAGCCCTAAATGCTATGAACATGTTCAGGGCAAAGTAGATTGTTCTGTTCTCTCCAGAGCCGATGAAAAAAGTATATGAGCAAAGGAAGAAAACATGAAATACCAGGATGGCATTAAAAATGTGCTACTTCCATCAAAGTAGTTCTTGGAGCCGCTCTAATTAAAGCGCTCCCCCCACCTCTTTGCCCGCCTCCGGAAGCACGGCTATAAATACCCCTTATGTCCGAAAGATGCAGAAAAACAAAATAAAATTAAAAGGCATTGGTTCTACTACAAAAGGCAATGCAGAATTAGCAAGGTAAACCTAAACCTGAAGAAAATGTGAAATACCAGGATGGCATTAAAAATGTGCTACTCGTATCAGAAGTGGAGTGGAAAAGGCAAAATTAACGCTTGGTTTCTTCTTATTTTCCCTTTATTTAGGGGTTCTTCGAGGAGATAATTTATTAATGCGTGAAGAGCCTCCCCATTCACTTTTGACCGAACTGTTTGTGCTCAGTCTGCTGCCTCTCCCCTATCCCAGTTTTCTCCTAGAAACCTAACCAATTCCTATCCATAAGAGTTGTGCCACTAGGCAAGCAGGGACAGCAGACTTTAGATAGATAAATACTTGGTACCTAAAGATGTGCTTATATTACTATTACCCAGTCCTCCCTTCTATCTGGCCCTTTTACTTATTATATCCTGTTGTTTTACCTGGTTTTGAAGTTGGACAGTAAGCTCATTAGGTAGTGAATGTATGTTAGCTATACATTTGTGCCCACCACAACAAGGAGTCTAGGATGCACAAATATTATGTGCATCATAAAATGAATGGGAAGGTACTGATCACACTCGTACTTGCCTGTTTTTGCAAAAAATCAGTTTGTAAAATGCTATCTTGTGAACTTATGGTAAACGTCTCCGTATCTCAGCAGATGAGCTGAAGTTGTTTGTTTAGGCTCATTTTCCAGAGAATATCTGCCTGTAATTAGTCATAAGAACAATTCGACTCTGGACCCCCGACTCCAGCAGAACTATATTGAATCTTTCACTTAAATAACATAAACTGCTGAAATTGTGCTGGCAGGATTTATACAGGCACTTCTAGGACAAAACAGCAGAGCTGGCTGAAACTGGGCAGGAGGAGTCAAACCAAGTCAAAGGTGGTAAGGAATTAGTTTGAAACTATTCTTTTTTTCATTTAGTGAAACTTGGAGTGCAGTGTGAGAGGGACTTTTGCTTTTAGTTGGTGACACAGAACTCGGTGTGGAAGTTTGATTGGAACCAAGAAAGGCATATTGTCCAAAAAGGAGGAGAAAACAGGAGCTAGGCAAAACCATGAAAGGAACTTGATCAGCTGGAAGAAGCCAGTCAGAGAGTTAGAAGGGAATGAAGACAGGGCTTAAGAAGAAATGGGGGACCAGGCAAATCAAAAAGAATTCAAGTCAGCTGCCTTCTTTTCCTTTTAATTTTCTCCTTCCATAACCTGCCATCTGTCCTAGCTAGTTGGGTTTTTTTCCTCCCTTCTCAGCTTTCTTGTAGACTGTGGAATATCTCTTCTTCCCATTATTGCTCATCTCCTCTTTTTTCTGTGTCAGCTCCCCATTCAAATTCAGAATAGCCTAGAGGAGAACAACCCCTGCATGGAGGATTCCTTTGCTCTTTCATAAAGTTGACAGTAGGGAACAAATCCTTCAGCTACTCCTTTTTTAGCAAATAGGGCTGGTTCTTGTGTGTTGTGCACAAAGGAATTTTTTTGAAAAAGCACAGAGTTAGCTTTGGAAACTGGATCTGATGTCAGAAGAAAATGCAGCTTCATGCCCTCAGTTGTCTCCTCCAGCCTATTAAGGTCTGAGAACAGGAATCAAAACCAGAGGGTACAAATAAAAAACGGAGGAACTAGGGCAGGAGAAAAAAATCATGAGGTCGAGAACTTGTCTGCTTTAAAACTTAAAACTTAAAACAGTGATTTTTATTTCTAGTGAGGTGCACAATAGCAAATAGCAGTTTAGTTTAGGTCTTGAAATGGGCCATTTGCTGCAGGGCTTGGGATTATTACTTAAGACAAATGTTTAAAACACTCAGAAATGTGGTTGGACTGGTTTTGAATTGCGATGGAGTAGTTCTGATTTAGGGGCTCTAAAAAGCTACCTTTTTTTTCCCTCTGGAAGTAGAGGGGTAGAACTTGCCCCTCTGCTTTGTCTCGTCTTCCTACACCAGAGGTAGGCAATCTTTATTTATTTATTTTTTTGACCGGAGTGTCAAAAAAAACACGTCTACCTTGGAAGGTGCCGGAGTGCTGGCATGCCAGAAAAAACAAGAGCACGGGGTACATGGCAGGATGGATGTACTGCATATTAGTACAGTTAATAATCATAGCTTCATAGTAGTTTGGGGTCAGAAGGGTCCTGAACAGATCATCTAGTCTGACCCCCCACCACTGGCAGGAGCACATGCTGGGATCATACACCCCCAGGCAGGTGTTCGTTCAACTTCTTTTTGAATTTAGCCAAGGTAGGAGCAAGGACCACTTCCCTAAATGTTGCCTTTTTTATACTAAATACCAGATTGTCTAAAAATTGTAAACCTGGTGACAATAAAACTTGTGATACTACCTTTTAATCTTTTATATTTGTTTTGTGTGGGTCCCCCCAAGACAGCCCCCCAACCCTGGCAGAGGGGGCCCTCAGCTGCCAGGGCTATGGGGCCAGGGACCCAGGTCTGCAGCTCCCTGCCCCCAACAGAAGGCAGTGGCTGTTGCAGCAGGAGCTGGAGCCAGCCGCTCCCCCCCGCCCCTGCTGCTGTCTGTTGCAGGCTTGGGTGGGCCGTGGGGGCTGGCTTCCGGTGGCAGCGTACACTCCCAGGGGGTAGGGGGGAACCTGCACCTCCCAGATCTGTGAGAGGGGCAGGGTGGTTGCAGGCTCGTGCTCCCTGCCGTGCTCCCCTCTCCTGCTACCTCTGCAGAGCAGCCTGTGGAACCTGGCAGAGCAGGGGATGCATGTGAAACCTGCCTGCTGTTCTGAGCTCCCCACTGCCCTGGCAGCCCCACTTCCCTTGTCAGTGGGGGCAGCAGCGAGGGGCACAACCCTGTGCTGCTGCCTCCATGCACATGTGGGAAGTGTAACCAGGGCAGTGCGGAGCTTGCAGTGGCAGGCAGCTTCCCTATGTGGCCTCTGCGCTGCTTCTTCAGGTCACACATGCTGTGCTCCTGGCCCTGCTGCCCTCCTCCGGGGCCTCCGAAGTACAGTGTATGCGACCCAGAGTGACAGTGCACAGAGAGGCTGCACAAGAAAGCTGCCTGCCGCTACAAGCTCTGTGCTGCCCTGGTCACACTTCCCGTGTGTGCATGGGGGCAGCGCAGGCAGCAGCACAGGATTGTGCCCCTCACTGCTGCCCCTGCTGGCAGGGGTAGTGGGGCCAAGGTAGTGGGGAGCTCAGAGTGCTTTCGCAAGCCTCCCCTGCTGTGCCGGGTTCCACATGCTGCTCTGCAGAGGTGATGGGAGAGGGCAGCACAGTGGGAAGCATCGCTGGCACTTGCTGCCTCCCTGGAGCCTGGGGCCGGGGAAGCAGTAGCTGTTTGCAGTCTCCCAGCTGCAGCTGGCCCAGGCTCTGTGTAGCTGCTGCCAGCCATGGTGCCCGCACTGCTTGTAGCCTCTCAGCCCCCTGCTGCAAGCAGCCCGGCCTCTGTGGCTGGCAGCAGGTGCCGGCTGGCAGTGGCGTGCCAAGCGTGTTGGAGGTTGCCAAACCCGGTCCTACACAGTCCCGCTTCCTTGTTGCAGGCCTGCGTTATCATCGCTTGTGTGTTTCTGGAGCGGTTTAAGGTTCCTAAGAAGCTACAGGGAAAGACTAGGGTAGGGGTGTCAAACATATGCCTCAGGTGCTGGATCTGGCCTGTGAAGTGGTTTTACCTGGCTGCCTGGGAGTTGAGGGATGTGGCCAGGGGGAATGGCCTGCTTCAGAATCTGGGGCCCTTGGGCTCTGATAGATATGGCGACCGGCAGCAGGAGGGCGAATGAGGGCTAGCACATCTCTGGTTGCCCCTCCAGCTGCTTTGCCCGTCTCCAGCGCTATGCCCTAATTCCCTGGCTGTATACTGGGAATGCCTCGGAGCAGACCAGATTAATTGAGTCTGCTGGAGTGTGAGAAATTACCGTACTCCAGCAGATTCTAGTGTCGTGTATGAGCATCTCCGCACTGAAAAATGGCAGCGTGGGTCTTTTGACTAAAGCTCGTTAGAGCTTTAGTTAATTGCTGGGCCGCCATTTTTCAGCACAGGGACTTTGATACACATGACATGCCAAGCGCTTTAGTTAGAGTGACTCTCAGAGCTGCTCTAATTAAAGTGACCGACACCCCCTCTTCCCTCCCCGAGCACATGTATAAACACCCAGGATGTGCTGCGGCAACAGCTCTGGCTCCAGTTTGAGTCTTGTGGTAGAGGCTGGAGCCACCACCACATGCTCCAGGTCAGAGCTGGAGCTGCTGCAACCCCCACTTCGTTCTGCTGTGGCTTAGATCTGGCCGATGAGGAGCCATACGGTCTGGATTTGGCACCCACACAAAGTAAATTTGACATCCTTGGACTAAAGAAATGAATCTAAGGTCACCTCTGTACACCTAGTGCACAAGGTCCCAGTGTATGAGCCACACTGATAGCTGAAGCTGATTTTTACATGCCTAAGCACAGTTAGTTCTGAGCTACGGCATTGTTGCTGTCTGACTGCTCTTCTAATATTTACATGTAGAAACCAGATACTGGCAAAAACATGAGTCTGCAAATGTTGAGAGTTCTCTCTGAGTCAAAGCAGCAGGTTTTAAGTCTGGGTAAGGATTGCACAGTCATAAAGCACAACAAACTATTTTACCTGAAGCTGTCTTTATCGATGGCTCTTTAAGGTTAATTCTGAAGTAGGTTCTTAGAGGTCCTGTTAAGTAATTTAGATGGTTAGCTGAGGTGCCAAATTACCATTATTGCAGTTTTCCTTTTTAAAAAAGCACCCCAGAAAAACACAAGATAGCTAGGAACTGATATGCCCCGAGATTAGTTCAATGCCACATTCCCAACTGCACACCTGGTTTTCTTTTAGATGTCATCTGTAGAATTTAGCAGGCAGAGATTCTGTATTTAGAAAACCCCTCTGACAAAGCATTCTTGTATGATAAATGGTTTGTTAAACAAAGAAAAATCTTAACTTGAAATTGGTTGATCATTGCCAAGAATAAGGCCGAAGACCCATAACTCTCTGCTGCTAAATGGATCCTTACCAGTTTTGTAAATGCATTTCCCTGTCTAATTTGAAGCAGATTTTTGGAAGTGGTCAATAACAAAAACGCTAAAGATATTATTTTTGCATTGAAAATAAATAAGAATCTGCTGTTCCAGATTTTCTTAGAAGATGAAAGCAATTTTGTTTTTGAAAAGGTGACCCGGGTGTGAAATGTTGTTGTACTATTTGAACCTCCAGGGGCTTTGAGTCTGTCCAAATATATCTTCATCTAATGCTGTAATTCATTTTAATACTGTGTAGCTTAATGCCATGTGACAGCTCTCCCATTGACATTAGGGAGCTTTGAAGCATGCTGAAAATAGGGAATACTGCTGGTAGAGTTGATGCATGCTGTAGCTAAAGTGAATCTTTGTGAAAGCAGTTTTATGTGCCCACCTTGAGTTTTTTCTTTCTTTCTTTTCCTTATCTGTTGTTGGAACACTTCTGTTTGAGAGAAACAATACTATTCAAAACATGGTTAGTCTTTCTTGATCTACTGATGCTAGAGCATGATATCCCAGTACATAAAACACCTCAGTGCCAAGTTAAACATTTTTAATGAGGACTGATGTAAACCATTAAAGAACTCTGTATGAAACCCACAGCACTTCCATCAGGAACAAGCACAATGCTTTTTGTATTTTAGGGCCAGTTTTAAGTGAGCATTTTTGTTTTGTGAAAAGAAACCAGTTGTTTTATTGAGACTTTGAGCACAACTGAAAATGTTCTCGTTTATGAAATAATCTCTTCCTGTTGAAGACAAAAAGAGGGGAAACATAAGAAATTTGTCAGCTAGGACTATTTGGCTAAAAAGAAAATGATTGTTCAGGATGTGGAATACTTACTCTGCCTGCTAAAGAGTCCAGTCATGAACTTGCTTTATTAGCTCTTCGGCTTCCTAAGACTCTGCCAGCCTTTTCTTTCTGAAGTTCAGCAGGAAACATTTGTGATGGCAAGAAAAAAAACAAAGTACAGCACTGCCAAAATGTTCATATTGTGAAGCAAGCATGTCTCTTGAAAATGATGGGAACTTTGAAGGGGATCAGAAATAACCTGTTTCTGCACTATGCAGTTTTTTGCTTATTTTTCAAAGATAGGTGAACGATTCAAATGTTTGTCTTAAAGATTAGAATAAAAAGCACAAATACATAAATCACTGAGCTATAAAAATAATCTTATAGTACTATATTATCCAAAAACTTATATGAAAAGAACAAGAACAGTAAGGTTGCAAGGTCAAACTTTCTGAAGTTAAACTTCCTGGGGCCAGTGGCAGCGGCAACTGAAGGGGCTGCTACTACCTGAACTGCTTAGAAAGGCAGTCCAGCTGCAGAGCTGCCCCAGCCCCACTGCATGCCCATGGGGTGGTAGGACATGCCACAGCTGGACAGTGCTTGGGCCAAGTGTGACTGAGGGACCTGCGATGTGCCAGATGAAGACCTGCCCAGCCGTATTTTACCCACCCCGACTTTGTCATGTAACTATTCAAAAAGAAATGTCTAGTGAGATGCAAAACAGTTAAGTTGGGCTTTGCTTGACATTTAGTGAAACTCTTGAGAAGGTGAAGGCAAAGAGGAATGTGCCAGATAGCAAATGATAATGTCATAAAAAGTCAGTACTGCAACCAGTGAGGGGGCAGTATCACCAGATGGACCAGAATTCAGTCTCTGTTTACATGCAGTGTTAGTGCAGTTATATCTGGAGTACTTTTCCCTGGGGATCTTGCTATAAGACATGGGAGCTGATGCAGAGAAGGTCAACAAAAAGGGTATGTGCACATGAACAAGCTAGGTGAACTTCTAGCACATCAGTTACTCTTCAGGAACTGCCTAGGCATGCACTCTTACTCTACTGCAGAAGTTCCTAAACTTCTTATTGCATACCCCCTTCCAGATTTACCAGCTACCCATACATGCCTACCAGCATACATTTTATATTTTAACCCCTTAAATGTCAGTTATCATTACAATAAAAATTAAATCTCCCGTTACACAATTTCTCCCGCATATCCCTTAGAGATGTCTTGCGTACCCTGAAGGGTACACGTACCATGTTTTGGGAGCCCCTGCTCTAGGATAAAGCACTTTCACTGGGAGCTAAGCTCTCTCCAGGTGACTGTCCTGCAGGAGCAGATACACAGGTGGTTACTGTGGGATTGTTGATGTACTAGAAGTTCACAGCTTAAATTATCTCCCAGTAACTTATTTGTTTGCTATGCTTATATCCAAAGATAAGGTGATTAAAGGAAAGGTGGTTAGAGCTAAATGTGACTAGCTTGGTGGTAAGATTAAGAGGCTGTTGTTATGCTGTCTACAGCTATTGGAAACAGCTTGTCACCAGAAAGGCAAGTAATTAAGTAAGATGACAGTCTGAAACCTATAGAAAAAGTAGCTTAAGATAAGAATCAAAAGTACTTGCAGGTAAGATGAAATGTATATTTAAAAAAAAAGGCTAAGATAATGCCTAAATTAATAACCTTAAATACTTCTTGAAGCTCTACTAGTATTTACGCTGAAGTCAAAGGGGATAAGCCAGAGGCTAGCTATTTCAAGGCCTTGGGCAGAGCCAGGGGTGGTGGATGTGTAATCAAGGTTCTGCTGATTGCAGGAGAACAGGGGTAAAGAAAGGGATGGGCAGTCTTACCTGCCACACCAGGGGCTCACCAGGGTCCAGAGGCTCCAGCTGTGCACAACGGAGGATGGGGGTTAGGGGTGGGGAAGAAAGCTGGGGGGAGTCCCCTTGTCAGCTTCACCTCATTCTTACTCACCCTTTTATATATGTGCAGTCAGCAGTTGCTATATTAACATCACAGCTGCCTCTAAATTGCATGTGGAATGACACTATAAAGTCTCAATTTGGCTGTGGCTGAGAGGTTTAACCCAGTAGATTTTGGCTGCGCATCAGGGGCATGAGGCTCATGAGGGGACTCCTGCCTTCTGTTTATGTGGCTGGAGCCTAAAATCCCTGTGTAAGCTTATGTCAAACTCAACCCCTGCTGTCACTTTAGCCCCCCTCCTTCTTTCTGTCTCCCTCCCATAGCACTTGAGGCTTGTCCCCTTGTTTCCCAGCTCTAGTTACCCTGCTGGGCCAAATATTTGTAAATATGTACCAGACACTGGAACTGCCCAGGCCAGGAAGAGCTAAGTAGCTAACTCTGTAAGTCTCTGCAGCTTCTAAAAGTGATCACCAAATTGCACCCTACCTGCCTTAGTCTTAGCTTTCTGTATCTGCAGGCTGCATTTTTGTGGTGTTCTTTCTCTTTTCATTCTTGACATTTGTTCTCTAATCCTTTGCAGCCTGTTATCACAGCAGGGAAGGGCATCTGCTAATCTTGTTTGTCCTTAAGCAGAGTTTTTGTAAATCAGTCTAATTAGAAAGTAAACTTAGTACCACTAGGTGTTTATAGACCTGCCCCAAGATCCACTCTAATTAAAGTACCCGGAGCTCATCCCTGCACTAAAAAATGGCAGTGGGGTCACTTTTAAAGTTTGTTTGACAAGCTTTAGTTAAAGTGCCCCTGCCACTGTTTTTCAGTGTGGGGATGCTGATGCATGTAATACTGGAGTCTGCTGGAGTACAGTAATTACCATGCTGTGCAGCAGTTAGTGTGTTGGAGCAGCTTTGCACGTGTATAGGTGCCTACTGTTTCTTCCAGTGGGCTTCCCTGGAAGGAAAAAGAGAAGGAAATCGGTGTGGTTATAGAGATTCCTAAGTTGTGCTAGCTTTGGGCACTGAAACCCCCTCCTTTTAGTCATAGCTATCCAACTTCCAGACCCAGGGACTGCACACTGCGTGGATGGCCTGCAGCTCCCCCCGTCCACTGCAGGTCGTCTAGTGTCACAGCACCCATCCTTCCTTTTGGCTGCTGTACTTGCTGCCCACCTCCCTTTTTTGCCATGCATGCAACTCAAATAGGAGCAACTGGAGAGCCTATGGAGTAGGGGCAGGCAATTATTTTGGGCGGAGGGCTGTGTGGCAGGCCAGTAGGGGGTGCTCCTGTGTTGAGCTAATCACCTCACTGCGCCCAACCACCTTTCAGGCTCCGAGTGCCTCCCTGGGGGCACCTCACGTCTGGCTGACCCCCTTCCTGGAGCACACCCGCTAGCCTGGGGTAAAAACTGCCACCACCCAGGGCTGGGCTTGATTCTGGCTCTGTGCACTCTGGAAAACACGGGCCTAGTAGCCCTGAAGGGTACTTGACTCGCTTCAAGCACTTGGGGGGTGTTTCTCTCAGTTGGAAGCACAAATAGTGGTCTCCCTTAGTCAGCCAAACCATGGGGACCCCAGGGCATAATCTAGACCCACACCCAATAAGTCTCCGACACTAGGTACAAAGGAGAAGTTTATTGGTTACGAGGGGTAGGGTTGCAAAAGGGTACAAGGTAGCACGACATTGGAGAAATCCCATAGAGCAAACTGGCATGGCTGGGTAGCCTTTGATCATGCATCTAAGTTACTGCAAGCTATATATCTAGTTAGATCTCAGGTAGCTTACTCACAAGTATCATCTAGAGGCAGGTGCAGAGTCCCTCTGGAGGCAGGCAGTTCCTTGATCATGAGTTTTGAGAGAGAGAGAGAGCAAGTTTTAGATGGTTCAGCTCTTTTCTCTCCCTGAGTCTGTCATGGCTGCTGCTTCCTCCTCCTGGGTTGTCCTTAACTTATACCCCTTGTGACCTTATTGACCTGGTCCAATGGAGGCCAGCACATGTTGGCTGTCAGCCAGCCAATTTGAAATGCATCACCAGTTGCTGGGCAGACGGGCAGATCCTAGCTCCCCAGGGAGCCCAAGCCCCTCACCCAGGTATGTGATGCCAGTCATGTAGGCAGAGGGAGCAGGTTTCCTGCCTCCCTCAGGAATGTATCCAGCTTAGGTTACCTAAAGAGAGAGGGTAAGGTGTGTACCCTCTGCAGGGCCCATCTTAACCAAATTGTCACAGAGCAGTTTTTGGGGAGAAACAGAGGTGCCTTCTGCCACAGGCCGCTTACTGAGTTCTGGTAAGCCATCGAGGGCCACATGACAAGCAGCCCAGGGCAGAGAGAGATTAATTTTCTAAATTATTTAGGGGCCCTGCAGGCCAGATAGAATGGCCTGGCAGGCCATATCTGGCCTGCAGGCCACATTTTGTCCACCCCTGCTGTGGAGTGATGGCCAGGTGGGAACCCAGGGGTGGGTGGTACGTTAGCCATTTTGTGATCAGCGGTGATCCTGGTTTTCTCCGTTTAAAAATTGCAAATGCTCTGTTAACAAAAAAAATAAATAAATCCCAGATTTTCTGATTTTAAAAATCTGTTTTTCCACAACTAAAATGAGATGCCACTATATGTATAGAGATGAGTTGAACACAATGATTTATTGATTATATTTACAACAATAAAGCAATTTTGAAGCCTACCAGTGCCTCAATCACTATAATAAAATAAGTTTTAAATACCTATAAATTTTAGCGTTTGATTTTTGTGGGGTTTTTTTATAATGAAAAATCAGAGCTCCCCCTGCCGCCTCCGCTCACCAGGCTGTGGGTCCAGCTTTGGCTATCTCCTCCCCCCCTCCCCCCGCCCCTATATTGTGGCACTGAGTAGCCTTGATGTACCAGTGCCCTGCTGGTGCCCCTCACTCCTGACCTACATGCTCCCCTCACTCCTGACTCGTGTGCCCTGCACTCCTGAGCAGTTCCTACCATTCCCAGCCCCCCAACTGCCCCTGAGCCCTGGCTGCCGCTTGTGGGAGGCAGCAGTTGCTGCAGCTTAAGTGGAGCATGGAGCCTAGCTCCCCCTCCACCCCAGGCAGCATGACCGGAGTAGAGCTCATGGGGTGGGGGGGGGGGGAAGGAGTGTAGATGCAGGCTGCCCACTGCGCACGCAAGGCTCCCTGCCCTGCTTTCCTCCTGTCAGGAGCCTCCACAATGC
Organism: Alligator mississippiensis; assembly: GCF_030867095.1. Classification (NCBI taxonomy): domain Eukaryota; kingdom Metazoa; phylum Chordata; order Crocodylia; family Alligatoridae; genus Alligator; species Alligator mississippiensis. The sequence goes on from NC_081825.1 coordinate 20,873,037, forward strand.
CACTTCTGCTGCTGCCAGGTCTCCAGGGTTTCCCAGTAGTGGAACCAAGCCTCCCCACTTCACTGCCCTGCTGTGCCAGGTCCTGCCTGCTGGGCTATGGAGGTCAGCCCGCATCTGCCCTGCACACAGATCTGGGGGGCACATGCTCCCCATTCTTCCCCTGGGACTGCCTGTGAAGGTGGGGAGCCAGTCCCTCCCGTTGCCCACCCCTGGGCAAGCTGCCTGCAGCAGTATCCCACACCCCAGCTGGGCCCTGTGGCCACACATTCCTGTCCTGGGACCTAGACCTCACCACCATAGCTAGGTAGTGCCCCAAGCCCTGTCCAACTCCCCTCCCTCACTATGGGGCCCTCAATTGCCACATTCAAAACCCACACACCTGTCTGTAGTCCTTTCCTGTCCTCATTGCACTGCCTCTCAGTCCTAACCCCAATTACAGCATTTAGGCGCTCAGTTCATTTGCTGTCACTGGAGGATCTGCTGCTGCTGTTGTCTTCAAATCCTGTTGCCTCATTGCCCTCTTTCCTGTCACTATCCATTCTCTCTCTAGGGAGGTCTTTGAAGATCCTGTGCCAAGTGTCCCTCTCCCAGGTGGCATTGGCTGCATCCTTCCTGTCTTTTCCCACCATTTTCCAGTAGTAAATCTGGAGTTTGCTTCACACCATTTTGATAGTCTGCCACTTCAAGGTTCATGCCTGTGGATCAGGAGATTCCTGGACTCCCACAGGGTGCTCCTGATGCAGGACACAAACTGATTGAAGCGGGCTGTTGGGCTTCCTGGTGTTTAGTCAGGTACCCGTACAGGACTGCCTCTCTCATCATCTGTCCGAGCCCTGTCACTGCTTTGCAAAGTTGCTTTACCTTTTTCCACATGTCCTTGGTGTATGAGTGAGTCATAGGAGGTGGTTGATTTTTTTTTTTTCTGTGGCACCTTGGTAGATTGCCATGGGGCAGCTCATTCTACTTCTCTCTGCTCTCCTGGGAGAGCTCAGTGGGCTATCAGCCAGTTCAGGTCCCTGTGGTCTTTCTTCAGGGCATGACTATACTATCACAGGGCTCACTTAGAGCAGCCAACCCAAATAAAACATGGTAGTGCCTCCTCAATACCAACTCTTTTGTTCAAATCATGGTGAGCCACTATATTGCATATATTTCAGCTTCCTTTTTGTTTCCATGACTGAGGTGCACCTTTCTTTTCTATTTGTAATGATTTCTGGTTCTTCACTAACCTTAAATGTCTGGCAAATATCACAAAATGGGGCTCCAAACAGTTTACCCACTATCCCTCTGTCACCCTCTCTCTCAGCCTGGTATATATGATTAGCGTGTCCCTGCTGTCCATGAGATGAAGCTGGATCAGGCTGCCCCACACTTATCTGCGTATAATTTTGTAGAGGGTCCTAGGACTTGTGACAAAAACACCTGGTTCCGGTCATGGGTGGGGGAGGCTAATTAGCATATGGATCCTTTGGGGAGCATCTATAGTATATGCATATACTGAGTCATGCTGAGCTGTTTTCATGGCTTGAGATGTTCTTGACTGGTGAGGCCCAGCCCAATGAACTATATGGTAAAACATAAGTAGGGGTGTACCAAAATTGCAATTGGACAATTTTTGTTGAAAATGCTGTGTGTGTTTAAAAAATAAAAAAAAAAAAAAAAAAAAAAAGTTTTTTCTTTTCCCCCATCCCTGGCTGCTGATTGAGTGAGGGGGCTGCCCTCTTGCAGCCTTTTAGCCCTGAAGCCTGGGCAGACAGGGACAGTCCCAGCCCTGCTTTTTTTTCTTGGCAGCTGCAGCTGCCCGGTCCAGCTTAGCCCATCCCATGGTAGGTGGGTGCTATGAAGGGTGGGGGACAGGGCCTAGGGGAGCAAAGCCAGGCTGGGGGGCAGCAGGGCTGCTGCAGCCTGTCACCATGTGGGACTGGGGGTGGGGGGGACAGCATGATCGAGCCATGGTGGGGGGAGTGGGGCTGGGCCGAGGAGAGCAGAGCCAGAGAAGGGGAGGGTGGGGAGCAGTAGGGTGACCCATCCCTACTCCCACAATGGTGGTGGGGGTTCTATTTTTCCCCCTGTGCAGGCCAGGGTGGGGTGAGGCTGGGTCAGGGGACACTGGGGTGGTGGCAGCCTATGTGTCCACTAGCCAATTGGAGACATGGGAGGGGCAGGTGTGATCTGCCCTTGAAATTGGAGCCTGGGGCCACAGCAAGCCCATGAAATTTGGTTCCGGGCTTCACAATTTGTATACATCCCTAATCATAAGGTCTTTTGGCTTTGGGCTAATATCATGCGTAGCTTGCAAAATAAATAAATGAAAGTTTGCACTATATATAAGGACAAAAGTTCTATTTAAAAGTATGTTTATGGAATACCTGTGCTAAAATTTGCATCAGTTTCAAAAAAAGGTATGTATCATTTCTGCATGAATTAAATCTATTTGTACTATATGCAAATTGCTACAGGTCTGTTTATTTTGAGGGCTGAATTTTTAAATTTGCTTTTCACGTCCATGTGCTCAAGGAGAACAGGAGGTGACAGTAAATGAGAGGGGAGGGGGAAAGGAGCTGCAGGGAGAAGATGTTTTGGAGGAGCGGGAAGGAAGGCAAGAGGGCTACCTGATTTCCCCAGATTTATTTTCCCTGCTGTAGCAGTGGGAGGAGGACAGATTCAAGGCAAACCTCCAATTACTAGATTGTATACCTGGAAATTTATAAGCAATTTATAAATTGTCCATATAAATTATTCGGGGGTTGTCTTATATTTGGGGTCATCGTATATTTGAGTAAATACAGTGTTTTCCTTGAATCGGAGAGCTGGATGTTAGTATGGTATGTGTGCTTGGGATTGGGGTAGAAGGAGATATTCTTGAACTGTTTTCTGATCTGTTGAAGTTCCTTCCATCTACTGTTTGAGTCCTAGTCCATAGGGTCAGCATGCTTTTCTTTTTCCAAAGTCTTGGATATTGAGCAGCTTGGAATGAAAATTCTTTTATATAGTTCGCGTTTCTGGATATTTTGTGGTTTAGATGTTAGGAGCTGAAGGAAAAGCAAGGGCAACATTGGACCCCTGATAAACGAGATGGGACAACTGACAACTGATGCCCATAAAAAAGCAAACTTGCTAAATGGGTACTTTGCATCAGTTTTTCACCAGTCCCATGGGACCCCCCCTGCCCACTGTGTGTCAGGGAGGCCCGGGTGAGGGAGATTTCTTGGCCTCCATTGTAGCTGACCTCGTGAAGGAACACCTTGACAGGCTGGACGCCCTCAAGTCAGCCGGCCCTGATGGTTTACACCCAAGGGTACTAAAGGACCTGGCAAGCATCATAGCTCAGCTCCTGGCACGGATCTTTGAGAACTCCTGGCACTCTGGTGAAGTGCCTGAAGATTGGAAGAAGGCCAATGTTGTGCCTACAAGAAAGGGAGGAAAGTAGATCTGTCCCATCAGCCTGACCTCTATCCTGGGGAAGGTCTTGGAAAAGTTTATCAAAGAGGCCATCCTTAACAGACTAGCTGACGGCAATATCCTGAGGGATACCTAGCATGGGATTGTTGCGGGTAGGTCTTGCTTGACCAATCTCATTTCCTTTTATGACCAGGTGACCTATCACCTGTACAAGGGGGAAGAGATTGATGTCGTATATCTTGACTTCAAAAAAGCCTTCAATCTGGTATCCCATGATCAGGTGCCTCTTGGCAAAACTGGCTAACTGCAGCCTCAACCTCACCACGATCCGCTGGCTGGGGAATTGGCTCCGTGGTAGGACCCAGAGGGTGGTGGTTGACGGAAGCTAATCGTCTTGGTGTGCGGTCACCAGTGGGGTCCCTCAAGGCTCTGTCCTAGGGCCTATACTGTTTAACATCTTCACCAATGATGTGGACATTGGTGTCAGAAGGAGGCTGGCCAAGTTTGCCAACAACACCAAACTCGGGTAAAGCGTCCACATGTGAGGATAGGAGGGTGATTGTCACAGGCCAGCTGGGCACTGTGAATGTATCAATTTTATCACAGGCCAACTGGGTTGTTTGATTCAGTTTCGGATCGAGGAGGCAAAGTTGGGAGTGAAGTAAAGGCAAATGTATTATAGCTTACACACACACAACAGTTAACAGAAAGATAAATGCGATAAGCAGATATTGCAGTATTAAAGAGCTAATAGTAAATAACAGATAATAACAACAGATAGATCAATTCTGTCGGAGGCCAGTTGGGCACTGCGAGGGTCTTAACCACTAGGCTGTTCAAAACAACAGACAGACATGGGTTGGCAACTTATCGATAGTCCTTCAATGCAAGGTACGCGTCAAGTGATTCCAGCAGTCAGGCATCCCCAATCGATGCTGTCTGAAGGATTACTGGGCTTGATCAGGATCCAATTCTCACTCACACCAGGAGTCTGGGGTCCAGGTGTGGAACAGAAATGACCATTCTGTTCCCTCCTTCCTGCTGGTCACCTGATGCACATGCTTTTTATACCTAGTCTTATGCTAATCTGTTGGCTTTAGAGCCACTCACAATGTTGCCTATAGCTGTTACCCTATGGGATTGAAAGGTGTTAAAAATTATCATAAAAGGTTACTACCTAGACTCGGGTTTATCCAATAGGCAAATTACAACGCAGCATCTTTAGGTTTGAAATTGACATTGCTCCGCCTAAGCCCCAACCCCTTTTAGGTTTTCTTTGAATATGCCTTCTTGGGATGTGTTTTCCTGGAACGTGTTGGGTGTGCCAGGCAGTTGGATCCAGTTTTTTATCATTAAAGCTGAACCTGGAGCAGAAACCATTAGGTCAGCTAATCTTGCATCTACAGCTTTGCCTATGGGGCCCAGTCAGTTCCACGAAGACTTAATTTTATCGTTTTGGTTAAACTTATGACAGACAAGTTACATTTGCAATTTACAAACTTACAAGCTTTATATTAACTAATATTACCTGTTTAGGAAGCACATATTTATTGCTTGTTAATCCCTCTGGTTCTGGCCGTCACAGGTGATCCAGGCAGATCTTGACAGGCTCATGAAATGGTCCGATGAGAACCTGATGGTGTTCAACACCGAAAAATGCAAGGTCCTCCACCTTGGGAGGAAAAGCCTGCAGCATGCTTATAGGTTCGGCAGTGCTATGCTGGTTAGCACTACAGATGAAAGGGACTTGGGGGTCATGATTGACCACAAGATCAACATGCTGAGGGGAAATCAGCACGGGTTTGTGGCGGGCAGATCGTGCCTGACCAATCTAGTCTCCTTCTATGACCAGGTTACGAAACGCCGGGACACAGGAGGAGGGGTGGATGTCGTATACTTAGACTTCAGGAAGGCCTTCGATATGGTATCCCACCCCATACTGGTGAACAAGTTAAGAGGCTGTGATGTGGATTATTACACAGTCCGGTGGGTGGCGAATTGGCTGGAGGGCCGCACCCAGAGAGTTGTGGTGGATGGGTCGGTCTTGATCTGGAAGGGTGTGGGCAGTGGGGTCCCGCAGGGCTCGGTCCTTGGACCGATACTCTTTAATGTCTTCATCAGTGACTTGGACGAGGGAGTCAAATGTACTCTGTCCAAGTTTGCAGATGGGGAGAAGTGGACACGCTGGAGGGCAGGGAACAGCTGCAGGCAGACCTGGATAGGTTGGACAAGTGGGCAGAAAACAACAGGATGCAGTTCAACAAGGAGAAATGCAAAGTGCTGCACCTAGGGAGGAAAAATGTCCAGCACACCTACAGCCTAGGGAATGACCTGCTGGGTGGCACAGAGGTGGAAAGGGATCTTGGAGTCCTAGTGGACTCCAAGGTGAACATGAGTCGGCAGTGTGACGAAGCCATCAAAAAAGCCAATGGCACTTTATCGTGCATCAGCAGATGCATGACGAATAGGTCCAAGGAGGTGATACTTCCCCTCTATCGGGTGCTGGTCAGACCGCAGTTGGAGTACTGCGTGCAATTCTGGGCGCCGCACTTCAAGAGGGATGCGGATAACCTGGAGAGGGTCCAGAGAAGGGCAACTCGTATGGTCAAGGGCCTGCAGACCAAGCCCTACGAGGAGAGACTAGAGAAACTGGACCTTTTCAGCCTCCGCAAGAGAAGGTTGAGAGGCGACCTTGTGGCTGCCTTTAAGTTCATCACGGGGGCACAGAAGGGAATTGGTGAGTACTTATTCACCAAGGCGCCCCCGGGGGTTACAAGAAACAATGGCCACAAGCTAGCAGAGAGCAGATTTAGACTGGACATTAGGAAGAACTTCACAGTTCGAGTGGCCAGGGTCTGGAACGGGCTCCCAAGGGAGGTGGTGCTGTCCCCTACCCTGGGGGTCTTCAAGAGGAGGTTAGATGAGCATCTAGCTGGGGTCATCTAGACCCAGCACTCTTTCCTGCTTATGCAGGGGGTCGGACTCGATGATCTATTGAGGTCCCTTCCGACCCTAACATCTATGAATCTATGAGCCTTTGATGTGATGCTGCAGCTAGTAAAGCGAGCAAAACGCTGGCTTGCATCTATAGATGCTTCTCAAGCAAATCCCGGGACGTCATTCTCCTGTTGTACTCAACCTTGGTGAGGCCGCAGCTGGAGTACTGCGTCCAGTTTTGGGTTCCACAATTCAAAAAGGATGTGGAGAAGCTTGAGAGAGTGCAGAGGAGAGCCACGCGCATGATCAGAGGTCAGGAAAACAGACCTTATGATGAGAGGCTGAGAGTCATGGGACTCTCCAGCCTAGAAACGTGCAGGGCCAGGGGTGATCTGGTGGCCACCTATCAGTTTATCAGGGGTGCTCATCAGGATCTGGGGGAGCATCTGTTCACCAGAGTGCCCCAAGGGATGACGAGATCAAACGGTCACGAACTCCACCGCAACCGATTCAGGCTGGACATAAGGAAGAACTTCTGTACTGTCTGAGCCCCCCAGGTTTGGAATAGACTGCCGTCAGAGGTGGTTCAAGCACCCACTTTGAATGCCTTCAAGACACATTTGGATGCTTATCTTGCTGGGATCCTTTGACCCTAGCTGATTTCCTGCCCCTGGGGTAGGGGGCTGGATTTGATGATCCTCCGGGGTCCCTTCTAGCCCAAATGTCCTATGAAATCTATGGAAGACAATTTCTGGGGGGAAAATGAGTGCGGTATGCAAATAAATACAGTATATACTAAAGGGAGGCAAGATTAGCTGAACTTTAGAAATCAACCCACATCTACATATGTGGACACAGAGCATGTAACAGACTTGACTTCTAGAATTAATCTTATAACTGACCTTTAAGTGGCAACCTTTTATGTCTGAATTGAATGTTGTCTTTCCTATAAACTTGTTCTTTCTTGCTAGTGAAAAAGCAATAAGCGCTTTCAGGATCTAAAAAAGTCGGTAGTTCCTAGATGTCAGATTTGTGGAACAGAATTACTTTAGCAAGACCCTGCACAATCATTTTGATGTTCCCTCTTCAGGCTGTCATCAGTCAACTTCTTTGTTTTCATTATAAAGAAAGAACAGAGAAGAAAGCAATCTTGTGTTTAATGGAGCGTCCCTCACATTAAAGACAAACATCCTTTTGAAAACAGCTTTGACCATGATAATTTTGAAAATAATTTAAAATGAAGGAAAATAGTAACAGAGCACCGTTATGTTTCCAGGTTTGATCATTCCTGCCTTAAAATAAGTGTATGAACATAGGAAGCTACATTTCTGTATGTTCTTTGAATTAAATTTTTTAGTGCATTTATTTTTTTTTAAACTATTTTGTGATTAATTCAGATTTGTTCTGGATACAAAGAAGTTGTTGGAGTTGTTTAGTTCCCATTTCGAACTAAACTCAGTAGAGTTGCTGAAATAAGGTTTTACCTGGACTTTGATCTGTCAAATAGTCTCACCTTTCTGTATTATTGTACACCAACTCTTAACATTTATTTTGTTAAAAAGTCCCCTCAGTGATATAAATCTGTTGTCCTTTCTTTTGTTTTTCTTCTCTGTGTGTGTAAAGAGATGGAATTCCTGTAATAACTGTTTTTACAAGACTGGTATAAAATAAATGTTTAAAGCTGAAGCAGTTTAATTTGTGGTCTTTAATTCTTAAATGGCAGGGAAAGTTGACCAACAAAACTTGTTAAATCATCTCAACTAATTATGGAAATAAGTAAAATAATTCTTTGCTTCTGAATAAACATAGAACTCTAGTTGTGTACAACTGTTTAATGATACTTAAAGAATTTTTACATCTATATTTAATGTATACTGAAAATTACGGGTGCACCAATAGAGATTTTCTTGGCCAGTACCAATAGCCAATTATTCACCAGGCATATTGGCTGATAGCGATCCGATAACTGATTTATTGGAGCAGAACCCAGTAGCATGCAGAGCAACACCCTGACGGTAAGTCTGTGGAGGGAAAGGATTGGAGTGGGAGGGGGCAGATGGAGGCTCCCACAATAAGGGAGGGAGTGGGGAAGAGCTGGGGCTGGGGGAGCTGTCCAGCCAGGGTGGTGAATGGGACACCAGGGCAGGGAGCGGGACAGATCAGCAGGCGACTCATCCAGAGGATCAGTGTCCCGGTGCTTAAAAATGGCGGTGGCAGCACTAGAACTAAAGCTCATCAACTGAGCTTTAGTTCAAGCACTGTTGCCACCATTTTTAAGCTCAAGGATGCTTTTAGGAGCAGAGCCAAATGGGATGAGGGTGGAGGTGGGCTGCTTGCTGTGGACTGGGTTCTCTGCCATGCTGCCTTTGCCCTGGAAGCCATGCACCAGCTGTGCTGTGTCCCCAACCTGCCTGGCAGCAGGGGCACAATTTGCTACTGCCACTGCGCAGGTAGGGGGCATGTGGCCACTGTGTGGGTCCTGGGGAAAAAGGCAGCTGGGCAGAGTGCCTTCATCACTGGGTTAGTCAAGTTCCCCTTTGCTTACTCTCCTTCTGGCCACTGTGAATCTTGCACTCTTGACTTAATAGTGTTCCTGCTTCAACAGGTGGAGTGAATGATAGCCCAGTTCCAGCTGGCCTATTGTCTACTGGGAGGTGGGAAATACAGGACTCTGGGTTCAGACCCACTTTTCCTTGACACATACTCTAATCCAGGGGTCAGTAATGTTTGGCAGGGTGCCAAAAACACCCACAACCTCGACTTGTAAGATGTTGGAGTGCCAGGGGTGGATAGTGGGGGAGCCACAAAGGGCCCAATCCTTGTTGTGGCAGCACAACCCTGGCCCTTTCCCCACTGTCCATCCCAAAGCATGTGTGCCAAGCAAAATGCCTTTGCATGCCACGCTCTAGCACCCATACTGGAGGGTGCCTACCCCTGCTCTACCCATTAAGATATCAAAAGGGTGACAATCACAATATCTACCTTCACCGTCTTAACAGAAAACAGGAAGCTAGACACCCATACATGAAAAAGATGACTTGGCTACTCAAGTCCAGGCCAGTGGTTCAAGGTTTCAAGCTGAAGGCAATTTTTCTGAATTTTGTGGTACCTCAGTTGAGAGTCTCTGCTCTGAACATTGTGTTCATGTATTTTACTTAATGGAAGACTTAATGGAAAGCTGCTGCCTCCTCTGGTGGCCATTCTTTTGAATGAAAGTGGCTAGGAATGCTTAGCTGCATAGACTACATCTATCAGATTAGGCTCTACCTGGCACAGGATTGTCAAATTTATTAATCTCAAAAAGCCCTAGGTGGAAGATACAGGTCTAGAAGTCTACACGTCTGTTCAACTCTACCAAGATGGCTGCACTTCTGAGCATGAGCAGTAACATAATTTAGATGCCCAAGTATGCTTTCTGGGCACCAGAAATCTGAAAATTTAGGCTCTTATACATAAAAGGAGTTAAGCAGGGCTTTATGAATCACTTTCTGGACCATAGGCAACTAAATTGTCATTTACATGCATAGGTGATAATTTGGATCTTGCCCTAAATGCTTAAAGTCCTTCATGCAATTGAAACCATTTCCTTTCCTTCATTATTTCCATCTACCATCCTTTACACCAGGACTGTCCAACTTTAGACTGACCAGGGGCACGTACAGTCTGGGCCAAATGCCGTGCACAGTCCCTGCTGCTGCCACTTGGTGAATGAACCTCCAGTCCTTCCCCCTGCTGCCAGGAGTCCCCTGCCTTTCCCCTGCTGTCGCCACAGAGGCAAGTCCCCTACCCCATGAGCAGTAAAAGTCCTGTCCCCCTCCCATGTGATTCCACACACACGCACGCATACACATGTACCTGCAAATCCACCCTGCTGGTGCTGCTGTATGGGTCCGCCCGGGCCATGTTTCCCTGCCTGAGAGCAGCAGCAAGTGATGAGGGGAGTGACAGCCATGTGGGAGCCTGTGGGCTGCTTTTTAATCTCTCGTGGGCTGCCAGTTAGACAGCCCTGCTTTACACCATTTCCTATTCTGGTACATCTGCCACTACTGCATATCATGTGGGCTGGCTAACTTCTGCCTTGGGTAAGAACTTTAGGATCTTGCGAATTATGCTACTGCTCCAGTTAAAAAGCGAGATTCTTAAATTGAAAAATATTGTTAAAAATCACAGAAAAGTAGGGCTGGAAGGGACCTCAGGAGATCTAGTCTAGGAGTTGACAACCTTTTACCAGCATAGGCCACAGCTTGTGACCCTTCTAGCTTCTTTGGTTGTCCCTGCTCTATGCAGAGGGCCATTCTATTACTCTCCTAATGTAGTCTCAGCTGAAAAAGCATGCCATGAAAAACTGGTGATCAGCAGTTGAGTGGCTGATCTGGCTGTGATGGTAAGCAGCCGTTAGCCAGACCAGGGATGGCTGCAGCAAGCACAACAGATTAGACAACTGAGTCTTAGTGTACCATTAATACATCAGGCCACATCCAATCTCTTTGCAGGCTGGATACAGCCCATGGGCCATAGGTCGCTGACCCTAATCTTATCCAACCCCCTGCTCAAGATGGGCTAAACCAGGGGTGGGCAATTATTTCAGGCAGAGGGCTGCTTACTAAGTTTTGGCAAGCCATTGAGGGCCGCATGACAGGCAGCCAGGGGCAGACAAATACTAATTTTCTAAAGATTTTAGGGGCCCTGTGGGCCGGATAGAATGGCTTGGCAGGCCGCACCTGGTCTGCGGGCCACATTTTGCCCACTTCTGGGCTAAACTCTCCTTGTTAAATGTTTTAACCTGCTCTCAGGAACTTCCAAGGTTGGATATTGCACAGCCTGTCTGCACAGCCTGTTCCAGTGCTCAACCTCCCTCAGTGAGAGAGTTCTGCCTAGTATCCAACCTTCATTTCCCTTGCTTGAATTTAAGACTTGCCCCTTGCAGCCACGTAGACTGTTCTATCTCCATTCCTCATGTAACCACCTTTTAAATATTTGAGGACTGTTATTAAGACCCTCTTCAGTCTTCTCTTCCCTAGACTAGATTATTCCTGTTCTTTTAACCATTTAGCTTTAAATCCTGTTTCCTAGACCTCTGATCATTTTTGTTGCTGCATTGAATTTTTTCCAATTTGTCTACATTTTGAAGCATGCATCCCTAATGTGGACAAAGTACTCTGGGTGTGAGGGCCTTACCAGTGCCCAATTTAAGCAGAAGAATCCCCTCCCTTGACTTGCAAGTGACACTCCTGTTAATACAGCTCAGCGTGGTTTTGGGTGGTCAGGTTCTGTGAGGTCCAGTACCTTTTCTGAAGTACTGCACCCTAGCCAGTCAGTTCCAGAGCCAGTATTTGTACATGTAATTGTTCCATCCAAAGTGCATGGCTTTGCCCTTGTCCTTACTGAATTTCACTTGATTGATTTCAGAGAATTTCTCCAATTTTTCAAGGTCATAATCATACCTTCCAGAGTGCCTGCAACTCTGCCCAACTTGGTGTCATCTGCAAATTTTTTAAATGTATGCTCAATCCCATCCTCCAGATCATTAATGAAGATACTGTATTTTGTGACATGCAGCATGTCCCCAAATAAGATACTTTTTTTTTTTCAAAGTCTCTGAATGAAGAAAAAGGGTTTTTTTCCTTGAAAATACAGGAAGTAACAATAACTGAGTAGAAGCTTCTGTAAGTGGCAGGACTGGTGGTTCTGTTTTGTTACATGTACCTGCCCTTTAAATGGGTTTCCACTTGGAGACCAAAAACTGTCATGATAAATTTCATCTGCTTTGATTCCTATAGTGCTATATAGTTTGCTCAAATACAGATCGCCTGAGGGAGGAAGGACATTTAGTTCCTGAAAGCACGTCTAATATCTCTCCCAAATGTATAGTTTGTCCAATAAAGTGTATTACGGAGCATATCCTGATTACTGTTCAAAAGCATTCAGTGGTTCCTATTTCCAAGGCCATAAAGTTAGGTTTTTTTCACAGCTTGTGTATGAAAGTGATCTTGGTATAAAGGTAATTTGAAAGCTCTCTTCAAAGATCATCTTCCTGCCAGGTTTTAGTTTTGCTGTCAGAGTCCTACGACAGCACTGAAGCAAGTGCGCCAGCAGAAGCTGCTTGTAGCTGCCACAGGTGTATTCTGTGAGTTCTGCAGGCTCCAAGTACAGTTAGTTCTGCTGTACCATTGGGACTGTTCTAGTTTTCAGCACTGAAGCTGTACAGGATGCTCACGCCCTCTTTCTTGGGCGATCACAGATTAAAGCATGTATGTGAGTGGCTTATCATTGCACTTCAAGTTTTTCTCCCTCCCTCCCTTCCTTCTTGAGAGAAAACAGCAGCTACATTTCGTCTTGTCCTCATAAAGGAGACTAGTTTTCAGAGTGCCCTGTACCTGGCACACACCCCTTCCTGCAAAGGGGTCAGAAATAAAGGTTCTTGGTATCAAACCTCCTCTTAAAAAACAAAAATGAAACCCACAAAGTAATGTCAGCTCTTGGCCTGCTTTCTTCAGGGTGGATAATAATCTATTTTATTGCAGTTAGTTTTGTAATGTAACTATATTATTCTTAAAAAGCTATGTAAAATTATGACACACCAATCTTAATGCCTATATTATGATCTATTTAATAAAAATATGAACCAATACATATTTGCTCGGAATTTTTTAAAAGAAATTCAAATCACTGAATCACTAATTAATCATCTGGAACTAGTTTTTGACAGCAGGGGTAAAGAAAATCTTTTCTTCATTCAGTTCATGTAATTCAAGTTATTGACTAGTTCACTCAAATTTGAGAAATAATTTGGGATTTTATTATTTAAGGTAATTTTATTTAGCTAATCAAAAATTCTGTTTTACGCTTTTCTAATGAAATTCCAAATAGAATTTGAGACAAATATTAAACCAAACAAAATGAGACAAAGAAAACGTATCATTTAGTGAATTTCAAATAAATTCATATTAAGGTGTATAACCAGTGTGATAAAGATGCATAGTTATAGTTGATTATTCTAGTCAGAAAAAGAAGTGCTCAATTCAGTAAGAAGAGTCTGTTTATCAGCATGTTTCCATGATTATCAACATTTGTTTAAGAAAAATAAAAAATATAAATGTGTATACCAAGGCTTCTGCTTAAGGTTTTCTGCTTGATGATTTAAATTATGTTTATATTTTAAATTATTCCACCTTACTTCCCTGCATCTCTATTAAAGGGGCAGGTTTTTCTGCTCCTTTTTCTCCCTTTCTTTAGGGAAAATAATAGTAGGCCCTGTTACCCTGTTGTTGGTTGGGGGGGTTTTACAGGGGAGCAGAATCTCTGCCTGAAATCGGGGGGGGGTTCAAGCATCGAATATGTTTCGTAGATTTCATAGACATTAGGGCTGGAAGGGACCTTGGAAGATCATTGAGTGACTGTATTATAATTCTGACATTCTACTGATGAATATGAGCTATTATGCATCAAACATCTGCTTTGCAACTGAGGAATCTACAGTATGTAGTGATTTCTTTAAAAAGTTGCTTTGTCCGGTTTTACAGATAGGTGGAGGAAAACCCTGCGTTGCTTCTCCAAAAAGCTTAGATTTAGACTAGATAGACAATGCAGTGCAAATAACATTATAAGCTAGACAATCAGGTATTGGAGGGTCCAGTTTCGGGAATGCTTCAGAGTTGGTTTTATTTTATTTAACTGGCTTTCAGGAAATCTCTACCAGAGTGTTTTCAGAAAGGATTTGAATGAAGGTTGTGATGTTGTTATATACAGGCAACCTATGTAATATTGAGGTAGCAGGCTGGGTGTAAAAGGAAATGGGTGGGGTGAGCAGCACCAGCTAAACTTTCATGCTTTGTCAAGTATGCCTACAATTATTGTGTTACCCTGGACAATCTTAGATAAATCTCAAGATATTCTCCCCCTCCCCCCCCACCAGCTTTTCACAAAAACACTCTAATGCTGTAGTGAAGGCTTCTGTTACAAGCCCAAAATAACTGTAGATCTGTGAAAAGCAAATACCAGATTTTCACATTTGTATTTTTGGATATATTTTCTTAAATTATTTTTGAGAGTTATTAGTGTTTTGCGGTATGTTAACTCTTCAGTGTTAGCAAGAATATGCAGTATAGTTTTAATGATTCTTGAGTTTCAAATGAATTAAATCAAGTTTTTATAAAGCTGTATTAAATACAGTGTTCACTTTGGCCTTGAAGAAGTCGGACCAGGGCATTTTGGAGACTTTAAAGATGATGAGCTCCAGTAACTAAATAACTTCAGTAGGATTCATAGGAGCTCTGTAGTTCTGAAAACAACGTCTGATTTTTAGTAATTGTTTGTATAAAAGGCTGTAATTATACAATAACAATTTTCTGTTATCATATAGCTCCAAGAAGAGCTACTTTAGCCCGTTCAGACATGCACCCATTTAAAAATGATTAATTTTTAAGTAAAGTATACTTTTGGGCTATCTGAGTTTCATTTTACTTTGGAGTATGTACTTTTTCCACATGGGGAAAAAAAGAAACATTTTTTAGCTTGTAAAATGTTGTACTTTAAAATATGTCATCTCGTAGTTTGTTGCTGTTGGAACAGGAATATACTAACACGTGCTGCTAAAAGAAATCCTCATGAGTAATTTCTGTTTAACAATAGCAAGACACTCTCGAGGGACAATAGTATGAAAGAATTTTTCCAGTAAATTGTCAGTTCTTCAGTAAACTGCATTTAAACTGTTAAATATAAACCATTACATTTTAAGTGTCTTTTAAATATGTGCATTTACCCAGTCTGCTATCTAACTGTACAACTGTGACTTGTGCACTGTGCACTCCAGAATCATTTTGTTCTTTTTTCCTTTAACATAACAAATGCACACCTGAACACGGATGTTTACTGCTGTTTCAGGGCTTGTTTAATCATGTATCGCTATTTATAATTTCCCTTTCATTTG
This sequence comes from Alligator mississippiensis, assembly GCF_030867095.1. Lineage (NCBI taxonomy): Eukaryota > Metazoa > Chordata > Crocodylia > Alligatoridae > Alligator > Alligator mississippiensis. Next base: position 20,888,305 of record NC_081825.1, read on the forward strand.
ATTTTTCTGTAGGACCCTTAAAACTGTGCTATGAATGGTGATTCTGGTGCAGCGGTGGTGACTTCACCACCCCCAACAACAGCCCCTCATAAGGAGAGGTATTTTGATCGAGTTGATGAGAATAACCCAGAGTACCTGCGAGAGAGGAATATGGCACCTGACCTTCGTCAAGATTTCAACATGATGGAACAAAAGAAGAGAGTCTCCATGATTCTGCAAAGCCCAGTAAGAAAATACAGTGACTATCTTTAGCGAGAGAGAGAGATTATATTCTTTAAATTACACCACAACGTGTTTCACACTTTTGTAGAAATTTGAGAAGCCTAAGGCTTTTTTTTCATAATCTAGTCTGTCTCCCTGTCCATTTAAAAGTGTTCTTTGTAGTATAATTTTTTGTGTGTTATCCAGTATAATCTTGATTGTTGCAAGTGATGGGTCTTTGCTCAGACAGTGACTGCATACAAGCATTCATTTCCACCACTGAAAATGATTCAGGAAGAGGGAACTTTACAATATCCCCTCTTGTACAAGCATTCAGCCTGCAGCTGCCCCCTCTCCCCTGCTTCTTATGCCTTTCCAAGACCAGAGTGATTCCAATTTAGGGAAAGTGTTGGCTGTTCCAGTCTTCCCCTTCTTGCGGGGCCTGGAGCAGCTGGGTGCACGAAGCAGGCAGGGGGCTCATGGCACTCCTTCCTGCTCAGCTCCTGGTGCCAGGGACTTTTGGTTTGTGAGGAGCTAGTGCAGGGCAGCTGCTCCTCGCATCCTGTCCTGGTCTACAGGAGATGTGGGAGCAACTACCCCCCATGCCTTCTTCACCTGATCTCTGGGAGGCACAGCAGCCTCATTCTTGTGGGAGAGTTTCTTCCAGGAATAACTTCTTGCTGGTTGGAGTTTGAGCTGCCATTTGGAACTCTCGGAACTGCTATTTTTGTTCCAGATGAAAGAGCTGTAACATCTGTATGCTCATGGTTTCTACTGGGAGAACAGCAATTCTCCCAGGAAAAAGGAGCATCTTTACATGGCCATTGCCACACACTCACTCTTGGGTTAAAGACCAAACAGAAGTCTTCCTCAGTTTCTTCATAATTTCATCCTTTACTCCTGCTTGAATTTCCATTCTTCCATTTTAAATATCTCCTTTCTTATTAGTGTTTGCATCAGATAATTGATAATTACTACAACTCTTTAATTGTTGTTTAACCAGGCCAGAAATATTTTTTCTGCTTAATTTTCCCTTTCCCTTATAACTTCGCATATGCAATAGACTTATTCTGAAAGGATAGCCATGGGCTAAAATGTGATTGATTTAAAATTTGTGGTATTTAGAGATGTCTCCTTGATGAAATGCATGTTCTTTGCTAAAATGGCATTCCTTTCTTTTTGCAGTTTAGTCATTGCATAACTACTGAGTGGGTTTAGAGAGAGAACCTTTTGTGAAATGTCTTTATTAAAAAGAATTGGGATGCACATTTGTGATGTTTTAATTATGGTTGTCACCTTTCAGATGGGCAGCAGCCGTATTGTACTGATCTGCCTGCTAACACCACTGTTCTAATTCATTCCACCGCCTCCTAAGCTTTTTCTTTCCACTTCATGTCTTACCAGTCTCCTTCCCAAATGAGGAATAGAAATAATAGTAACAGTCGTGGGAAACTTCTTGTGCCAGAAAAAGGAAAAAAACTGCAAACAAACCATAAAAACTAGAGTGTAGGCACAGCCTTAGATACGAGTAGCTATTTTCTTCTCTGTTCTTGGATGCCTTAATGGTTACTAGTACTCCCTCCTTCTCCTTGAGCCTTCTCAAGGTGATTGCATCTCCTGCCTATTGTTCCAGGAATGCTTCTTGTAAGCATGCCGGAATTTCCCTGGTACCTAAAGTGAATTTTCCAAATTCATATTGCCCTTCGGATGCCCCAAATCTCATGCAATCTGGAATTTCAAAGAACAGAGTTTTAAAAGCAGCAGCACAGGCCCAGTAATTTTGCCTCCACTTTGACTGTAAGGAAGAAATGGGAAGGTGTATACAAGGCTTTCATCTGAGGAGTGCTAAAAAAGAGGCAAGGGAAAGAGTGTGAGTAGTTTTTAAGTTCTTCAGCTATATCATATTTAACAACTTGCAATATTTTATTGGTAGGCATTTTGTGAAGAGTTGGAATCCATGATCCAGGAGCAGTTTAAGAAAGGAAAGAACCCAACAGGCTTATTGGCTTTACAGCAGATTGCAGATTTCATGACAACTAATGTACCAAATGTGTATCCAGCGGCACCCCAAGGTGGAATGGCTGCCTTAAACATGAGTGAGTGTACACTGGTCACTTCTAATAGAGAGAGTCTGTAGTTCTGTAATGGTATTTGAATTATTATTAGGAACATTTGAAGTGAAGGCACAGTTCTGTGAAGAAGCTGAAATGCCATCCGTTTTGTTCAAAGAGATCTTGTAAAAAATATAACAAGTTAATTAACTTGTAAATGCTGGAACAACATGAAATATGGTGATTCACATGCATTTTCTATATTAAAAGCCCTTTTAAGCATGACATATTAATTGAAAAATATCCTCTTGCTAATAAATCTGCAGTATATTTGGATAATGCTGTCAATGTTTAAATGTTTTCCAAATGGACTATCCAATGGAAAGTGAAATGCTCATTATCAATGGTCCAGTTAGCAAAGGCTAGGAAGTTATACCCCTTGTGAAAGTAATTATTTTTGCCCTTTACACTGTCTTTGGTTTTCTTCTTTCAGTAAGAGCTACAGGAAGGAAAGGCGTATATCATCTATAGCCAACAGTGTTTTCTTTCTCTTGTTTACAGAGTTTAATTATGTTCACAAATGTTTTAAAGTGGAACTATATTTGGGAGTTGCTTGATTGAGCAGCATAGCCAGGGTTTTGGTTTGTTTCTGAAACATTTTTAAGGTCCTTGCAACATTGCAAAATGGAGCTCTTTGTTTAGGGTCATGTCACACTAAATTGTTTTGTACAGTTCTAACTGCAGTATAGTAGCATCCATAATAAAATTTGGCATAATCCTTCCTCCTCCGAGTGAGCACACTTATTTCTAATAAGCAAGTATGATTCAGTATCAAATTAAATGAACAGTTGCTGATTTCCAGGCATACAACACGTTTTTCCATTTGATAAAGTGAAATATGAGTGCTTATATTTTCCAGGGTCAACCTAGATTATTATTTTGGATGAATTTGTTCCATTTCTAAGGTTTGAATTTGAGACGCTGACAAAATACTATGTTCATTGGGGTGGGCTAAGTCCAGCCCACAGACTGGATCAGGCCCGCAGTGGACTCCATTTCCCAGCAGCCCCTGTGGCGGCGGCTCCTTCTGGCTGCCACCACCAGACCCAACCCCATTGCCTTGGCACCCCAGCCTATCCATCCCATGTCCACCACCGGGGATAGGACCTGTGCCAGCCGGATGTGTGGCCAGGCAGCTGAGATGGGCCTGTGGCTGAGAGTGAGATGGGCAGGCAGGGCCAGGAAGACCCTGGGATCTTGTGGGAGATCAGTGCCGGGGCAGAGCCATGATTCATTGCCAGCACATCCCTGCAATGAGCGTAGGTTCTGCGGGCAAGGGCATGCAGGAAGCAGATCTCAGTTCTGTCCTGGCTTCGGCCCTGCGCTGTCACTGCCTCAAGATCCCCACCTCAGTCCTGGAGCAGCTCCGCCACCTGCCTGTGCCACTCTGGGCCGGTCTCCATGGAGCCCCCAGGAGCAGTGTGGCCATGACTGTGCAGGGCCAGGCCCAGGGCAGAGCCCTGGTCCCATGCTGTCACAGCCCCACCACTCTCTGGGAAATGGAGTCTGGCCACTGGCTGGATCTGCCATTTTGCCCACTTCTAAGTACATGGTGTTGGTGTCATCTTCATATTTTAGGGAAGCAAGCTAATGCTAGTTTGACTCTACAAGGAATAAGTCACCTCAAATATGTTACTATTGTAAAGTGTGAAAATAGAAGAATAATGGCTTGCTAGTAACCAGACTGTAGCACAAATTTCTTTTGGTCATCCAAACAACTAAGCAACAGCATTACAAGAACAATCACTGTGGTTTTTATGCTATGTTATATTTTAATTGCTGTAATGAGCACACGATTTCCATGTGCTTTTTCTTCTCTTTTTTCCATTCAGGTCTTGGCATGGTGACACCAGTGAATGACCTCAGAGGGTCAGATTCAATTGCTTATGAGAAAGGGGAGAAGTTATTGCGATGTAAATTGGCAGCTTTCTACAGATTAGCAGATCTCTTTGGGTGGTCACAGCTTATTTACAATCATATAACAGTGAGTATTGGATCAACAGATAACTAAACAATTTCCCCAAACATAAGGGGAAAGTATATCTGCCACTAGTTTAAAACAGAAGTGAAGTGGTGTTGAAAGCATTAGAATAGTGAAGAGATTCATCACTGCATCTCAAGAATTAAGAATAGAACAAGTTGGTTGTCAGCCAGTTTATCCTGAATAGAGTCTTAAGAGACTGTACATGAAAGTCCTCATGATGAAAAAAGGTTTTTGAAAGCTCAATCTTGTAGTGTCTTAAATTAATGGATAATTTTATTTGCAATTCTGTAAAGTAACTTTTTAGGGCTCTCAGTGTAATAAAATGTCTGTTTTATTAGGCAATCAATTAAATATTATTGAAAATGATGAAAATTCCTGTAAATTCTCGTAACCCTTTATGAGAACCAGAAAACCCTGGTACCTTTGATCTTTAAACAGTGGGACTACTTAGCTTAGTATTCTGTGCCAGCTATCTCCATTGTGACTGAATGAGTAATTACTGGCATCTGTAGTAATAATTCTTAACAGAATGACTAGCAGTGCAGGAAGGTTTCATATGTCAGATGAGGAACCAACATGAATATCATGAATAAAGCCACAGCTGTAGTGGACAACCTAATCTATTGTCTTTATAACAGAACTGAATTGTTTGTGGGTTTTCCAAATGTCTAAGTTGTTGGGGGGCTTTTGTGTGCTACAGAGGTGGTCCTTAAAATGTTTTAATTTGCTTTAAAAACTGGTTTTAGTATTTCAAATAATAATGACTTAATTATTAACAGTAATTTATTTACTTGATAATCCAAAATATTTAATGGACAGAAGGCAGGGCAGCATGGCACCTTATAGACCAATTCATTCAGAGACGCATGAGCTTTCTACTTAGATGCTATCTAAGCAGAGAGCAGGGATACCAAATGGAAAGGAATAAATTAATTTAAATTCAAAGAATAGGCAAAGGGAAAGGAAAAGAAAGCTGAGAGGCAAAGGTGGGTTGAAGAAATCAAAAGGGATGAACGAAGTAGTTAACTCATTGAAGGGCATAGGAGTTACCAAAATAGTGGACAGCTTTAGTGGACAGTTTACAGAAAAAAATGGTAATCTATACCTGCATCACTTCTCACAGATAAGAAGAAATGTGAATGAGATGAAAAGGAAGCTTAGAAAACAGGTTTGGGAATGGGTTTCTAAGCAGACGGTTCAGTCTTAGAAGAAGGTGTGAATACATTTGTGAAAATATATACAGAGATATGTCTCTGAAAGCTGACATCACTGTCGGAAATGTTGGAAATGTGAGTATGTAAAGAAGCCTATGGTAAAAAGGCAGGCATGGGCTGCATCAGGTAGGCTCTCTAAAATAAGGACAAAATGTTTTGAAGTTAGTCTATGATGGAATGATGAACCAGTGAAGTGGGGAGCATTGTGAAAGAAACTGGCACTTGAAGGTGTGATAGCATTTTGAGTGGATTGTAGAGATTTAGGGAGCATTAGAAGATCCTGGAAAAGAGAGCTGCAGCAACTGAAACAAAATAGAATTCTCACTTGGAAGAATTTGACTATCAGCACAAAAAGAAACAGGCAACATTTTAGAAGGGTGCAGGAATAAAACAGGACTTATCCAATGCCTAGAAGGGATGTGAAAGAAGAGGAAAGGGCAGATCATAATCCCCCATTTATGAAGAGGATGGGTTTGTTTTCAACCACAGTGGCAAATAGAATAGTGGGTTGCATTTAAATGGAAAACTTTTCATTTTTTGCCATGTCAAGCAGGAGATGACACCAAATCATCCTGGCACGTATGTCTGAGTATAACAAATCTCATTAAGAGACTGCATTCTAGGGCAAAATTGGCAACATTTTAAGGGAAATTTGCCCAATATAGAATTGCTAATCTGTTACTTTACTGTAAACATTTTAAAGCTTTTCAGATGAGATGTGAGGTCAGTGTGTGAGTTGACATGCACATTGTCAGTTCTGAGTTGATGTGTCATAAGGATGCGCTTGGACCTAGCTTCACATATCTGTGGCAACATTTTTAAAGCTTTCAGGCTGTGACATCCCAAGGATCTCATCCCCCTCTTAGGGGAAAAGCCAAACAATTCTTTTTTACTCATTGTTTTCTTTTACTTAGAACTTGGCAAAATAGGAGCCTATTTTTACTGGGTTCTAAGTAAAAAATAACCTTTGGGTAGAAAAACTAACCAAGCTGCTTGTGATCATTTGTTGTTTTGAGAGAGGCATTTCTGCAAGTCATTATACTGTAGATTTTTTTCAGATGTCTGCATCAGAATAATCCTGGCAATAATTCAGTAGACAAATATTGTGACAGTGGGTGAGAAATGTTGCATTCTGTAATAGTGTATGTTCAGACCATTGTACAATGTATTTATTTATGTATTGAAATAATTAAAATAGGCATATATTCACTGTAGATTAATGAGTAGAAATATTTGTAGGAATCAGGTTACTTACTTGGTACTTTCAGTATTAAGCTGGTTTGTCATGACCAGTAATTGTGGTGGGGTTAATAACAGCAGTAAGCCACTCCATGGCCACCACTAGGAGACTGCTAATATGCTAACTTATGGTGTGTACCAGCAATTATAATACTTCAGGAGAAGTGCCTTTAACCATCTGAGACATGTACAAACTGTCTCACTGGAATAAACTATGTGAGGCCTGAAGGAGTTTATAACATTGCAGATTTTGAAACTATTGAATGTTAATAAATGTTTATCCTTTCTTCATGGAAAGTTAATCTGCATCAGGAATGTTTTAAAAAAACACCTAAATAAACAGCTAGGAAAATGTACCAAGTGCCTCTTTTCTAATTTAGTCTTACTATTTCCACTTCAGATTCAACCTTCTAATTTCTGTTGAGCTTTTCTTTTGCCTGCTTCCCACTCCTTTTCTAGCAGTTCCTTGCTGTCAGCTGGCATGTTTGAAAGTTAGCTTTTCAGTTTAAAATCACAAATGCAAAGTTGCTTGTGTCCCCAGTAGATGTTTTAATAGAAAAGCTGTTAAGAATGCTGCCAGCCATCTGTGAGGGGCTGCTATGGAGGCAGTTCTGAATGTAACCGATTCCTTTCTGAAGACACAGACCTGTCTTTGCCCGTTTGCTTTAACTGAAGCACATGCCTACCTCCAGGCTGTGGTTCCAGGGCCCATATCTGGGAGAGAAATCAATCACTTACATTTTTATGTATGGTCTTTTTGTCTTATGGGCCAGCATCAGAAGATATCAGTTTAGTTCTGACATCAAAGAGGAGATAACTCATGTTGCTGTGAACTGGCTCTCCCTTTACCTTTCAGCAAAATAGTTCTTTGCATATAGGGTAAAACATGCACATGGGGTAACATATGTTTTTAGTTCCACCAGGGGCAATTGATAGGCTGCACTTTGCTTCTGAGTGACTGATGGCAATGTCAGTTGAAAGAAGCCACATTTTTATTGCCACGATTCTTCTATCACTGTTTTCTATACCTCTTTTCAAATGAGGTATATAAGTATATGTATGTATTTCATCATCTGGACCAAAAGGATCTGGGGAAAAAAGGGCACTTATTTCTTCAACCTGCTGGAATGAAGGAGAAAATTTTAGTTGGGCATATGAAAGGGTACCCCAGTGTGCTGGGAAGGGATATTTTATGCTAATGCATTGGTTATTTCGGTAGATTTGAATATAAATCTGGTGATTTAAGCTGGCATGAATACACTTCTGATCTACAAAACAGAATGTTAGAAATAAATTCTCACAGCAGTCTGAAATGGCCAGTTAGTCACATTTACTCCTTTTCTTCTCCTATTGCTGTAGCAAGCAACAGCATAGGTTAAAATAGCTGACTACAGGAGAGCCCTACACTGGCAGTGATTTGAAGTCCACTTCCTCTGCTGTCCACTAGCTGGCTGGTAAAAGGGAAGGAAAGGCAACATTGGAAGCGTTTCATGGGCAGAGCATGAATAGCATGAGGAAATCCTGTACCTTCTAACATGGGACAAATTTTGTGGAGTACTAACGCTGTGGGATACAGTACTGCTTCTCTGATACTAGCCATCCCATACCTTATTAGACAAGCATTCTATCTAGCCAGGTATTTATCTAGCTCTTGTTACTACGGGGACTTGAGCACCTTCTTAGCATCTTAATTACAGGCATTTCTCGGACTTAGGACACAGTTGGTTCCTGAAAACCAAGTCTTAAGTCAAACATTGTAACTCAGAACTGATTTTTCCCATAGGAAACAATATTTAAATGGGGGATTAGTTCCTGAACCAAGGCCCGATACCCTGTTTTCACAAAATATAACCCAGAATTTTGTACTCAGTCAATTATAGATGAGTAATATAGCTACATTCATGTATTTATACTGTAAATAGCCATCATATTGATTTGGAAGGACTTCTTCGAGGTGACTTTGTTGGACTTCTTGAAGGGCTCTTGGTTGGACTTTTTGAAGGGTTCTTGACTGTAGTCTTCTTAGAAGTCTTGGCTGCAGGTTTTTCTGGGGTGTTGGCTGCTTTTTTAAAGAAACTGTCCAAGGAAGTCTGGGCAGATGTTCTCCAGGGAGATGGGCAATGCAGCGAACTTGTTCGCTGCTGTGGCATCGTGTCAGATCAAGCATTGCAAAGTGGGAACTGACCAGAAAGTTGAAACAGGGTGTCAATTTATAAAAAAATTGTAAGTGCAAGACATTGTAAGTCAAGGACAGCCTGTACACTTCGCTCTTTTACTGACCTGAAGATCTTTAATTGGCACCTCCCATTTGGTCCTACTGGACATTGGCCCTATTAACAAAACCTTTCTAGATTAATAAATTTTGTCAATTAGAGAAAATATGACAAGGCTACTTACTAATAATTGTAATTGTATTGTGTATTTTTGGTTCTTATAGTTCTTCATTGTAAAGTTTTAACTCTCACTGTTGTGTTCTTAGGCCAGAGTAAATTCTGAACAAGAACATTTCCTCATTGTACCTTTTGGACTTCTTTATAGTGAGGTTTCTGCATCCAGTCTGGTAAGCATGCTAAATTATTTTTATAACACCAGAAGGTAAACATTAAGTTTTTGAGTGCTTGTGTATATCTATGTCTATGCTTATCTAGGTTATGTCATAGGGACTATGATCTGATCAGGTTTTCTCTTATTGTGGTTGTATGGCAAGAATAGCTAGGTTGTGTGGTTCTTGAGCCAACCTTATGACTAAGGACCTACATAAATTGTGGCGAGAATAACTAATTTTTGTGGGTTGGTCAAATCATAAAAAAAGCAAATTTTACAGATATTTCCTGAATGTGCTGTGCCAGCCCTGCCCCTTGGTGCTGATTGGCAGATTGGCCTCAGTGGGAGAGAAAGGATGAGGGGTGCAGCTGCCATCTTGTCTGTTGGTTGTCCTTGCAGCCCCACCTCTTGGCACTGATTGGTGGAGAGGCCCCAGCAGGGGGAGGAGAGACCAGGGGTGGCTGCCATCTTGTCTGCTGCCCTTTGTGCCACCCTTCCAGCCTACACATTCCTTCTGCCCCTGCTATTCCTCCCCCACAGCAGGCTGCAAGGCCAGGCTGCAGCAGTGAGGACCACTGGGGAGCCAGCATTTTATTTTTATTACCTTTTTTTAGTTGATTTTTGTGGACAATCCTGGATTTTGTGGTTTCCATGGAGTTGTGAATTGAGTAGACCTCTATTTATGACGTACACCTGCTTCATAGTATCTTCATAGTGATTTCGACACATGAAATGTTAAATACTTCTGTTGCCTTTTAAACCTTTCTGAATTACAGAACCACAAGAGACTTGCATTAATTAAACATATTCCCAGTTCCAGATCTTTTAAAAAATTACCTAAGAGCAGGCCCAGATCTAACACACTGGGGCTGCAGTCATAGACAACCACAAACTGAAGTTGGCATGGTTGTGTCAAAGGAAATAATTTGGTTTTGGAAATAACTTTGGTCAACTGTGACTTTGAGAAACTGCTAGTGGGGAGGGTAATGAATAGAACTAGGAGAACGAAGAAGTTGCATCAAATGAGAAGCTATTGCTGTTTCTCACACCCTCATTTTCAGATACTATCGGTTTCCTTGGTCAAATGAGATAATGTGGTAAAGCCAATACTGTAACTAAAAATATCTAAAAAATAAGGCACAGGTGTGCAAGACTATATTAGTTTTCCCTAGTATTTGGGAATGTTCTAGTACTAATTCTGAAGCCTGAATATCACAGCACACCTCCAGATAGGACATAATCTTGTGTGGGACCATCCTTGGGGAAGTTGGAAGAATTTAGTCCCAAGGATACTATTTTACTTGTGATTATAGTGACTGTAGGTGACAAACTAGATCATGGGTTTTCAGCCTTTTTTAATAAGTGTACCCCTTCTGACTCAAAATTTCAGCTCCTGTACCCCCTTATTTTTTTCTTGTTTTTAAGGAGAGGCTCAGATTGAGGCTCCTGCAGTGTGGGAGGGAGTGGGGCTAGGGCAGGTGCTGCACAGCCAGGGCAGGGTGCAGGATGGAGCCACAAGCGGCTCGTCCAGAGTGCACGGGGATGGGGGGGCAGCTCCTGCTACTGTGCACAGCTCAGGAGGGCATGGGGGGTGGGGCAGGCTGGGCTGCCTCAGTGGTGAGAAGGGAGTGCGCTCAGGGCTGGTGGCAGTAGCACTGGAACGAGGTTGGGAGGGGAGGGGGGCTATGGCAAATTTTGGACTGGTTGCAGCACCCCCCCCCCAAGCCCCACTCCCATAGGCCCCTGCAGTGAGGGTGGGAGTGGGGCGGGGCAAGCACTGCACTGCTGGGAGGAGCCCGAGACTGAGCCACACGCACCCTGGGAGAGCATGGGGGGCTGCATGCCCCCAGGCCTGTGTGTGGAGCAGATTGGGCCCAGGGCAGTGCTGGGCTCTTCCCAGTAAGGGGTTGGGCTGGGCTGCACTTGGGGTGGGTGGCGGTGCTGGGAGAGTGGCAGAGTGGCTGCAGGCACCCCAGAATTCGCTGTAGCTCCTCCAGTCCCCATCCCAGTGCTGCTTCTGCCCACCCCAAGCACCCCCAAGTGCAGCCCAGCCCCCTCGCCAGGAACAGCCTGGCGCAGCCCTGGTCTCAGCCTGCCACACACTGCCCACACAGATCCCAGGGGTGGCATAGCTGCGGCACTGCAAGGGGAGCCAAGTGGGGAGGGAGCTTGCACGTGGTGGCTGCCACTGCCACTCACCACTAGCTATTGGCTGAGGGCAGCAGCCTGGTGGCCAGTCAGTAGAGCAGGCTGGGGAAGGGGGCAGGGAGGCGCCATGCCATGTGGGGCTGGAGGTGTCCAGCACACCCCTCCACCTCCCCTGGGTAAGATGCGAATGCGCCAGGGGAAATGCTGCTGCCACACCCCTGGGCGTGCTCCATCCCTGCCCGCTTGCATGTACCCCCAAAGATCTTTCTGAGTACCCCTGGGGGTACATATACCCCCAGCTGACAACCCCTGAACTAGATGTTGTAAGCTGCACCATTTGTGTGCAGGAAAATGGTTTAGATCTATTTAAACACAGGAGTTGAAAATGGAACAAATGGGAATAGGGAGGCAGGGTGTCAGCAATAGTTAAAGAAAACATGCCCTTACTTACGAGACTGACTTGCTGGAAAATCAATCGTGTGCTAAAAATCTGTGGTTGCTGTGTGTTCCAGTGCACCTAACAGGTGAGGATTTAATTGCATTTCATAATCAAGTAGGACCTAAGGCTATCAAGATTAAATACCAAAGATAGCTCAGTTTATAGAGAAAGAGCCTTCATACTTCTAAATAGGAGTTTACCTGGCAAAGATAAAAATAATTACGTTATCAAGCAAACAGTGGATCTCTGCCTGCAGCTAAGAAACAATAAGAAAGTATAAAAGAGAATGGATTTAGATGTTACTTTCCAGATCAAGTATTAATCTGAGGAAAAAAGAGGGCCTAAAAAAACCATTCCTGGAGCCAAATGTTAAAGGGGACTTTTTATGCAGGTAAATAAAAGGTAACCTGCAGAAGAGTGAGTGGAAATAATCTTGGTCCCTTTCTTGCCCAAAAGAGGACTGAAAGGTGTTAGTTTTGGGGTTTCATTTTGGTTTGTTTGTTTTTTTAAATCTTTTCCACTAGAAGTATAGGTCCCATCTATGGTGAAAAGCTATATGATCAATGAAGATTTAATGGAAATGGTGTCACAAGAAGCAAGGAAGTAAAAGCCAAACAGCATAGCAGAACAATTAATTTACATTTATACAATTGCTTATTGATGGGTTTAATTTCTTACAGGAATTTAAGTAATATAGAAGGCATGTTTGGTGCTAACATAAAAAAAATCTTCAGTTCCTTATAATATATTCATCATAATGTACTGTATTTATTTGATTCTGAGATAAGGCCTTCTGCCCCCCATTTAACATGGGGTGGGGAAAGCCCTTTGTCTTAGAATCACATACAAGGGTGCGGCAGGGGGCAGGCGGCTGGCAGCTGCTGTGGCTCCAGCTTCAACCCCTGCTGGGGATCAGGGTCATGGTCATAGCTGTAGCTGCTGTCTGCCTCTACACCCCGCCATCTCTCCCCTGCAGTGACTTTTCCCCATCTCCCTTCCTCACCTGCCATGTAGCCTCTGCTCCCCTGCCTGCCCTCCTTTCCACCCCCTAATCCTTGCTCCGCACCAGCAGGCTCTGTGCATGCTGCAGCTTGGGGCACTGAGCATGGCTCCAGCCTGACCCTGTAGCAGTGCCTGCACAGCTGCTACAGGAACTGTGCTGAGGCTGTGCTCAGTGCCCCAGGCTAGAACAGGCACTGAGCCTTCTGGAGCAAGTGTAAGGGGAGGCGAGGCGGGGAGCAGAGAGGCTGTGGGGAGGGGGAGCAGAGTGGGGAGGGGAGGCTGAAACTGGGGGCAGGGGGGCAGGCAGGTAGCAGGGAGCAAGACCTTCACCTCCCCACTCTCTGCCCCCCCCGCTCCCCCCCCCAGCTGTGGGGGGATGAATTAAAGACAATCCTCCAATAATTAGATTCTACATGTGCAATATTTATAACAAATTTATAAATTTTCCATGTATAGAATCTAATTATTAGGGGGTCATTTTACATTCAGGGTCACCTTAGTTTTGAGAAAATATAGAACTTTTAAATATATTAATAAGGAAAATGAATTAAAATATTCATTGAACCTGCAAAATAATAATTTTTAAAATTGTCTATTTCAATCTGTCATTGTCAGGTTAAGATTAATATTCAAGGTGATGTTGTTGATCGTGGAAGCACTAATTTGGGTGTAAACCAAGCTGGTTTTACTTTGCACTCTGCAATTTATGCAGCTCGACCTGATGTTAAATGCATTGTTCATATTCACACACCAGCAGGGGCAGCGGTAAGCATTTCCTTTTAATGTAGCTTCTAATAGAAATATGGTTGGTCCCATAGACTCAAATATATTTATTTATCTTATTTAAAACTTGGATGCTTTGAACCCATACTCATGTGAGTAATAGTCCTACGTGAACTTTGGTAATCACTGACCTATGCATGTGAGTATGGCTTACTCATGAGTGTTTGTAGAATTGGATCCTACAGCAGCAAATGAAAACATCTGTGGTGTTTATGAAAATTATATTTATGATGGATGTTTTAATCTACATTTGCTTTAAAAATTTAAAATTTGTATGGTTCTAATAAGGATGATACCATTTTCAGTCAATGCCTCTTACAAACTCCTAGAATGCACTACTTGTCTATGAACGTGACTTGATATTTCCTGTATTTCCTGAATGAATGTGTTGCATAATTAAATATTTATTCTCTTGTACCTACCTTGTGGTTCTGGTGACAAATCTGACACTGATTTCACAGCACAGGTAGCAGGATTAGTCTCAAATACTGGACGCACATATAAATCCATAAATTCCTGCTTACATTTTGTTTTCTATGAACAACTGATTATAAATCACAATCAAACTCATTTCCCTAGAATCTTTTACAGGTGTCATACTGATGACCATGGATCCTGATTGTCTCTGATTAAAAAAAAAAAAAATCCCTACTTATCAGTTAAAAAAAATTCACCCAAAATCCACATTTTTCCATGATCAAAATAAAAAAATGTGAATTTTGGCTTAATTTTTTAAACCTAAAATTGGGGATTTTTTTTTAACAAAGAAAACCAGGAACCCTACTGATGCCTGAGTTTCCTAGCTAGTTGTAACTGCTTAACTGAAGTTCTCATTATGATATTTTTGTTTCAAAATTAACTCAGAATATCAATACAAACATTTTAAGGTGCGTAAAAGACCAAAGCTTTGAACAAATTTCTAATCGTGGCTCAAATTTTAAATTTTAATAATATATGTTGTTTTTAACTGCAGTGTTGTGTAATTATCTGAGTCCAACCTTATCACTCATAATGTTGCATTTTAAAACATGCACTCGGAATAGGGAGAGAATACGAATTAAGAAGAGCTTTGTATTTGAAGTCCTTTGCAAGTTGTATTTACTTCCGTTCTCTTTTAAATTAATTATATTTAATCTTAGTATGTTATATGCAGTTTTGTTTGTTAGCAAAAAAATCAGTCTTTGTGACATACTAATGCATTTTTTGTTGTTTTGATTTATTATTCCCTTCTTTAAAATCCGTTATCATCACAGGTTTCTGCAATGAAGTGTGGCCTGTTGCCTATCTCACCTGAAGCACTCTCCCTAGGAGAAGTGGCTTACCATGACTACCATGGTATTCTAGTGGATGATGAGGAAAAAGTGTTAATTCAGAAAAATTTAGGACCTAAGAGCAAGGTCAGTTATCATTTGTAAAGTTTAAAGTGCAAGCATCGATGCCTACACAGTCAGATGGGTTGCAAATTGGCTGGAGGGCCGCACCCAGAGAGTGGTAGTGGACGGGTCTTTTTTGACCTGGAGGGATGTGGGCAGTGGGGCCCCCCAGGGCTCGGTCCTCAGGCCCACACTGTTCAACATCTTCGTCAGCAACTTGAACGAGGGGATAAAAAGCACCCTGTTCAAATTCGCGGATGACACTAAGATGTGGGGAGAGGTGGGCACGATGAAAGGGAGGGGCAGGCTACAACTAAATCTACAAGGGTGGGCGGATGAAAATAGGATGGAATTCAATACTGACAAGTGCAAGGTACTGCACCTAGGGAGAAAGAACTAGCAGCATACCTATAGGCTGGGGAACTCCCTTCTTGTCAGCACAGAGGTAGAAAAGGGATCTTGGAGTCATTATTGATTCCAAGCTGAACATGGGCCGCCAATGTGAGGACATGGTCAGTAAGACTAACCACACCTTGTTGTGCATCCACAGATGCATCACGAGCAGGTCCAAGGAGGTGATCCTCCTCCTCTATGCGACATTGATCAGGCTGCATTTGGAGTACTGTGTCCAGTTCTGAGTGTTGCACTTCAGAAGGGATGTGGACAGCATGGAGAGGGTTCAAAGAGGGCCACTCGCATGGTCAGGGGGCAGCGGGGCAGGCCCTGTGAGGAGAGGCTACGAGACCTGAACCTGTTCAGACTCCACGAGAGAAGGCTGAGAGGGAATCTGGTGGCCGTCTATAAAGTTACCAGGGGGGACCAGCAGGGAACAGGAGAGTCCCCCGAGCACTACCAGGAGTAACTAGGAATAACAGCCACAAGTTGACTAAGAGTAGGTTCAGCCTGGACATCAGGAAGCACTGCTTCACAGTCAGGGTGGCTAGGATCTGGAACCAACTTCCAAGGGAAGTGGTGCTCGCTCCTACCCTGGGGGTCTTCAAAAGAAGGCTAGACAATCACCTAGCCGGGGTCATTTGACCCCAGCATTCTTTCCTGCCCACGGCAGGGGGTCGGACTTGATGATCTGCTCAGGTCCCTTCCGACTCTACCAACTGTGAAACTATAAGTAGTTGTTTTTCAATTGGGAGTACAGAGAAGAGGTTGGATGTTTTAAGGTTTTACAAATGGGCTCCTCTCAGTATCTTACATTATTTGTAATCTGTGTTTGTTTTAGGTTCTTATTCTCAGAAACCATGGCCTGGTATCAGTTGGAGAGACTATTGAAGAGGCTTTCTACTATATTCATAATCTAGTAGTTGCCTGTGAGATTCAAGTAAGAATTTTAGTATTTTAAAAAATTAGTCTGCTATGTATATTGTATACAAAATGATCTAAAATGTTAGTTTAGCAGTACCTTTGAACTAGTAAGCTAGAACTGTTTAACTTATACATTTATTTCCAGTCAAGTCAATTTTCCATTTAAAAACTAGAACATTTTAAAGTTTCATATTTAAAATGTTTTCATTATTGTAACATTATACTGATTTGTTTACTTCTTAAAGTAAGATTCGAATTTGAAAAATGGAATATAGGACTTTATGCTCTTTCAGCTGTTATCCCATTGGTTATGTTAAAGAAACTGAAGTGTGCCCTTATTGTCCTTAAGGTACGTACCCTGGCCAGTGCAGGGGGGCCTGACAACTTAGTGCTGTTAGACCCTGGGAAGTACAAAGCCAAGTCTCGTTCTCCTGAGTCTCCAGCAGCTGAGGGTACTGTATCCCATCCAAAATGGCAGATTGGAGAGCAGGAATTTGAAGCCCTTATGCGAATGCTTGATAATCTGGTAGGTCAGACATTGTATATTTAGTATGTTTTTATATGATGATAAATTAAAAATTTTCTTTTAAGACATTGTGGTGAAGAAATTAATTCTAAGGGTCTTTGTTGCTTTAATTTGCTTGTATGGATCTGGTGATGGATTTGATTTTTAATTTTTTTTAGTTAAATGATTTTTTTCTGTAGATCCTACTGTAGGTGCAAATGGATTTTTCTTAACTACCAGTGTCACATTGGTCTATGATGACATAGACCAGGGTTTAGCAACCTTTTACCAATGGTGGACCCTAAGGGGGCAGCACTAGTTGTGACCCAGATATTGGCAAGTTCCCACTGCTGCTGCCTGTCACCAGTTCCCCACCCCCATCACCTTCTCTTGAATGCCGCTACAGACAAATACAGCTTGTTGACTGTACATTGCCAGCTGCTGGCAATAGACAGTGTAAGCCTACCTCAGTTCCCCCTTAATGCCCATGGCTGAAACACAGAACCTTGTCCATCTTCTGATGGATTCATTTTCCTAAAGGGTAGATGCAATAAGTGCCTATATATGCGACATATTATCATGAACATAATGTTTGTCAAATGTCTTCTGTGATCTTTATAATTCTGGCTGAAGTCCTCTTACTCACCATCCCAGATCTCTTTACAAACAAATGGATTATAGTCCAGCCTCAAATACTATGAAGAGCCCACATAGTGATCAGCCCAAATTAACGTGACAAAAGGAACGGTCTCTTCAATAATAACATTGAACATGTTAATATTGGGACCTCACTGGCTTTTCACTGTCCCTGGGTCAGCATTGAGCTAGTAGGTTTCCACAGTAAACCATGGTTGCCAATCCCAAGTGATCACTAGAGTAATCCATTCTGGGCTTGCATTTGGTCAACAGGACACCCCCATTGTACATACACTTGTTCACCATGGTTGACCCAGGCTAAATGCCAGACCCTTTTTATATAGGAAGTATAAGCCTGGGCTTCCAGCTTGGCTGGCTTCCTCCTTGAGTTGACTTAGAGACATCTGTTCTTTCTAAGCAATCCATCTTGCTCTCAGATTAGTTCAGAGATTAGATAGAACAAGGCAGTGATCATTCTGTTATCCCCTTACTGCTGATTAAGCTTTGATAGTCAGACTATTATAGGTTTTCAAGCATTTTTCAGTTTGCTTCTGTTTGTTTAAACGTAATGGGCTTGTCATAATAACTAAGTCAGATGTAAAGTTCAGAAAAGTTAAAACTCCCCGCTCCCACTGTCCTAGGAAGGTTTCTGCTTATCAGTCACAGATGGATCTATACCGATACATGCCCTAAGAAGGAAGTTTTGTTCACTGTGTGGTAATTTCTTCAAGATGTTTTGCTGTGAGATTCCATCCTTTCTACCTGCTGTACAGCATTTTCACCAACACAGGTCTTGAGTTCCAGGGAAAATGAGATAAGGTGACAGCTACCCTGTATTTATGCGCCTCCCCTCCCCACCCTCATGTAGGTGCATGAGATGGCATAGGATACAGTTATGGTCCTGGTGATCATTGCTACTGAAGAAAAATCAGAGCTCTCATATGTGGAATTTACAGTCTAATACCACCTCCGACCACGTCCCAAAGAACCCCAGCTTCTGGAAGGCACATAACCATGCTTCCTTAGTATCATGCCTGTTATTGCATTAGCAGGAGTGTTGCCAATGGATCGAGGGAAGTAATTATTCCCCTCTATTCAGCACTGGTGAGGCCACACCTGGAGTCCACTTGTTTCCAGTTTTGGACCCCCCACTCCAGAAAGGATGGGGCAGAATGGATGTGGATGTGGCATGGATAGTCTCGCGGAGGGCAGTGAAAATGATGAGGGGGTTGAGGTCCGTGACTGAAGGAGAGGCTGGTGGAACTGGGCTTATTGAGTCTGCAGAAGAGAAGATGGATTTGATCGCAGCCTTTAACTGTCTGAAGGGTGGTTCAGAAGAGGATGGAGCTAGGCTGTTTTCAGTGGTGACAGATGACAGAACAAGGAACAATGGTCTCAAGTTGCAGCAAGGGAAGTTTTAGGAAAAACTTTCTCATTAGGAGAGTGGTGAAGCACTGGAACGGGTTACTTAGAGAGGTGGTGGAATCTCCATCACTGGAGGTTTTTAAGGCCTGGCTTAACAACGCACTGGCTGGAATGATCTGGTTGGGGATGGACATGCTTTGAGCAGGGGGTTGGACTGGATGACCTCCTGAGGCCCCTTTCAACCTTAATTTTCTATGATTCAAAAATGTTGTGTGTGTAATTTTGTTTTTTTATCTTGAGTATTTAAAGCTTATATGAGTGGTGGAATAGTCAGCTGCAGCCTGCTCCAAACCCCACTTAAGACTGGGCTTTAGATTAATACCTTGATGTACATATTTACAGGATCTGGGTTTCATATATCATAGATCAGTGGTGCTTAACCTTTTTCCTTGGCAGATGAGTTGGGCAGTGTCCCATCCGCCTGTGAGCTGGATCCTGCTAGTGGTCCAAATCTGGCCCCAGGGAGGGTACAGTGGGCACCATCTGGCCACGTGGAGGGAGGTGGGGGCAGCCGAGCCACAACCTGGCCTTGCAGAGGGAAGGGGGAATAGGCATAGGCAGGACAGAGGTGTCTCCAAACTGGCCTCATGGGAGGAAGGAGGCATGACCTGACCTCCATCCAGATGTGGCTGGGACTGGCAGTGTGGGGCTTGGGGTTTGGCAACCACTCACCAGCAGCCAAATTTGCTGCCCCATAGAGAGTCCCACAGGCCAGATGTGATGACTCTATGGGCCACATTTGGAGGTTGAGCACCCCAGCATAGACTGATTCCTTTTGCATGTTGTGGCTATAGTGCAGCTCCCCATTTAACACTATATGGTCCTGTATTCCCCTCTCCCCCTAACCTGAAATGTGGATTATAATAGTAACGTTGTTACTTGGCAAATATTGTTAATTAACGGATGTTAATTAAGCACAGCTTTACAAGCACTCATGGTGCTCTGGTGTGGTGCCAGAGGACTGGAAAAGGGCCAGTGTGGTTCCCATTTTCAAAAAAGGGAGGAAGGAGGACCCAGGAAACTATAGGCTAGTCAGTCTTACCTCGGTCCTGGGTAAGCTTTTTGAGAGAGTTATCCTGGTGCATGTCCACGAGGGGCCAGCAGGGGAGATTATGCTTAGGGGCAACCAACATGGGTTCATTAGAGGCAGGTCCTGTCAGACCAACTTGGTGGCCTTCTATGATCAGGTCACAAAATCCTTAGACACAGGGGTAGCAGTGGACATAGTCTTTCTGGACTTTAGGAAGGCCTTCGACACAGTCTCTCACCCCATTCTCATTAAAAAACTAGGGGCCTGTGGCATCGATACCTACACAATCAAATGGGTCACTAGTTGGCTGGAGGGCCGCACCCAGAGAGTGGTGGTTAACGGGTGTTATTCGACCTGGAGGGATGTGGGCAGTGGGGTTCTGCAGGGCTTGGTCCTCGGGCCCACACTGTTCAACATCTTCATCAGTGACTTGGAAGAGGTTGTAAAAAGCACCCTGTTCAAGTTTGCAGATGACACTAAGATGTGGGGAGAAGTGAGCACACTAGAAGGGAGGAATAGACTGCAATTAGACCTAGACAGGTTACAGGGGTGGGCAGATGAAAACAGGATGGGTTTCAACACTGACAAGTGCAAGGTACTGCACCTGGGGAGGAAGAACCAGCAGCATACCTACAGGTGGGGAACTCCCTTCTCATCAGTGCAGAGGCAGAAAAAGGTCTTGGAGTCATTACTGATGCCAAAATGAACATGGGCTGACAGTGTGGGGAAGCAGTCAGGAAGGCCAACCATACCTTTTCATGCATCCACAGATGCATCTCAAGCAGGTCCAAGGAGGTGATCCTCCCACTCTATGCGACACTGGTCAGGCTGCAGTTGGAGTACTGCGTCCAGTTCTGGGCGCCGCACTTCAGAAGGGATGTGGACAGCATGGAGAGGGTCCAGAGGAGGGCCGCTCGCATGATCAGGGGTCAGCAGGGCAGGCCCTACAAGGAGAGATTAGGGACCTGAACCTGTTCAGCCTCCACAAGAGAAGGCTGAGGGGGGACCTACTGGCCATTTATAAACTGGTCAGAGGGGACCAGCAGGCATTGGGGGAGTCCCTGTTCTCCCGAGCACTACCGGGAGTGACAAGAAATAACGGTCACAAGCTGGCAGAGGGTAGATTTAGGTTAGATATCGGGAGGCGCTACTTCACTGTCAGGGCGGCTAAGATCTGGAACCAATTTCCAAGAGAAGTGATGCTGGCTCCTACCCTGGGGGTCTTTAAAAGGAGGCTGGATGAACACCTCGCCAGGGTCGTTTGACCCCAGTACTCTTTCCTGCCATGGCAGGGGGTTGGACTTGATGATCTGCTCAGGTCCCTTCCAACCCTACCAACTATGAAATGTGTAAAATGTCTAGATTCACTTGTCAGCTTCGTGAAAACTAAGATTCTTTACTAATCCATCCCAAAGCAACCAGCTGCTCTTCCGCATGCTATAATTAGGGGACAATTCTTGGAGAATGTTGAGTATTTCCCTTACCTAGGTAGTCACCTTTCCCAAAAAGGAAACATAGACAATGATATTCAACACCAGATAAAATCTGCGAGTATGGCCTTTAGATGTCCTTAAAACTGTATCTTCAATGATCATGACATCAGGACCCAAACCAAAGTTCTTATCTACCAGGCTGCTGTCATCCCTACCCGGTTGTATGGGTGCAAAACTTGGATGACATATTGGAAATCCTTGAAAGCTTTGCAATGCTATGACTAGCATTGTCTTCAGAAAAACTCTCCTTGTCAATCTGAAGGATAGAAGAATGAATGCCAGCTTTTCTGGCTCCAGGAAACACCGTTGGCATTGAAACCACATTTACAGGAAACCAACTTTATTCGGCAGGACACGTCATAAGCATGCCTGACAACTAGCTTCCAAAACAGGTCCTATACTCCCAACTTGCTGCTCTAGAAGTGGACAAAAAAGAGATTCGAGGACACAATGAAGGCCAATGTGAAGAAATGCAATCTTAGCATCAGTACCTGGGAGACTTGAGCTCTGAATTGTCCCCTGTAGCACTGTGATGTACATAAAGCATTGATCATTTCAAGTAAACTTGTTTCACTGTGGATACAGATAGGTGAGCAGACAAAGAAAAAGAGCTGAGGTCCAGCATCGCCGGGACCTACTTCTTCCTCCTGAAACTGTTTTCCACATCTACAGTTGCATATGCAGATTTCAGATTGGTCACCTCCAGTTATCTACGAACTCACCGCTGATTTCCCTATTTACTAGAAGACGGTCATTCTCATATTGAGGGACTGCTGCTGATGCCAGTTGCAGGCAGTGACATCATGTAATCCTTTAATAAGCTTATCAAGCTCCATTTTAGAAATGGTGCTTTCTTTTTTGCTTTCATTAGTCACCTTGGAGTTAAATTGTGGTCTCTGAATGTTCATGTGCCTCCACTGATAGAGTATTTGTCTGAGAATCAGAATGGCATAGCCTAAGCCTGTGTTATGAGCAGGGTTCCTGGTTTTCTCTGTTAAAAAATCCAAAATTCTCTTTTAATATTCCAAAATTCTCTCTGATTTAAAACCCCCCAAATCCACTTTTTTCCATGATTAAAATGAAACCTCTCTCTCTCTATATATATATATGTGTGTGTGTGTGTGTGTGTGTGTGTACATATATATATGTATCGTTTGAACACTATGTTTTATTGATATATTTACAATTTTATAGCAATTTGGGAGCCTACTAGCACCTCGATCATTATAATAAAATACATTCTAAATACCTCTATATTTTGGTGTTTGATTTTGGTTTTTTTATCATGGAAAATCACAGCTCCCTCTATCCCCTTCGCTCAGCAGGACATGAGTCCAGCTTTGGCTGCCCTTCCTCCCTCCCTCCCCCCACTGCTTTGTGCTGCTGAGCAGCCTTAATATGCTGATGCCCTGCTCTTGCCCATACGGTTGCCCCTCACTTCCAAACCATAGCTTGGTGCCCCCTCATTCCCAACCCACAGCCCCTTGCCCTGCTGGAGGGGGCCCCCAGCTGCCCCCAGACCCCAGCTAAAAAAAGGCCATCTTTTAAAAAAGCGAAGATAATACCTCCCAGAGTAGATGTTCATTTCTTCTGTCAAGTGCACTCTTTAAACCTGCAAGCAAACGTCACATACTGGTAGCAAAATACCTGAAATCTGCCTTGGCTGAAAAAACCAAACCATTTGGTAGCCTGTGACTTGACCCAGGTGGTGTTTCTGCTATTAAATCTGTGCTGAGAAGCGGGGGGAGAACCCCTCTGGGAATTCTGGGCAGCAAAGCCTGACTGAAAGTGTTTCTGCTGGGCCTGGGCTACAGTCAGATCCCTGAGCAGCTCTGACACTGCCTTCAGCAGAAACTTGGGGGTGCTCCTGTGTTCAGAAGTGCCCTGGCCTGTCCCAGGCGGTCCCACAACGTCTTAGAACCAGAATCATAGACAGTGAGGGCTGGAAGGGACCTCAGGAGGTCACCTAGTCCCAACCGCCTGATCAAAACAGGACCATCCCCAACTAGATCATCCTAGCCAATGGTACTGGATTGCCTCAGTGAGTTGGACAAAGATTTCAATTGGCGCCAATGACTACCCTCAGAGCAATACCCCTATTCCTAGGTCAGTTTGCCCTCCCCATACTGGTAACTGGGGGAGCACAACTGACACGTTGGAGGTGTTGAGAGAGACAACTCCTCACCCTGGAGTGCCGAGAACAGACCAGGAGGGAGAGCAGGGGAGGAGTTCCCACCCCCAGCCCTGCTACACAAGAGAGCTGGTACCTTGCAAGCAGTGACTTGGGTTTGGTTTGGGTGCCCAGAAGCCTCACACATCCTGCACCTTGTCTGCAGGGGGAGGACCTCGATAGGCAGCCTTGGGAATCTGAGTAGCCCCGCGCTCTACAGGGCTGGGCAGTAGGAAAGCCTCCCGAGGTGGTGGTGGTGGCAGTAGCAGCAGCAGCCCCTCAGGGCGCCAGTTGCCTCATTACCTTGCCACCAGCCGAGGTGGCTCCCATGCTCCACCAGGAGCTGGGGCAAGCTTGTGAGGTGAGCAAGTTGGAGCTACTGCCACCCACAGTGGAAACTGTGACCAGCTCAGTTCTGTGCTGCACAGCTGCATGGCTCTGAGTTTGGCATGCAGCCCGTGCCCAGCAGCCTGGCAGAGCCGGAGTTGCCATCTGAGAGCAGGCAGCTCTACCTCCCTGCCTATGCCCCCTCCTTCCCTTCCCCTTTCCTCATGGTTCCCCGTCAGTCCTACTCCTTTCCCT